>NC_060181.1:30092729-30426479 GCF_021184085.1 Oncorhynchus gorbuscha
GCTATAGCAGGCTAGCACAATGAAATGAATGACGTAAGTCTTTTCTGAGTGCATTGCAACCCCATAATCTGTAAGAAAAGTGGAGTCATTTTCCTTTGATCGTCACTGGAGCCTGAGCCTCATGTATGTTGGCTCTCTCTTCTTTCTCTTTCTTCCTTTCTTTTTTTCTTTCCTCAGTGACTCCAACGTCCACATCAAAGGAGAGTTTATTTGATCATATGAGATGTTTTGATTTAAAAAAGTATCCTCTGATAAAAACCAGCTTCTTCAGTTTCCTTAAATAACAAACAGCAGATGAACAAGACCAGATGAACCGTGTTCTGTATAATTGTTGCCGTATTTATGATTCTTCTGGATTCTTCTACTGCAGCGTGACTAAGAATGAACCTCAGATCTCTTCTGTAACACCTGCAGGTCCTGTAGAAGACTAACTAGCCAAAATACACACACACACACACACACACACACACACACACACACACACACACACACACACACACACACACACACACACACACACACACACACACACACACACACACACACACACACACACACACACACACACACACACACACACACACACACACTTCTCTGACAACCTCAGGTACTGTAAGTGGGGAGGTCTGTGGTGAGAGTTTCATTGAGTTTAGTTTCAATGAAGCACTGTTATAATGAACTAGTGTTCCACCTGGATTAAGATTGAAAGAGGACAAAACCCCTGGGCTTTACACACACACACACACACACACACACACACACACACACACACACACACACACACACACACACACACACACACACACACACACACACACACACACACACACACACACACACACACACACACACACACACACACACACACACACACACACACACACACAGTGTGTACTGCAGGATTAAAAGCAGCTGACAAAAATCCATTGTTATACAACATGACTACTGCTTTAAGGGTCTGACAGACTAAAGTGGGCCTTTTTCTCTGTGTTTCCTATGACCAGAATCAGCCAGACTGACGATTTCAATCAATCGTCACCTCCATCCATCCGGGACACCCAGGCCTGGTCCCAGATCTGTTTGTGCGGTCATGCCAACACCTAGCAAGACAGCACAAACCGATCTGTGGCCAGACTAGGGACACCCTGCTGTGGGAATATAAATATCCATTGTATTTAACAAATGAATCCCAACCGCCCAATTACAGAATCTCTTGGAGCAATGGAAGATACTACGTAGGTCATACAGTAGCAATAAAGAGAACAGGTTCAATATGACGAACGTCAACATCTCAAATCCATATCTCTATGTCCTACAATATGTTGTTAGTTCCCAATAGAAAATCAAATCTGGACAATTGCTTGATCTTATTCTGTGGGATGGATATATAAATATTATCTTATCTAAAGGACATGGTATTTTACTGAGGAAAGTGCTGGGAAGAACTCGTATTGCGGTGAGGGTGAGATACAGTACAGGAAGACCTTTTAGTTCACTCATTTTGAACAAATACTTTGGACTCATGTAATATGTGTCACTCAGTGATGTAAAGTAATTACGTAAAAATACTTTACAGTACAATTAACATCGTTTTTTTGGGGGTATCTGTATTTTACTTCACTATTGTTATTTTTGACAACTTTTACTTCACCACATTCCTAAAGAAAATCATGTACTTTTTACTCCATACATTTTCCCTGACACCCAAAAGTACTTGTTACATTTTGAATTCTTAGCAGGACAGGAAAATGGTCCAATTCACGGACTACCTAAACACAAATGCTTCATTTGTAAAACATGTCTGAGTGTTCGAGTGTGCCCCTTCTATCCGTAAATTTGAAAAACAAGAAAATCCTGCCGTCTGGTTTGCATAATATAAGGAATTTTAAATGGTTTATACTTTTACTTTTGATACTTAAGTACATTTTACCAATTATATTTACTTTTGATACTTAAGTATATTTAAAACCAAATACTTTTAGACTTTTACTCAAGTAGTATTTTACTGGGTGACTTTTACTTTTACTTGATTCGTTTTCTATTAAGGTATCTTTACTTTTACTCAAGTATGACAATTGGGTACTTTTTCCACCACTGGTGTCACTTCTTTAGTTCAAATAGGAAGGTGTGACACGGAGATGTTGTTATTGGCAATATTGTGCCTGGAATAAATCCTATCAAGCGTCTTTATTTTCACTCTGAAATTCCATATCACAGAGACGTTTGATTGTGTCCAACAAAAACCGTTATCCTGACAAAAAATGACCTTTTTCAGCTCTCTACCTGGGATGAGATAGACCAAGAACCAGAACTGACACAACGAAACAGCACAGACAGCCACCTTCAGACCTCCAGCCTCTTCATACAGTATGACACCCTGTCAGAGATATGCAGACTAGGCATGTGTTTTTTCTCTTCTATTTAGCGATTAGATAATACGATTGATGGTCAGGCAGAAACAGAGCGACAGAGCAAAGCAAACAGAGAGGAAAGTAAGACAGATCGACACTGATCGGACGACAGGTAAACAGATAAACATTTATTAATAAATTGTCTCTGACATATTCATATATTCCCTGACATTTTCATATAGGGTGATTATTGCTCTACCCTGCATGGGAAGTCAGACAGAGGTATGCTGTTATCACCTCCTGTCAGGTCAAAAAATTCATCTGACACGGGAAAAAAAATCAAAAATCCCACAAGCTCGTTCACTTTGTTTTTCCAAGGTACACATACAGTAGCAGTCAGTTTGTACACACCTACTCATTCAAGGGTTTTTCTTTATTTTTACAATATTCCACGTTGTAGAATAATAGTGAAGACATGAAAATTATGAAATAACATGGAATTATGTAGTAACCAAAAAAATGTTAAATCTAAATATATTTTATATTTGAGATTCTTCTAAGTAGCCACCCTTTGCCTTGATGACAGCTTTGCACATTCCTGGCATTCTCTCAACTAGCTTCATGAGGTAGTCACCTGCAATGCATTTCAATTAACAGGTGTGCCTTGTTAAAAGTTCATTTGTGGAATTTCTTTCTTTCTTAATTAACGCATTTGAGCCAATCAGTTGTGTTGTGACAAGGTAGGGGTGGTATACAGAAGATAGCCCTATTTGCTAAAATACCAAGTCCATATTATGGCAAGAACAGCTCAAATAAGCAAAGAGAAACAACAGTCCATCATTACTCTAAGACATGAAGGTCAGTCAATGCGGAAAATTTCAAGAACTTATAAAGTTTCTTCAAGTGCAGTCACAAAAACCATCAAGCGCTATGGTAAAACTGGCTCTCATGAGGACCGCCACAGGAAACGAAGACCCAGAATGACCTCTACTGAGGATAAGTTTATTAGAGTTACCAGCCTCAAATAAATTCTTCACAGACTTCAAGTAACAGACACATTTCAACATCAACTGTTCAGAGGAGACTGCGTGAATCAGGCCTTCATGGTCGAATTCCTGCAAAGAAACCACATATAAAGGACACCAATAAGAAGCTACTTTCTTGGGCCAAGAAACACAAGCAATGGAAATCTTTCCTTTTTGTTCTGATGAGTCCAAATTTGAGATTTTGGTTCCAACCGCCGTGTCTTTGTGAGACGCAAAGTAAATGAACGGATGATCTCCACATGTGTGGTTCCCACCATGAAGTATGGAGGAGGAGGAGGAGGTGCGATGGTGCTTTATTGGTGATACTGTCTGTGATTTATTTAGAATTCAAGGCACACTTAACCAGCACCATCCCATCATGTTTGTGCTTAGTGGGAGTATTATTTGTTTTTCAACAGGACAATGACACAACACACCTCCAGGCTGTGTAAGGGCTATTTGACCAAGAAGGAGAGTGATGAAGTGCTGCATCAGATGACCTGGCCTCCACAATCACCCGGCCTCAACCCAATTGAGATGGTTTGGGATGAGATGGACCGCAGAGTGAAGGAAAATCAGCCAACTAGTGCTCAGCATACATCAGAACTCAAAAGCATTCCAGGTGAATCTGGTTGAGAGAATGCCAAAAGTGTGCAAAGCTGTCATCAAGACAAAGGGTGGGTACTTTGAAGAATCTCATATATATATATTTTTTTTTAACACTGTTTGGTTACTATGTGATTCCATATGTGTTGTTTCATAGTGTTGATGTTTTCACTGTTATTCTACAATGTAGAAAATAGTAAGAAGTTAAGAAAACCTGGTGAATGAGTAGTTGTGTCCAAACTTTTAACTGGTACTGTACATCTTTTTAACTTTACTTCCCCCTCTTCCCCCTTGTCTCCCAACCTTAATAGAACATATAAGAGAGAGGAGGAGAGGGGGAGAGAGAGAGAGAATGTGGGGGTAAGGAAGAGAGAGTGTGGTCATGAGAGAAGACGATATGGGGGAGAGAGCGAGTGTCGGGGAGAAGATAGATATGTTGGGGAGAGAATGTGTGTGAGGGGAGAGAGAGAACAGATATGGGGACAGAGACTGGGTTAGGTAGAGAAAGTGAAATTGAAATTGGGAACAGCGACAAAAACAGAGTGCTCCTCTGTGGGTCCATAGGTCACCCCAGTAACAGTAACTTCATTATACAGAACTTTCCCCCGTGACTTTAGTGTAGACAGCTACTTAACAAGGAAGTTAACCTTCAGGAAGGAAAAAGGAGACTTCAGTTTGAGCACATGGCTAATTAGTGCTGTCAGGTGAGCATACTTCCACCTCCAGTTTTAGCTCCACATCCCAGCGTGTGATCTCAGTTTAACTCTCTGTAAGCATCCTCCTTCTGAAAAAGTCACATAGTCTACATTGCTGTAAAGTTTTTCAGCAATTGACAGGATGAGGCAATGATTGCCTCATGATAGTGGTTTTGGAATACAAAAAAAATAAAAAAGTATGTCTTGCCCTGTCCTCCTTAGATGGTCCTAACAGTATATATGGAGACAATGGCACCCATTTCAACCCGTACAGCACAAAACATAGCACCAATCAATCAATAAGGGGTTGTCATCTCTCCTTCACAAACAAATACAGGTCCTGTCAGAACCAAAGGGCCTGCTCATCGATTCAAATATCCCTCCTTTTCATTCTTCCATCCATCCGTTTTCTAGCTGAGACAACAGCAGGGCGAATTGAAGTGATTCTGGACACACACACACACACACACACACACACACACACACACACACACACACACACACACACACACACACACACACACACACACACACACACACACACACACACACACACACACACACACACACACACACACACACACACACACACACACACACACACACACACACACAAACACACACAAACACACACACACCTGCTGGTCACTGGAGAAGTGTATCAAGACATACCATCACTTATTCTGTGGTAATGTGATTTAGGGAGTGACAGGCGGGCACATATAGTTGGGGGGGTAATAACAGATTAATAATCCTAATTGACAGGTGGCCTGCCTGGGTGAGAAGGAAGGGAGCAAAGTGATCAGGACCCCCTGTATGGTTGATGGAGATTATTAATCAACACTGTAATCAAGAGGCTTGGACGGATATAGTTATACTAGTGTGCAATCTCATGATCCGTCATAAAGACGAGAGGAGCAGACAGTGAGGGGGAGAGTGAGAGGGAGAGTGAGAGGGACAGAAAGGACAGGAGGTCAATGCTACTGATCCACTCCTACTCCATCATGGAGCCAGTAGACGTGGTGGGTAATGAGGGGGTCAGGACTGGATGGTCATCCCTCAGCAGCCAGCAGGCCATCAGGTTGACAGGGGTGCTGCAGACACACTGCCTTGCCCATCCATCTCAGTATCTATCAGTCAACTCCCACAGGCGACAGCCAGGGCAGGGTAGTCACAGACTGAATGGGAGAGGAGGGATTCAAACCAGAGACCTTTCAGTTAAACTCTAGGCTACCTGCCACCAGAATGAACATTCAGTGGAGAAGGAATCCTGAAGAAGGCACTGTGTGTTGAAAGGTTGGTTCCGTCACATCATAACAAATAACTCGGAATACTGTAGTGTGGGACTGTATTTTTTCTTATTTCATGGTCCATTAGTGATAAAATCAAAACAGCAACTGATGTAGACCTACATGATGATATACAGTTGATGTCGGAAGTTTACGTACACTTAGGTTGGAGTCATTAAAACTTGTTTTTCAACCACTCCACAAATTTCTTGTTAACAAACTATAGTTTTTGCAAGTCGGTTAGGACATCTACTTTGTGCATGACACAAGTAATTTTTCCAACAATTGTTTACAGACAGATTATTTCACTTATAATGCGCTGTATCACAATTCCAGTGGGTCAGAAGTTTACATACACTAAGTTGGCTGTGCCTTTAAACAGTTTGGAAAATTCTAGAAAATGACATCATGGCTTTAGAAGCTTCTGATAGGTGAATTGACATAATTTGAGTCAATTGGAGGTGTACCTGGGGATGTAATTCAAGGTATACCTTCAAACACAGTGCCTCTTGACATCATGGGAAAATCAAAAGAAATCAGCCAAGACCTCACAAAAAAATTGTAGACCTCCACAAGTCTGGATCATCCTTGTCAGCTATTTCCAAACGCCTGAAGGTACCACGTTCATCTGTACAAACAATAGTACACAAGTATGAACACCATGGGACCACGCAGCCGTCATACCGCTCAGGAAGGATACGCGTTCTGACTCCTAGAGATGAATGTACTTTGGTGCGAAGTGTGAATCAATCCCAGAACAACAGCAAAGGACCTTGTGAAGATGCTGGAGGAAACAGGTACAAAAGTATCTATATCCACAGTAAAACGAGTCCTATATCAACATAACCTGAAAGGACGCTCAGCAAGGAAGAAGCCACTGCTCCAAAACCACATTAAAAAGCCAGACTACGGTTTGCAACTGCACATAGGGACAAAGATTGTACTTTTTGGAGAAATGTCCTCTGGTCTGATGAAACAAAAATAGAACTGTTTGGTCATAATGACCATCGTTATGTTTGGAGGAAAATGGGGGAGGCTTGCCAGCCAAAGAACGCCATCCCAACCGTGAAGCACAGGGGTGGCAGCATCATGTTGTGGGGGTGCTTTGATGCAGAAGGGACTGGTGCACTTCACAAAATATATTGAAGAAACATCTCAAGACATCAGTCATGAAGATAAAGCTTGGTCGCAAATGGGTCTTCCAAAGCGATATTGACCCCAAGCATACTTCCATAGTTGTGGCAAAATGGCTTAAGGACAGCAAAGCTAAGGTATTGAAGTGGGCATCACAAAGCCCTGACCCCATCCTATAGAAAATGTGTGGGAAGAACTGAAAAAGCATGTGCGCGCAAGGAGGCCTACAAACCTGACTCAGTTACACCAACTCTGTTATGAGGAATGGGCCAAAATTCATCCAATTTATTGTGGGAAGCTTGTGGAAGGCTACCAGAAACCTTTGACCCAAGTTAATCAATTTAAAGGCAATGCTACCAAATACTAATTGAGTGTATGTTAACTTCTGATCCACTGGGAATGTGATTAAATAAATAAAAGCTCAAAAAATCATTCTCTCTACTATTATTCTGACATTTCACATTCTTAAAATGAAATGGTAATCCTAACTGACCTAAGATTGGGATTTTTACAAGGATTAAACGTCAGGAATTGTGGAAAACAGAGTTTAAATGTATTTGGCTAAGGTGTATGTAAACTTCCAACCTCAATTGTAGCTACCAAAAGAAAAGTGGTTTAATAACCCTGGTGTCGGCCTAAACAGTGAGGACATCTCCCAAGAGAAAAGTGATTCAAAAATAAAAACCTGACCAAGGACCAAACAATACGGAAATCTCCCCAACAGATAAAGGCATAGTTCACCAATATTATGAAAAATGCTAATATCTGGGATGTTGACTTGCATTGGATTTGTGCCACAAATGCTAAAAAGTTAGCATTTGGCCTTGTAAACAACACCAAGGCATGGATTGGATTCTACAGACTGCCACAGGGTAAGGCTCCCGAGTGGCACAGCGGTCTCAGGCACTGCATTTCAATGCTTGAAGTGTCACTACAGACACCCTGGTTAAATTCCAGGCTGTATCACAACCTGCCGGGATTGGGAGTCCCAGAAGGCGGTGGCCAATTGGCCCAGGTTTGGCCAGTGTACGCCGTCATTGTAAATAAGAATTTGTTCTATTAACTGACTTGCGTCGTTAAATTATTTTAAAAAGGCAACCAATGCTATTTTATCATTTGGATGAACTGTCCCTTTAAGTTTTAGGTGAAATGAAGTGTGTTTGAAATGAGAGTAGATATTATGCAATGGTGAGATGATAGAGATGAAAATGTATTGATCTGCTGTCAGTTCGACCTGATTAAATCTAAAGGTTGAATATGAAATGATCAACACCCTCTACACTTATTTCACATGAGCAGGAAATCAATAGCCATTTCAGGGAAACAACACTTGTTAACATTTGAGATGTGTTTTTTTTCTCTGCTGATATGATTTCTCTAAAGGATTTACCAAGTACTTTGTTATAAGCTCGGATGTTTGTGCTTTTCCTTTCAAGCCTTGAAAAAGTTGACATATTGAGAAAACATGTTCACCCATGTTGAAGGATAGTAAAGTTAGCCACTATTTGCATGATACATTCTTTAAGAAGTTTCTACTTTATTAATAACATCTTTCACAAGTCATTTCCAGAGACATTGTTGTGTAGTTGAGTATTAAAATGTGTTATTTGAAAGTGATAAAACTATAAATAATTGATATGTCTCTTTGTGTTGTTCCTGTGTTTCAGGTAGCCTCTTGAAACCACAGCAATGGTATAGAAACCTCTCCAGTATGTCTCAAAGAGAATCGGTTAATATCTAAAGAGGATGGTATGCAGGTAAGGATGATGAATCAAAGAGACCCCATCAGTCAGTCTCTTAATGCACAAAGTGTTAGTTCTACTCCAGGGAGAAAAACACATTTCAATGTAGGATATTGTCTGGTACAGTATCAGCACACACCGCAGGAGTAGAAACATAAAGAAATGCCTCCTGGATTGGATAAAACACACATTTTCATTCTCTGCTAAAGATGAATTAATAAAGTATTGGGAAATTGAAGAAAGTCTTATGTATTCTACAATTGAAGCCATAATTTCAGAGTCACTGAGGGGATAAGTCAGTGTTTGTGTCAACAGATCGGTCTGCTACTATGCATAGGGGGAACTTTGACTGTTTAGGAGGTTCTAATGCAGTCAGTCCCCCAGGACTCAGTTTGTTATTTCATTCTCAGCTGTTGTTGTCCGATCATCACTCCAATCATAGCGCATTTGGCTGTGGTCAAAAGTAGTGCACTATATATGATGTTATTGTGGATGCACCCTCAGACTCAGCCTTGATAGAAGAGATGAGACTGGGGCTAACCATCCAGAACATTGAAAAAGACGGACATAAAATATGTGTTGTGTTGTTTGTTGCTGCATGCGGTGTGCTGCTGCTCCGCAATTTGTTTATGCAAGTCATTTAAAAAATCGATTACGTTACTCATTTCTAACAAAATGGGGGGACATTTGGAAATGGAAAACATACTGAGGCTGTCAAATAGCTTCAGATGATGTCAGTCGAATGTTAAATAAGGTTTTGCATTCTGAATGCCTTGCTGATGAGACTGAAAACGAATGTTAAATAAGGTTTTGCATTCTGAATGCCTTGCTGATGAGACTGAAAACGAATGTTAAATAAGGTTTTGCATTCTGAATGCCTTGCTGATGAGACTGAAAACAAATGTTAAATAAGGTTTTGCATTCTGAATGCCTTGCTGATGAGACTGAAAACGAATGTTAAATAAGGTTTTGCATTCTGAATGCCTTGCTGATGAGACTGAAAACGAATGTTAAATAAGGTTTTGCATTCTGAATGCCTTGCTGATGAGACTGAAAACGAATGTTAAATAAGGTTTTGCATTCTGAATGCCTTGCTGATGAGACTGAAAACGAATGTTAAATAAGGTTTTGCATTCTGAATGCCTTGCTGATGAGACTGAAAACTAATGTTAAATAAGGTTTTGCATTCTGAATGCCTTGCTGATGAGACTGAAAACGAATGTTAAATAAGGTTTTGCATTCTGAATGCCTTGCTGATGAGACTGAAAACGAATGTTAAATAAGGTTTTGCATTCTGAATGCCTTGCTGATGAGACTGAAAACGAATGTTAAATAAGGTTTTGCATTCTGAATGCCTTGCTGATGAGACTGAAAACGAATGTTAAATAAGGTTTTGCATTCTGAATGCCTTGCTGATGAGACTGAAAACGAATGTTAAATAAGGTTTTGCATTCTGAATGCCTTGCTGATGAGACTGAAAACGAATGTTAAATAAGGTTTTGCATTCTGAATGCCTTGCTGATGAGACTGAAAACGAATGTTAAATAAGGTTTTGCATTCTGAATGCCTTGCTGATGAGACTGAAAACGAATGTTAAATAAGGTTTTGCATTCTGAATGCCTTGCTGATGAGACTGAAAACGAATGTTAAATAAGGTTTTGCATTCTGAATGCCTTGCTGATGAGACTGAAAACGAATGTTAAATAAGGTTTTGCATTCTGAATGCCTTGCTGATGAGACTGAAAACGAATGTTAAATAAGGTTTTGCATTCTGAATGCCTTGCTGATGAGACTGAAAACAAATGTTAAATAAGGTTTTGCATTCTGAATGCCTTGCTGATGAGACTGAAAACGAATGTTAAATAAGGTTTTGCATTCTGAATGCCTTGCTGATGAGACTGAAAACGAATGTTAAATAAGGTTTTGCATTCTGAATGCCTTGCTGATGAGACTGAAAACGAATGTTAAATAAGGTTTTGCATTCTGAATGCCTTGCTGATGAGACTGAAAACGAATGTTAAATAAGGTTTTGCATTCTGAATGCCTTGCTGATGAGACTGAAAACAAATGTTAAATAAGGTTTTGCATTCTGAATGCCTTGCTGATGAGACTGAAAACGAATGTTAAATAAGGTTTTGCATTCTGAATGCCTTGCTGATGAGACTGAAAACGAATGTTAAATAAGGTTTTGCATTCTGAATGCCTTGCTGATGAGACTGAAAACGAATGTTAAATAAGGTTTTGCATTCTGAATGCCTTGCTGATGAGACTGAAAACGAGAATTATTATAGAATTATTCTTCAGACTTTCACCCATGCAGCAGTACTCAACATTCAAATGACATCTTAAATCGTCATCCCTTTGTTATACCATTATTGATTGGTTTATTGTCATATATATATATATATATATATATATATATATATATATATATATATATATATATACATATACATATATATATACATACACTACCATTCAAAAGTTTGGGATCACATAGAAATGTCCTTGTTTTGAAAGAAAAGCACATTTTTGGTCCATCATAATATCATCAAATTGACCAGAAATACAGTGTAGACATTGTTATATAATAATAATAATATAATAATATATGCCATTTAGCAGACGCTTTTATCCAAAGCGACTTACAGTCATGTGTGCATACATTCTACGTATGGGTGGTCCCGGGGATCGAACCCACTACCCTGGCGTTACAAGCGCCATGCTCTACCAACTGAGCTACAGAAGGACTAATGTTGTAAATGACTACTGTAGCTGGAAATTGATGATTGTTTATGAAATATCTACATAGGCGTACAGAGGCCCATTTTCAGCAACCGTCACTCCTGTGTTCCAATGGCACATTGTGTTAGCTCATCCAAGTTTATCATTTTAAAAGGCTAATTGATCATTAGAAAACCCTTTTGCAATTATGTTATCACTGCTGAAAACTGGCCTTCTTTAGACTAGTTGAGTATCTGGAGCATCAGAATTTGTAGGTTCGATTACAGGCTCAAAATGACCAGAAACAAAGACCTTTCTTCTGAAACTTGTCAGTATATTTTTGTTCTGAGAAACTAAGGCTATTCCATGGGAGAAATTCCCAAGAAACTGAAGATCTCGTACCACGCTGTGTACTACTCCCTTCACAGAAAAGTGCAAACTGGCACTAACCAGAATAGAAAAAGGAGTGGGAGGCCCCGGTGCACAACAGAGCAAGAGGACAAGTACATTAGAGTGTCTAGAAACAGACGCCTCACAAGTCCACAACTGGCAGCTTCATTAAATAATACCCACAAAACACCAGTCTCAACGTCAACAGTGAAGAGGCGACTCCGGGATGCTGGCCTTCTAGGCAGAGTTGCAAAGAAAAAGCCATATCTCAGACTGGCCAATAAAAAGAACACAGACACTGGACAGAGGAACTTTGCCTAGAACGCCAGCATCCCGGAGTCACATCTTCACTGTTGACGTTGAGACTTGTGTTTTGCGGGTACAATTTAATGAAACTGCCAGTTCAGGATATGTGAGGTGTCTGTTACAATAGTCATTTACAGCATTAACAATGTCTACACTGTATTTCTTATCAATTTGTGTTTATTTTAATGGAGAAAAAATGGTCTTTTCTTTAAAAAACAAGGACATTTCTAAGTGACCCCAAACTTTTGAATGGTAGTGTATATAAATTCAGCAAAAAAAGAAACATCCTCTCACTGTCAACTGCATTTATTTTCAGCAAACTTAACGTGTAAATACTTGTGTGAACAAAACAAGATTCAACAACTGAGACATACAACTGAACAAGTTCCATGGACACGGGACTAACAGAAATGGAATAATGTGTCCCTGAACAAAGGGGGGGTCCAAATCAAAGTAACAGTCAATATCTGGTGTGGCCACCGGACTGCACCAGATTTGCCAGTACTTGCTGTGAGATGTTACCCCACTCTTCCACCAAGGCACCTGCAAGTTCCCAGACATTCTTGGGTGGAATGGCCCTAGCCCTCACCCTCACCCTCCGATCCAACATGTCCCAGACGTGCTCAATGGGATTGAGATTCAGGCTCTTTGTTGGCCATGGCAGAACACTGACATTCCTGCAGGAAATCATGCACAGAATGAGCAGTATGGCTGGTGGCATTGTCATGCTGGAGGGTCATGTCAGGATGAGCATGCAGGAAGGATACCACATGAGGGAGGAGGATGTCTTCCCTGTAACGCACAGCGTTGAGATTGCCTGCAAGACAACAAGCTCAGTCTGATGATGCTGTGACACACCGCCCCAGACCATGATGGACCCTCCACCTCCAAATCGATCCCGCTCCAGAGTACAGGCCTCGGTGTAACGCTCATTCCTTCGACGATAAACGCAAATCCGACCATCACCCCTGGTGAGACAAAAATGTGACTCGTAAGTGAAGAGCACTTTTTGCCAGTCCTGTCTGGTCCAGCGACAGTGGGTTTGTGCCCATAGGCGACGTTGTTGCCGGTGATGTCTGGTGAGGATCTGCCTTTACAACAGGCCAACAAGTCCTCAGTCCAGCCTCTCTCAGCCTGTTACAGACAGTCTGAGCACTGATGGAGGGATTGTGCATGCCTGGTGTAACTCGGGCAGTTGTTGTTGCCCGCAGGTGTGATGTTCGGATGTACGGATCCTGTGCAGGTGTCGTTACACGTGGTCTGCCACTGCGAGGATGATCAGCTGTCCATCCTGTCTCCCTATAGCGCTGTCTTAGCGTCTCACAGTACGGACAATGCAATTTATTGCCCCGGCCACATCTGCAGTCCTCATGCCTACTTGCAGCATGCCTAAGGCACGTTCACGCAGATGAGCAGGGACCCTGGGCATCATTATTTTGGTGTTTTTCAGAGTCAGTAGAAAGGCCTCTAAAGTGTCCTAAGTTTTCATAACTGTGACTTTAATTGCCTAACGGTCTGTAAGCTGTTTGTGTCTTAACGACCGTTCCACGTGTGCGAGTTCAATAATTGTTTATGGTTCATTGAAAAAGCAAGGGTGTCACGACTTCTACCGAAGTCGTTGCCTCTCCTTGTTCGGGCAGTGCTCGGCGTTCGACGTCACCGGTCTTCTAGCCATCATTGATCCTTTTTTCATTTTCCATTGGTTTTGTCTTGTCTTCCCACACACCTGTTTTCAATCCCATTCATTACCTGTTGTGTATTTAACCCTCTGTTTCCCCTCATGTCTTTGTCAGAGATTGTTCATTGTCAGTGTAGTGTTGTATAGGTGCGCGTCGGGTCTTCGTACCCATATTTTGTTTATGTTCTTTTCCTTTTTAGTGTTATGGAGCATGTTACTAGGACATTATTAAAAGACTCCATTTTACACTCCGTTTGACTCTCCTGCGCCTGACTTCCCTGCCACCTATACACATATGCTTGACAAAGGGAAACAGTGTTTAAACCCTTTAAAATTACGATCTGTGAAGTTATTTGGATTTTTACAAATTTTCTTTGAAAGACAGGGTCCTGAAAAAGGGCTGTTTTGTTTTTTACTAAGATTGTATACAGTTGAAGTCGGACATTTACATACACCTTAGCCAAATACAATTTAAATGAGTTTTTCACAATTCCTGACATTTAAACCTATTAAAAATTCCCTGTCTTAGGTCAGTTAGGATCAATACTTTATTTTAAAAATGTGAAATGTCAGAATAATAGTAGAGAGAATGATTTCTTTCAGCTTTTATTTCTTTCATCACATTTACATTACATTTAAGTCATTTAGCAGACGCTCTTATCCAGAGCGACTTACAAATTGGTGCATTCACCTTATGACATCCAGTGGGACAGTCACTTAACAATAGTGCATCTAAAACTTAGGGGGGGTGGGGTGAGAGGGATTACTTAACCTATCCTAGGTATTCCTTAAAGAGGTGGGGTTTCAGGTGTCTCCGGAAGGTGGTGATTGACTCCGCTGTCCTGGCGTCGTGAGGGAGTTTGTTCCACCATTGGGGGCCAGGGCAGCGAACAGTTTTGACTGGGCTGAGCGGGAGCTGTACTTCCTCAGTGGTAGGGAGGCGAGCAGGCCAGAGGTGGATGAACGCAGTGCCCTTGTTTGGGTGTAGGGCCTGATCAGAGCCTGGAGGTACTGAGGTGCCGTTCCCCTCACAGCTCCGTAGGCAAGCACCATGGTCTTGTAGCGGATGCGAGCTTCAACTGGAAGCCAGTGGAGAGAACGGAGGAGCGGGGTGACGTGAGAGAACTTGGGAAGGTTGAACACCAGACGGGCTGCGGCGTTCTGGATGAGTTGAAGGGGTTTAATGGCACAGGCAGGGAGCCCAGCCAACAGCGAGTTGCAGTAATCCAGACGGGAGATGACAAGTGCCTGGATTAGGACCTGCGCCGCTTCCTGTGTGAGGCAGGGTCGTACTCTGCGGATGTTGTAGAGCATGAACCTACAGGAACGGGCCACCGCCTTGATGTTAGTTGAGAACGACAGGGTGTTGTCCAGGATCACGCCAAGGTTCTTGGCGCTCTGGGAGGAGGACACAATGGAGTTGTCAACCGTGATGGCGAGATCATGGAACGGGCAGTCCTTCCCGGGAGGAAGAGCAGCTCCGTCTTGCCGAGGTTCAGCTTGAGGTGGTGATCCGTCATCCACACTGATATGTCTGCCAGACATGCAGAGATGCGATTCGCCACCTGGTCATCAGAAGGGGGAAAGGAGAAGATTAATTGTGTGTCGTCTGCATAGCAATGATAAGAGAGACCATGTGAGGTTATGACAGAGCCAAGTGACTTGGTGTATAGCGAGAATAGGAGAGGGCCAAGAACAGAGCCCTGGGGGACACCAGTGGTGAGAGCGCATGGTGAGGAGACAGATTCTCGCCACGCCACCTGGTAGGAGCGACCTGTCAGGTAGGACGCAATCCAAGCGTGGGCCGCGCCGGACAAAGGGAAACAGTGCCCAACTCGGAGAGGGTGGAGAGGAGGATCTGATGGTTCACAGTATCGAAGGCAGCCGATAGATCTAGAAGGATGAGAGCAGAGGAGAGAGAGTTAGCTTTAGCAGTGCGGAGCGCCTCCGTGATACAGAGGAGAGCAGTCCCAATGGGTCAGAAGTTTACATACACTCAATTAGTATTTGGTAGAATTGCCTTTAAATTGTTTAACTTGGGTCAAACCATTTGGATAGCCTTCCACAAGCTTCCCACCATAAGTTGGATGAATTTTGGCCCATTCCTCCCGACAGAGCTTGTGTAACTGAATCAGGTTTGTAAGTCCTCCTTGCTCACACACGCTTTTTCAGTTCTGCCCACACATTTTCTATAGGATTGAGGTCAGGGCTTTGTGATGGCCACTCCAATACCTTGACTTTGTTGTCCTTAAGCCATTTTGCCACAACTTTGGGGGTATGCTTGGGGTCATTGTCCATTTGGAAGGCCTCTTTGCGACCAAGCTTTAACTTCCTGACTGATGTCCTGCTTCAATATTTCCACATCATTTTCCTGCCTCATGATGCCATATATTGTATGAAGTGCACCAGTCCCTCCTGCAGCAAAGCACCCCCACAACATGATGCTGCCACCCCTTTGCTTCACGGTTGGGATGGTGTTCTCAGGCTTGCAAGCCTCCCCCTTTTTCCTCAAAACATAATGATGGGCATTATGGCCAAACAGTTCTATTTTTGTTTCATCAGACCAGAGGACATTTCTCCAAAAAGTACAATCTTTGTCCCTATGTGCAGTTGCAAACCGTAGACTGGCTTTTTTATGTGGTTTTGGAGCAGTGGCTTCTTCCTTGCTGAGCATCCTTTCTGGTTATGCCGATATAGGACTCATTTTACTGTGGATATATATATACAATTGTACCTGTTTCCTCCAGCATCTTCACAAGATCCTTTGCTGTTGTTCTGGGATTGTTTTGCACTTTTCGCACCAAAGTACGTTCTTCTCTAGGAGACGCTCCTTCCTGAGCGGTATGACGGCTGCGTGGTCCCATGGTGTTCATACTTGCGTACTATTGTTTGTATAGATGAACGTGGTCCCTTCAGGCGTTTGGAAACTGCTCCCAAGGATGAACCAGACTTGTGGAGGTCTACAATGTTTGGCTGATTTCTTCTGATTTATCCGCGATGTCAAGCAAAGAGGCACTGAGTTTGAAGGTAGGCCTTGAAATACAGCCACAGGTACACCTCCAACTGACTCAAATTATGTCAATTCACCTATCAGAAACTTCTAAAGCCATGACATCCTTTTCTTGAATTTTCCAAGCTGTTTAAATGCATTGTCAACCTAGTGTATGTAAATTTCTGACCCACTTGATTTGTGATACAGTGAATTATAAGTGAAAGAATCTGTTACTTGTGTCATGCACAAAGTAGATGTCCTAACCGACCTGCCAAAACTGTAGTTTGTTCACAAGATATTTGTGGAGTGGTTGAAAAACGAGTTTTAATGACTCCAACCTAAGTGTATGTAAACTTCTGACTTCAACTGTATATATATATATATACACACACACACACACACATGCATTCAGCGTTTTAACCACTGCTTACATCATCAACGTGTGACTGCCTTCCATCAGGCCTACTGTTGACAGATTGTCAGTATAGTCTCTCAGTGAGACAGACAGTGGTCACGTCGAGCCACGAGCAGCGATATCAATCTGACAGAGCTGTCTCTCTGTACTCGTTGTGTCAGGCCTGGAGGTGCCCTGGGTTGTCACCTAGAAACGCTTACACACACACACACACACACACACACACACACACACACACACACACACACACACACACACACACACACACACACACACACACACACACACACACACACACACACACACACACACACACACACACACACACACACACACACACACACAACCATCACACGTTATGTCACCTTTCCCTTTTACAGTGTGGCACATAGCCAGGCTCTCATAACACAGCTTTCTAGCTCTGGCAGCCCACTTCACAGGATTTAAACAATGTAATTATCAAAGTCATTACTTTCCTTTGTATCGTAATGAAGCTAATGCTGTGTAAAACTGGGGGGAACGCCGGCTTTCATTGAGATGCTTATCATAGGAGCAACACTGTGGTGGGGATATACTGTTTGTGTGTCACTCCATTCTCTCTCTCTCTCTCTCTCTCTCTCTCTCTCTCTCTCTCTCTCTCTCTCTCTCTCTCTCTCTCTCTCTCTCCATCTATCTCTATTCTCTATTCCTCTTTCACTCTCTCCCTCTTTCACTTCTCTCTCTGGCCCTTCTCTGTTGCTTTCTCTCTCTCTCGCTCCTCTCGCCCTCCACCTTCTTTCGCCCTCCCTTGCTCTCTGCCTCTCACCCTCTTTTTTTGCTGTCTTGCTCTCTCTAACTCTCTGCCTCTCTCTCCTCTTGCCCTACCCCTTCTTTCACTCTCACTGCATCTCTTGCTCTCTCTGCCTCTCTCGATCTGCCTCTCTCTCTCCCTCGGTTCTTCTCCTTCCATGGTTTTGATCTCCTTTGATCTGAGGCGACTGCTATCATTTTATCTCATTAGTCTCTCCTCCTATATTCATGCTTGGCTCATAACTCATGATCGCAATGTTACTTCAAGACATCCAGGGGGGTCTCTTCTTACCCTGCTATTTGTTCTAACTACTTAGAACAGACATTTTTGCCAGTTAATTTATGATTTCTGTTGAGAAAAAGCACGTATGACATAGTTTTTTTTTTTTAGGTTAGATTGAGTGTTCTTTATTCTTAAAACACTGTGAGGAAATTCTGATTCATGATCTAAAAAAATACATATTGCTTTACTCTTTTCATATGTATATATTATATTCTACTGTTAGTCAATGCCACTCCGACATCGCTCTTCCTAATATTTACTGTATATATTTCTTAATTACATTATTTTAATATTTAGATTTGTGCGTATTGTTGTGAATTGTTAGATACTAAGGCATTGTTGGAGCTAGGAACACAAGCATTTTGCTACACCCGCAATAACATCTGCTAAATATGTGTTTGTAACAGATAAAATTTGATTTGAATACATTGAACAAAAATATAAAATGCAACATGTAACAATTTCAAAGATGTTACTGAGTTACAGTTAGAAATAGAAATACATTCATTAGGTCCTGCTCTATGGATTTCACATGACTGGGCAGGGGCGTAGCCATGGGTGGGCAATGGAGGGCATAGGCCTACCCACTGCGGAGCCAGGCCCAGCCAATCATAATACGTTTTTCCCCACAAAAATGGCTTAATTACAGACAGACAGAAATACTCTTCAGCACCCCTCCTTCGGACTATCCCGCAGGTGACTAAGCTGGATGTGGAGGTCCTGGGGTGGCATGGTTGTGAGGCTGGTTGAACGTATTGCCAATTACTCTAAAACGACATTGGAGGTGACTTATGGGAGAGAAATGAACATAAAATTCTCTGGCAACAGATCTGGTGGACATTCCTTGAGTCAGTATGCCAATTGCACACTCCCTCAAAACTTGAGTCATCTGTGGCATGAGACAAAACTGCACATTTTAGAGAGGCCTTTCCTTATACCCAGCACAAGGTGCACCTGTGTAATGAGCATGCTGTTTAATCAGCTTCTTGATATTTACATTGATGACATTTAGCAGACTCTCTTATCCAGAGTGACTTACACAAGTGACTGCATACATTTCTTCTTAATGGTCCCACATGAGAATCGAACCCACCATCCTGGTGTTGGATGCCCCATGTCCTAACAACTGAGCCACATATGTCAGGTAAATCTTGGCAAAGGAGAAATGCTCACTAAAGGGATGTAAACAAATGTGTGTTTATCATTTGAGAGAGAAAAAAGCTTTTTGTGCGTATGGAATATTTCTGGGATCTTTTATTTCAGCTCATGAAACCAACACTTTACATTTTGCATTTATATTTTTGTTCAGTGTTGTATTTGATATTGCTAACTGATATTCAGAAGCTGGCCTGAGGCTACTGCCAGAAGCCTTAGGCTATGAGTCAGAACCTGCAGGGTACAGGGAGCATACGGTGGATCTTGTCCTAATGCATTAGAATAGATGAGAAACATGTGTAGAGACAAGGGTTATAGACAACACCCATTCACGGTGTTTCAAAGTGAATGTTTTTGTTTTGTTTTTGGGACATTATGACGGGCATGGAGAAAATGATTGGATGCATCTTCCCTGCTGGTCGGCCAAACAAAGAAACTGCAGACACATAAATAAACTCCTCCAGACAATTGAGTTTTTCACGACACAATATTGCTCTGAACCTCCTGTGCATATATTTATGGATGAGTCAGTTTTCTCTGTGTTTCATTTTCTTCAATCTGTATAGGTCTACCTATTTGGAGCCTATTCTGGGGATGGGTTTTTTGACAGCAGGATAGACAGGGGATTTTTCAGCACGTCTGTGGATGGATAAGGATAGGAGTTGAGGGGATGAGTGTGAATGATAAACGCATGATGGCCCACCAACGCACAGACACAAAGTCAATATGGGTATGAAGGCACCAAGAATGCATAGTTTGCCCAGAGGGTGGCAATTTATTTCATAAAGTGTATGCTATTTTTCCCCTCCACAAATAATACAGACACCATAAAGCAACACAAATAGTGATTGATGGCATTATGCGCATGTTTTTCCATTAACTTTTGTTAAAGAATCCTGATCATGATCCTATGCAATTTTTTCTTAGCAAAAAAAAAAATCAATTTAATTAATCATGCCTAACGTGTTAGTTATTAAAAAAAACATGGAATGCATGTCCTGTCATTTCTATATGCATAAATTGGGCGGCAGGTAGGCTAGTGGTTAGTAATCGAAAGGTTGCGAGATCGAATCCCCAAGCTGATGAGGTAAAAATCTGCCATTCTGCCCCTGAACAAGGCAGTTAACCCACTGCTCATAGGCCGTCATTGAAAATAAGAATTTGTTCTTAACTGACTTGCCTGGTTAAATAAAGGTAAAACAATAAATGACTGTAAAATATTCATAATAGGCCATGTCTGAAACAATTACTGTACATCCTAAGCCAATGTTGAGGCTTTACTGAAGAGAACCGAAACCGTGTTAGAAAAGGACAACAATCTCTCTTGCTGTGGTGAAGCATTTCAAGAAGTGGTGGAAAAAGTACCTAATTATCATACTTGTGTAAAAGTAAAGATTATTACAAAAAGGGTCATTTGGCTCCTGGTTGCTGATTGGCTGAAAGCTGTGGTATATGAGAACATGGGAATGACAAAAAATAATTTTTACTGTTCTAATTACGTTGGTAACCAGTTTATAATAACAATTGTGAGGATCAGGCGATGATTGGCTAATCTGCCTTTGCCATCTGTACTCCTAGCCAACGTACATTCGCTGGAAAATAAATGGGACAAGCTAAAAGCACATATATCCCACCAACGGAACATTAAAAACTGTAATATCTTATGTTTCACAGAGTCGTGGCTGAACGATGACATTAATAACATACAGCTGGCAGGTTATACATTCTATCGGCAGAATAGAACAGCAGCCTCTGGTAAGACAAGGGGTAGCAGTCTATGTATATTTGTAAACAACAGCTGGTGCACGATATCTAAGAAAGTCTCAAGGTATTGCTCGCATGAGGTAGAGTATCTCATGATAAGCTGTAGACCAACTATCTACCTAGAGAGCTTATCTGTATTTTTCGAAGCTGTTTACATACCACCAAAGACCGATGCTGGGACTAAGTTCACACTCAATGAGCTGTATACCGCAAACAGGAAAACGCTCATCCAGAGGCGGCTCTCCTAGTGGCCAGGGACTTTAATGCAGGAAAGTTAAGTCAGTTTTACCTCATTTCTATCAACATGTTAAATGTGCAACCAGAGGGAAAATAACTCTAGACCACCTTTACTCCACCTTTACTCCACACACAGTACAAAGCTCTCCCTCGCCCTCCATTTGGCAAATCTGACCATAATTCTATCCTTCTGATTCCTGCTTACCAGCAAAAACTAAAGCAGGAAGCACAAGTGACTCGGTCAATAAAAAAGTGGTCAGATGAAGCAGACGCTAAACTACAGGACTACTTTGGGAATATGTTCTGCTTTGATGGCATTGCTAGAACACCACTTCACAGACATGGAATCCCCATGTTCTGAAGCCATGGATTACAGGCAACATCCTCACTGAGATGGCATTGAGGAAAACTGGCAAATTGTCAATACAGGACTAAGATTGAATTGTACTACACCTTCTCTGACGCTCGTCGGATGTGGCGGGGCTTGCAAACCTTTATAGACCACAAAAGGAAGCACAGCCAAGAGCTGCCCAGTGACATGAGCCTACCAGACGAGCTAAATAACTTCTATGCTCGCTTCAAGGCAAGTAACACTGAAACATGCATTAGAGCATCAGCTGTTCTAGACGACTGTGTGTTCACACTCTCCGCAGAAGTTGTGAGTAAGACTTTTAACTTCACTAGGGTAGGAGGCAGCATTCAGAATTTTGGATGAAAAGCGTGCCCAAATTAAACTGCCTGCTACTCAGGCCCAGAAGCTAGGATATTCATATAATTGGTAGATTTAGATAGAAAACACTCTAGAGTTTCCAGAACTCTTATGGTAACGTCTGTGAGTATAACAGAACTGACATGGCAGGTGAACCTGAGGAAAATCCATCCAGGAAGTACTATTATTTTGAAAGGCTGTTTTTCCATTGAAAGCCTATCCACCATACAAAGACTTAGGACCCAGTTCACGATCTCTTCTACATGTGGCCAGTCTTTAGGCATTGTTTCAGGATTTTACTCTGAAAAATGAGGTAGATACAGCACTTTCAATGAGTGGACAGTGGAAATTTCCAGACATGAGTCCAGCGCGTGATAGGGAGCGCACATTTCTTGTTTCTCCTTTTCTATTGACGAAGCTTTTGTCCGATTTAAATAGTATTGATTATTTATGACTAAAACAACCTGAGGATTGATTTTAAACATCGTTTGACATGTTTTTACGAACTTTTATTGTACTTTTTTTACTTTTCATCTGGATGTTGAGAGTGCGCTTTGTGCCTTTGGATTATTGAACTAAATGCACCAACAAACGGAGGTTTTTGGACATAAAGAGGGACATTATTGAACAAAACTAACATTTATTGTCTAACATGGAGACCTGGGAGTGCCACCAGATGAAGATCATCAAAGGAAAGTGATTCATTTTAACGCTATTTCTGACTTTTGTGACACCTCTCCTTGGTTCGAAAATGTCTGTATGGTTTTCTGTGGCTAGGCGCTGACCTAACATAATCGCATGGTGTGCTTTCGCAGTAAAGCCTTTTTGAAATCTGACACAGCGGCTAGATTAACAAAATGTGTATCTTTAATCCTATGTATAAAACTTGTATTTTTCATCAATGTTTCTGATGAGTATTTCTGTAATTTGATGTGGCTCTCTGAAATTTCACCGGATGTTTGTTTGAGACAAAGATTACTGTACATAATGCGCCAATGTCAAATGAGGTTTTTGGACAAAAATATGAACTTTATCGAACTATACACACATTTATTGTGTAACATGAAGTCCTGTGAGTACCATCTGATGAAGATCATCAAAGGTTAGTGATTCATTTAATCGCTATTTCTGACCTTTGTGAGCCCTCTCCTTGGCTGGAAAATGGCTGTATGGTTTTCTGTGACTAGGAGCTGACCTAACATAATCGCACGGTGTGCTTTCGCTGTAAAGCCTTTGGTTGAATTTACAAGAAGTTTATCTTTAAAATGGTGTATAATAATTGTATGTTTGACAAATTTTAATTATGGGATTTCTGTTGTTTTGAATTTGGCGCCCTGCAATTTCACTGGCTGTTGTCGAGGTGGGACGCTACCATCCCACTGGTACCAGAGAGGTTAAACAGGTCAACATTCACAATGCTGCAGGGCCAGACTGATTACCAGGACGTGTATTCTGAGCATGCACTGACCAAATGGGAAGTATCTTCACTGACATTTTCAACCTCTCCCTGTCTGAGTCTGTAATACCAACATGTTTCAAGCAGACCACCATAGTCCATGTGACCAAGAACACCAAGGTAACCTGCCTAAATGACTTCCAACCCCTAGCACTCACATCTGTAGCCATGAAGTGCTTTGAAAGGCTGGTCATGGCTCACATCAACACCATAATCCCAGAAACCCTCGACCCACTCCAATTTGTATACCACCTCAACAGATTCACAGATGACGCAATCTCTATTGCACTCAACACTGCCCTTTCACATCTAGACAATAGGAACAAGTATGTGAGACTGCTATTAATTGACTACAGCTCAGCGTTCAACGCCATAGTGCCCTCAAAATCCATCACTAAGCTAAGGACCCTTTGATTAAACACCTCCCTCTGCAACTGGATGCTGGCCTTCCTGACAGGCCGACCCCAGGTGGTAAGGGTAGGTAACAACAAATCCGCCACGGTGATCCTCAATACGGGGCCCCTCAGGGGTGCGTGCTCAGTCCCTTCCTATACTCCCTGTTCAGAGGCGGGTGGACAAACAAAAACCAACTAATTCTGACAAACTCCAAGCATTGATTATGCAAGAATGGGCTGCCATCAGTCAGGATGTGGCCCAGAAGTTAATTGACAGCATGCCAGGGTGGATTGCAGATGTCTTGAAAAAGAAGGGTCAACACTGCAAATATTGACTCTTTGCATCAACTTCATGTAATTGTCAATAAAAGCCTTTGACACTTATGAAATGATGGTAATTAGACTTCTGTATTCCATAGTAACTGACAAAAAATATCTAAAGACACTGAAGCAGCAAACTTTGTGGAAATTCATATTTGTGTCAGTCTCAAAACGTTTTGCCACAACTGTACAAATTACCTCAATTACCGCAATTAATCGGTGCCCCCGCACATTGACTCTGTACCGGTACTCCTTGTATATAGACTCTCTATTGTTATTTTACTGATGCTCTTTAATTATTTGTTACTTTTATTTCTAACATTTAAGGTATTTCTTAAACCTGCATTGTTTGTAAGTAAGCATTTTGCTGTAAGGTCTACACATGTTGTATTCTGCGCATGTGACAAATAACATTTGATTTGATAAGTGACCTTGGGGGTTGTGTTATATGGCCAATATACCACGGCTAGGGGTTGTATCTGATAACGGCCATTAGCCGTGGTATATTGGCCATATACCACACCCCCTTGAGCCGTATTGCTTAAATAGAAAATGACTCAAGTAAAAGTAAAAGTCAGCCAGTAAAATAGTACTTGAGTCAAAGTTTTAAAGTATTTGGTTTTAAACATACTTAAGCTTCAAAGGTAAATGTAATTGCTCAAATATAATTAAGTATCAAAAGTAAGAGTATACTGTAAATGACCAGGGATGTTCTCTTGATAAGTGTGTGAATTGGACAAGTACGTTTGGGTGTGAGTAAAAATGTATGGAGTAAAAAGTACCTTGTATTCTTTAGGAATGTAGTGAAGTAAAAGTAAAAGTTGTCAGAAATATAAATAGTAAAGTAAAGTACAGATACCCTAAAACACTACTTAAGTAGGACATGCTGAGTCACACGACCATTGTTCAACTCTCCTCATCTTCCTCCTATGTCCCCCCTAATTACTCAGTTGCAAGTATTTAGGAAGAAAAGGGCAAAACACACCCAAGCTCTAACACTGTTATTGGATGTAATTCTACTTAATTAGAGTTAGAGAACAAATACCCATCTCTGTGCCCTCGTGCAGAGAGAAGCGATTAAGACACACACACACTCACAAACACGTACAATTAAACCGGCGGCTTTGTTTAAACACAATCCTGTCTATCACTGTGTCTCTTTTTCTGAACAGCTAATCAGCATTTCATTGTTCAGCAATCACAATTTCCACCCAAACTAAGATGGCGGATTAGAGATAATGAACTGCTCCCTACCACTTACTCTGATTTACATTCTGTATTTGGAGAGTGGTTTGTGATTCATGGGACAAACGGATCAACGCTTCATCTTAAAAGATGATGATGCGTGAAGAATGGTAAATAAATTCAGAATCAGAATTAGGTAGCTTTTTTAAATGGCTGTGCAGTCTATGGATAATTTTTTCTCTCTACATGTTATTTTGCCATTAATCTAACCCTCCCATGCACGCAAACAAATGCAAGCATGCACCCATGCAAGCAAGCATGCACACACACACACACGCAAACACATGCACACACACAGTGTCACGCCTTGGTCTTAGTATTTTTTGTTTTCTTTAATTATTTGGTCAGGCCAGGGTGTGACATGGGTTTATGTTGTTGTATTTCGTATTGGGGTTTTTGTATTACGGCTGAGTAGGGGTGTTGTATAGACTTGGCTGCCTGAGGCGGTTCTCAATCAGAGTCAGGTGATTCTCGTTGTCTTTGATTGGGAACCGTATTTAGGTAGCCTGGGTTTCGCTTTGGATTTTGTGGGTGATTGTTCCTGTCTCTGTGTAGTTTCACCAGATAGGCTGTAATAGGTTTCACGTTCCGTTTGTTGTTTTTGTATTTTGTATCGTTATTTCATGTATCACGATCTTTGTTCATTAAAGACATGAGTAACCACTACGCTGCATTTCGGTCCGACTCTCTTTCTACAAACAAAGAACGCTGTTACAGAATCACCCACCACACATGGACCGAGCAGCGTGTTAACAGGCAGCGACAGTTTGAACAGTGAAGGGAGGACGTTATGGACAGCAGAGGCATGGAGTATATGACGTGGGAAGAAATCGACAGGTGGGCGGCCGACCCAGAGAGAGTGCAGGTGCCCGCCTGGGATTCGCTGGAGCAATGCGAAGAGGGCTATAGGCGAATGGAGTCAAAAAGAAAGACACGTCGGCGCAGAGCGAAAACCGAAAGTAACCCCCAAATATTTATTGGGGGAGGGCGCAGAGAGAGAGTGGCTGAGTCAGGGTTCAGACCTGAGCCAAATATCCCTGTTAATCGTGAAGAGCAGTTGCAGTGGGAGAGGCTGCACCACTTGGAGAATTGGACATGAGAGGAGGAATTAGACGGGAAAGGACCTGGCCTCAGCCTGGAGAATATCGCCGTCCCAAGGAAGAAATAGAGTCGGCTAAAGCGGAGAGGCGCTGGTATGAGGAGGCAGCACGGCGACGCGTTTGGAAGCCCGAAAAGCAGCCCAAAAAAATTATTGGGGGGGGCTAAAAGGGAGTATGGCTATGCCAGGTAGGAGACCTGCGCAAACTCCCTGTGCTCACCGGTGGACTAGAGAGACCGGGCAGACACCGTGTTATGCTATGGTGCGCACGGTGTTTCCAGTGCGGGTGCATAGCCCGGTGCGGCACATACCAGCCTTTCCTATTGGCCAGGCTAGAGTGGGCATCGAGCCAGGTAATCTTGGGCAGGCTCGGTGCTCAAGAGCTCCAGTGCGCCTGCACGGTGCGGTCTATCCAGAGCCACCTCCCCATACCAGTCCTCCGGTAGCAGCTCTCCGCACCAGGCTTCCTGTGCGTGTCCTCAATCCTGTAGCACCAGTTCCAGCACCACGCACCAGGCCTTCTGTGCGCCTCTCCTGTTCAGCACAGCCAGAGCCTTCCTTCCCTCCTGCGCTGTCGGAGTCTCTCGCCTGTTCAGCACAGCCAGAGCCTTCCTTCCCTCCTGCGCTACTGGAGTCTCCTGTTTGTTCAGCGTTATCAGAGCCTTCCTTCCCTCCTGCGCTGTCGGAGTCTCCCGCCTGTTCAGCCCTATCAGAGCCTTCCTCCTCTGCAGCGCTGCCGGAGCCTCCTGCCTGTTCGGAGCAGCCTGAGCTGCCAGTCTGCAAGGTGCTGCCAGCCTGCATGGAGCAGTCAGAGCTGTCAGTCTGCATGAAACAACCGGAGCTGCTAGTCTGCAAGGAGCTGCCAGTCTGCAAAGTGCTGCCAGCTTGCATGGAGCAGTCAGAGCTGTCAGCCTGCATGGAGCAGTCAGAGCTGTCAGCCTGCATGGAGCAGTCAGAGCTGTCAGCTTGCATGGAGCAGTCAGAGCTGTCAGTCTACAAGGTGCTGCCAGCCTGCATGGAGCAGTCAGAGCTGTCAGCCTGCATGGAGCAGTCAGAGCTGTCAGCCTGCATGGAGCAGTCAGAGCTGTCAGTCTGCATGAAGCAGCCAGAGCTGTCAGTCTGCATGAAGCAGCCAGAGCTGTCAGTCTGTAAGAAGCAGCCAGAGCTGTCAGTCTGCATGAAGCAGCCAGAGCTGTCAGTCTGTAAGAAGCAGCCAGAGCTGTCAGTCTGCATAGAGCAGCTAGATCCGCCAGTCAGCCATGATCTTCTAGATCTGCCAGACAACCAGTCTCTTCCAGATCTGCCATTCAACCAGTCTCTTCCAGATCTGCCTGTCAACCAGTCTCTTCCAGATCTGCCAGTCAACCAGAATCTTCCAGATCTGCTAGTCAACCAGAATCTTCCAGTTCTGCCAGCCAGCCAGGATCTACCGGAGCCTACTACCTGCCTGAGCTTCATCTCAGTACTGGGCTTCCTCTCAGTACTGGGCTTCCTCTCAGTACTGGGCTTTCTCTCAGTACTGGACTTCCCCTCAGTTCCGGGCTACCACTCAGTTTCGGGCTGCCCCTCAGTTCCGGGCTGCCCCTCAGTTCCGGGCTGCCCCTCAGTCCCGAGCTGCGCCTCAGTCCCAAGCTGCCCCTCAGTCCCGAGCTGCCCCTCAGTCCCGAGCTGCCCCTCAGTGCCGAGCTGTCCCTCAGTCCCGAGATGCCCCTCAGTCACGAGCTGCTCCTCAGTTCTGTGGGGTTCTGGGTGAGGACTATTAGGCCATGGTCGGCGGCGAGGGTGGATTATCCCAGGACGCGAAGGGGAGGAACTAGGACATTAATGGAGTGGGGTCCACTTCCCGAGCCGGAACGCCACCATGGACAGACGCCCACCCGGACCCTCCCTATGGTTTTGAGGTGCGTCCGGGAGTCCGCACCTTAGGGGGGTTCTGTCACGCCTTGGTCTTAGTATTTTGTGTTGTCTTTAATTATTTGGTCAGGCCAGGGTGTGACATGGGTTTATGTTGTTGTATTTCCTATTGGGGTTTTTGTATTACGGCTGAGTAGGCGTGTTGTATAGACTTGGCTGCCTGAGGCGGTTCTCAATCAGAGTCAGGTGATTCTCGTTGTCTCTGATTGGGAACCGTATTTACGTAGCCTGGGTTTCGCTTTGGATTTTGTGGGTGATTGTTTCTGTCTCTGTGTAGTTTCACCAGATAGGCTGTAATAGGTTTCACGTTCCGTTTGTTGTTTTTGTATTTTGTATCGTTATTTCATGTATCACGATCTTTGTTCATTAAAGACATGAGTAACCACTACGCCGCATTTTGGTCCGACTCTCTTTCTACAAACGAAGAACGCCATTACACACAGTTTAACAGTTCAGTCTCATTCCAGCTCTTCTTCCCACTCTACTAAGATTCCACACCAGCAGAATATTAATAATAAGCCCTATACCTTTAATCATTAAATCCTCACTTAACCCTCTCTCTAGCTAGGACATATAGACAAAGTCTGTGTGACTTAAGTAAAAACACTTAAAGGTATATTTTTGACAACTTTTACATTAACTTCACCACACTCCTAAAGAATAGCATGCTGTTTTTACTCCATACATTTTCCCTGACATCCAAAATCAATTGTTACTTTTTGAATTCTTAGAAGGACAGGAAAATGGTCCAATTCAAGTACTTAACACGAGAACATCCCTGGTCATTCCTACTGTCTCTGATCTGGCAGACTCACTAAACACAAATGCTTCGTTTGTAAATTATGTCTGAGTGTTGGATTGTGCCCCGTCTATCTGTATATTTTTTAAATATATCGTTGCTTAATATAAGGAATTTTAAATTATTCATAATTGTACTCTTTTCCAGACATTTACTTTTGATACATAAGTATATTTAACTTCTTGGTGACAGGGGGCAGTATTTTCACGTCCAGATGAAATGCATGCCCAAATTCAACTGCCTGCTACGCTAGCGTCCCACATTTCCCAGAGAGGTTCAAATCAAATCCTTTTAGATTTTTACTCAGGTAGTATTTTACTGGGTGACTAACTTTTACTTGAGTCATTTTCTATTGAGGTATCTTTACTTTTTCTCAAATCTGACAATTGGGTATCTTTCCACCACTGCTTTTCAGCTGGGACCAGGTTGCCAGGGAACAGAGTCAGCTGACCTGAGAGTCAGTGGCCTAGCCTGGGCGCAGCAGAACCCCACTCCGCCTCTCAACTCCTCAGTTATTTCCAGGAGGATGAATGGTCCCTTCATTAGTGTTATGTAACCCAAGACGAAGATCAACTAGTCTTTGTAACTCACCTAAAATGGCTGACTGGGGAAGACAGAATACCAGTCCCTTCCTCATATGGCCAATAGCCACAACCAGGATGATTGCTGTTCATTTATTAGCATTGTTAGCCATAGCATGCTAACCCACTAGCAGGGGTTTACAGATACTATTGAAAAACTGGATGATTACTTTGAGGATTACTTTCAAATTCAGAAAGGATGTTTTCTGAAAAAAAACTTTGACATTTCTCTGTCTTCTCAATTACATTCAAAACAGCATTGAAAAAAAGGTGCAAGTTTAAGTTTTGTTCCATCTGAGCGAGTCTGGCAAGTCAGAGACCACTATGATGACACACCAAATGTGTTTGATGGATCGTGGGAAAAGATTAGAAATAGGCTTTTGTAGGCTACAGTCCAAGCTACAGTGTACAGTGGCTTGCGAAATGATTCACCCCCCCCCTTGGCATTTGTCCTATTTTGGTGCCTTACAACCTGGAATGAAAATAGATTTTTTTGGTGTTTGTATAGTTTGATTTACACAACATGCCTACCACATTGAAGATGCAAAATATTTTTTATTGTGAAACAAACAAGAGATAACACAAAAAAACAGAACTTGAGCGTGCATAACTATTCACCCCCCCCCCCCCCAAAAGTCAAATCTTTGTAGGGCCACCTTTTGCAACAATTACAGCTGCAAGGCTCTTGGGGTATGTCTCTATAAGCTTGTCACATCTACCCACTGGGATTTTTGCCCATTATTCAAGGCAAAACTGCTCCAGCTCCTTCAAGTTGGATGGGTTCTGCTGGTGTACAGCCATCTTTAAGTCATAGCACAGATTCTCAATTGGATTGAGATCTGGGCTTTGACTAGGCCATTCCAAGACATTTAAATGTTTCCCCTTAAACCACTCGAGTGTTGCTTTAGCAGTATGCTTAGGGTCATTGTACTGCTGGAAGGTAAACCTCCGTCCCAGTCTCAAATCTATGGAAGACTGAAAAAGGTTTCCCTCAAGAATTTCCCTGTATTTAGCACCATCCATCATTCCTTCAATTCGGACTAAGTCCCTGCCGATGAAAAATATCCCCACAGCATGATGCTGCCACCACCATGCTTCGCTGTGTTCTTGGGGTGATGAGAGATGTTTGATTTGCACCAGACATGGCGTTTTCCTTGATGGCCAAAAAGCTCAATTTTAGTCTCAGCTGACCAGAGTACCTTCTTCCATATGTTTGGGGACTCTCCCACATGCCTTTTGGCGAACACCAAACGTGTTTGCTTAGTTTGTTCTTTAAGCAATAGCTTTTTTTCTGGCCACTCTTCCGTAAAGCCCAACTCTGTGGTGTGTACGGCTTAAAGTTGTCCTATGGACAGATACTCCAATCTCCGCTGTGGAGCTTTGCAGCTCCTTCAGGGTTATCTTTGGTCTCTTTGTTGCCTCTCTGATTCTTTCCATTTTTTAATAATGGATGTAATGGTGCTCCGTGGGATGTTCAAAGTTTTGGATATTTTTTTTCTAACAATACCCTGACGTGTACTTCTCCGCAACTGTGTCCCTGACCTGTTCGGAGTCCTCCTTGGTCTTCATGGTGCCGCTTGCTTGGAATATAGGAAAAACGGCAAGGGGGGTGAAGACTTTTGCAAGGCACTGTATGTCGTCCAATGCTGCGACTGCTGTTGGCATCCAGAGATTATCCAACTTGAATAAACGCTTGGAGGTAAGGATGACAGCAATTGTGTAGTTAATTGGCTATATGGATATCACTTATTTTTTATATCTACATAGCGCATTGATGTGAATCACACTCTCTCATTTAGCTGTTTGCGCCTTACGGATTGTGGTTGTTTTGGATGGCTGCTCACAAATCTAAATGTGTATTTAACCCAATAATGGTTGAATTCAAGAAGTTATAGCTGCCTATCAGTCATTGTTTTTGTAACCAGTGGATAGCCAGTGAAGTATGCACTCTTGCAACAGCTGCATAATGCGGATCCCAGCCTTTGGAATAAAAGTGGGGCTTTTATTGCTTAATCTAATTCATGCTAATAAAACAAAATCCATAGGCCCAATGGACACATGCTCAAACTAGCACACTTTTGATAGACTTAAAGGGTCAATCTGTAGTTGCTTCATCCATTTTTGGATGTTAAAATTATTAATTTATAGCACCTGTCAAAGGTTTGGACACAGCTACTCATTCAAGGGATTTTCTTTATTTTTACAATTTTTTACATTGTAGATAATAGTGACGACATAAAAACTATTGGAATCATGTAGTAACCAAAAGTGTTAAACACATCAAAATATATTTTCTATTTTGGATTCTTTAAAGCAGCCACCCTTTGCCTTGATGACAGCTTTGCACACTCTTGGCATTCTCTCAACCAGCTTCATGAGGTAGTCACCTGGAATGCATTTCAATTAACAGTTGTGCCTTGTTAAAAGTTCATTTGTGGAATTTATTTCCTTATTAATGCGTTTGAGCCAATCAGTTGTGTTGTGACAAGGTAGGGGTGGTATACAGAAGACCAATTCCATTTTACAGAAAGATCAAATAAGCAAAGAGAAACGACAGCCCATCATTACTTTAAGACATGAAAGTCAGTCAATGCAGAACATTTCAAGAACTTTGATAGTTTCTTCAAGTGCAGTCGCAAAAACCATCACGCGCTATGATGAAACTGGCACTCATGAGGACCGCCACAGCAAAGGAAGCCTCAGAGTTACCTCTGCTGCAGAGGAAAAGTTCACCAGAGTTACCAGCTTCAGAAATTGCAGCCCACATAAATGCTTCACCGAGTTCAAGTAACAGACACATCTCAACATCAACTTTTCAGAGGAGATTGCATGAATCAGGCCTTCGTGGTCAAATTGCTTTAAAGAAACCACTGCTAAAGGACACGTGTTTCTTGGGCCAAGAAACACAAGCAATGTCTGATGAGTCCAAATTTGAGATTTCTGGTTCCAATCGCCATTTCTTTGTGATTCACAAAGTCCGTTAACGGATGATCTCCGCATGTGTGGTTCCCACCATGAAGCATGGAGGAGGAGGTGTGATTTATTTAGAACTCAAGGCACACTTAACCAGCATGGCTACCACATCATTCTGCAGCAAAACACCATCCCATCTGGTTTGCACTTAGTGGGACTATCAACAGGACAATGACTCAACACACCTCCAGGCTGTGTAAGGGCTATTTTACCAATAAGGAGAGTGATGGAGTGCTGCATCAGATGACCTGGCCTCCACAGTCACCCGACCTCAACCCAATTGAGATGGTTTGGGATGAGTTGGACCGCAGAGTGAAGGAAAAGCAGCCAACAAGTGTCAGCATATGAGGGAACTCCTTCAAGACTGTTGGAAAAGCATTCCAGGTGAAGCTGGTTGAGGTAATTGCAAGAGCATGCAAAGCTGTCATCAAGGCAAAGGGTGGCTACTTTGAAGATTCTAAAATATAAAATATAACACTTTTTTGGTTCCTACATATGTGTTATTTCATGGTTTTGATGTCTTCAATATTATTCTACAATGTAGAAAATAGTTTTAAAAAATAAAAAATTTAAAATTAAAAAACTTGAGCGAGTAGGTGTGTCCTGATACTGTATATCCATCGATTCTTGAAGAATAGAACTTATAAATGCCTCACGAGCTTAGTTCATTTGGCACACTCCATCAGAACCCAGAATATAAACTTGTTTTTCTCCAATGTTTGTAAACATTGTTAATGTAAACAAACGCTATATTGCCTCATAACATTGTTAAAACAATAATGTTGATACCATGGATGGTCAGTCTTTGCATCCATAGCTCTGTCTATTCATCTGAGAGTGGTCACATTTATCCATGCCCATCCCTCAGCTTTTTACCAAAACAGAGGGTGACCGTTTTGTTATTGTTTCATTAGTGGATTTGCTCTTTAAACAGCTGCATATTATCAAGATATCAAAGTGTTACCAACACAAAGGTAAACAATACGCCTACAGCAAATGCATCATATGGCATTAGTTGTTCACATGTAAGTAGCACTTTACAGTAGTGCTCAAAGCATGCCATTCCATGAGTGTAGCATTTATTTTTAAACTGGAATCAATGAGCCCAATCAGTCCTCCATGACAACAAAACCATAAACAACACAGTCGGGCTGGCTAATAAGTCCTTAGCTTTGGGGATATACTCAGGTAAAACAATTTGGTTCATCTAAACTTTCATATTTCCAAGTCTTATTCTTGAAGATCAAGGGGTATAACATGTATTGGAATGACTGGATTTTATATTAAAAACTTTGGTTTTTAATGTAAAGATATAATTTAATCGTATAGGTAGTACAAAATGATGGGTCAGAACATGCCTACTTAACCAACACATAAAGTAAAATGTAACATTCATATATGGCCAGTTATGTCAACTTTAACATTGATTTATCCTGCAATAGATGTCGTTCAATTGGTAAAATACATTTTTTGTCTTCTTCTAATGCCTCTTAAAGGGAAAGTAATCGAAGAGTAGCTGTATGTAATCAGATTACATTACTGAGTTCGAGTAATCCAAAAGTTACTGATTACAATTTTGGACAGGTAACTAGTAATTGCAACAGATTACCTTTAGAAAGTAACCTACCCTACCCTGCCCACTAACCACTAACGATATTGCTAAAGTTGCTATGCTAGCCTATAGCCTGAGGCCTACTAGCCTGTAGCCTAGCGTGCTAGCCTCTAGTTATTGCCTGTTAACTGTATGCCAACCCACAGCCTGTGGCCTGCTAGCCTAGTATACTAGCTTCTCTTGTAAATATTGTACAGCATGCTAGCTGCTAATTGTATTCCCTACATAGTAAACTACTATTACTGCTATGTATCATGTTAGTCTAATAGTATATCTGTATCTTTAGCTTCTGTATATACCATTTTGAGCTATATAGCTTACCTATATTAGTTGACTATGTATATCGTATATGCCAATTCCGGCCTCTGTTGTATACAATGTTTTTACTATATACTACACAGCTGTTATACAGTTATTCACCTGTAATTACTATTATTTAATACTTGCTCTCTGTTTCTGTTTTTTTCCCAGAAACCCACTCTTCCACCAGTCCTCTTCCTATCGCTGTGTGTGTGCCTGTCTTGTCACTGTGGTATTAAAGTGTGGACTGTATCTCTGTCTCCTATTGGTGATTTACGTTCTCGGACCAGAATGCTGGGGCAGTTGCACCTATAATCGAAACCGGCACCTCTTTTGGAGACCACCACATGGTGGCACTCTATCAATAAGGATAATAATAATAATTGCACCACATGACATTGGTTCTCATCAAAACACTTTCGGAAAACAACATCCCATGTTCTCTGAAGAACACAAGAAAGATGATGCACATTTTATGTCTAGACACTGGAGTTCTGTGTTAATCAGTAAATTAGGGCTACAAAATGGCAGAAACAACACACACAGACACACACAAACACATAGCAGTTAGCCAGAGATGAGAGAGAAGGGGGTAAACTGTGAGAATGTGTTTGTTTGTTTCCACTACTGAGATTATCAACTGACTTATTCCACCACGGGGCCTTCTGGGGGCAGTCCATTCTGGTAATTCCTAGTGTTCATCTTCTACTTACAGAAATAGTTCTAAACATAATTTTGACACACTGGAGAACAGTTCTTGGTTGACTTTTTATATGATTTGTGAAAAAACACCTGTTTCAATACCCTGACATATCGTCAGTCAGTGAATGTTGCACGATGATTGATATCTTACTCCAATCACAATAATAGTTATTGATAAGCTTTCCTGTGGATCAGAAGTGGCCACCCACATCTAATATAATAGCTTCAGCAGCACTTGATTTAATTTCACCACAGTAGACAATCTGGTGTGTGAAGAGAGCTGCATCTGAGTGACAGGGAATTACTTGTCCTTTTACTGAATGTTTGAAGTCACACATCACTTGCAGTAAACTAACGCTTGTTCCTCAATTCCTTGCATTCTATTTCCCAACGTCCTTCTCAAAATGCATTGGAGAAGAAGGGCTGAAGGGAGGGACCTTGGACCTTCTTTTACAATATGTTTTATAAGGAGGTAATGAGATAGGATGCGAGGAATCAAGGAAAGACGAGGACCAGACCAGTAGCATTATCCTTTTGCAGGCCCATAATGTGCTATGTGATATTCACACGTCACTGGTCATTATACAGTATTAGCCAAAGAGCCCTGGTTTGAAGGACGGATCGGAGGTTCTGTCCTTAGTACCAGCCAGGATTTCTTCAAGGACCAGTTCTCCTTCCTTCTGAGCTGCTGGGCAAACCTCCAACCAGGGGGCTTGAAAACTAATGGAGGAATTGATGGCTTTGTAGGTGGAAAAGCCACAATAGCAGTTGTCTCATTGAAATAACAGCAGCAAAGTGATGTTCACATACACTCTCACACTCTCTCATTGAAATGGCAGCAGTGATGCTCCCGGACCACTCTCTCTCTCTCTCTCTCTCTCTCTCTGAGAGGTGACATTTAGTTGAATTATTTCAATCATTATTGCTCTCCCACTCATTCCATCTTTTGCCTCCCTGATGCACCGTCTCTCACCCTTTCTCCCAAACGCTTTATTAGTATGGGAAACATGTGACTCGTTTCAGGAAACTAGGCGTATGTCGCGGGTCACTACTTCACAGGAGCAACATTTGAAGGTAAACTTTTTTTTAAATCAAAATGTGTTTCTGGGATGAAATGCCTTCTGGAACGTGAACTTTCATGTGCCTTAATAACAAACATGTATGCCATCTGTAAATACAAATTGAATTGTTAAAATTTGTAACGGCTTTCTTCTGTCGAAGGAGAGGAGGACTAAAATGCAGCGTGGTTAGTGTTCAACATCTTTAATATCGACAAAAAACGTGAACACTACAAAATACAAAAACAACAAAAGTGAAAACCGAAACAGTCCTACCTGGTGCAATGAGACAAAGACAGAAGACACTCACCCACAAAATACAAAAAGAACATGGATGCCTAAATATGGTTCCCAATCAGAGACAAAGATAAACACCTGCCTCTAATTGAGAACCAATCTAGGCAACCATAGACTTCCATAAACACCTAGACTAGAAAACACCCCATAAACATACAAAACCCCTAGACCAGGTGAAACACATAATTGCCCCATGTCACACCCTGACCTAACCAAAATAATAAAGAAAACAAAGATAACTAAGGCCTGGGCGTGACAGTACCCCCTGGCTGACTGGCTGACTGGTGGCTCTGGCGGCTCCTTTAAGATTGGCGGATCTGGCGGCTCCTTGCAGACTGGCGGCTCTGGCGGCTTCTTGCAGACTGGCGGCTCTGGCGGCTCCTTGCAGACTGGCGGCTCTGGTGGCTCCTTGCAGACTGGCGGCTCTGGCGGCTCCTTGCACACTGGCGGCTCTGGACAAAAGGCTCTAAACAAAAGACTCCACTATGCAAGTAACTATGTTAATAGAATGTTCATGATATGCAGTAACTGCGACAACTGTCGATAGATGTAGCTGGTAAATATGCTCTGGCTATTTACTCCGATTTCAGAGCACAGTCATCTGAATGTCCCAGCTAGCAATGAGGAATCTGCCCAGAAGCGGCCCTGTTCCGGGGGGCTGGAACTGATTGAATCGGCCCTGAATCGGGTGTCGGACTCGGCCCGGAAGCAAAATGAATGACTGCCCAGAATTGGCCCTTTCCATCTACCGTAATTCAACTGACTTGGCCAGTATCTTACCAGAAACTCCCAGAAGAGGCCAGATGCATATTTAAATAAATGTATACAAAATTACCCTATTTAGTCATTTTAAATATTACTATTTTGTACATACAAATTATACTCATTCACAAAAAAAAATCATTTAGTCTCGGAGAAAACACCCTACACCTGGTGACAGTGTCCGTGTGCATGCGCCTGGCCAGCCACAGAAGTTGCTACAGCGTGATGGGACAAGGACATCCCGGCAGGCTAAACACTCCCCTAACACGGACGACGCTGGACCAATTGTTCGTTGCCTCATGGGTCTCCCGGTCGCGGGTCTCAAACCAGCATCTGTAGCAATGCAGCTTGCACTGTGACGCAGTGTCTTAGACCGCTGCGCCACTGGGGAATCTCCATCCACAAAGTTTGTAATGCTTATTAATTGCCTTGCACTAGGTATGAAAATATAAAAATACTATGCAGGATTCTTAAAGAATTTTATTTAAATGTTAATTGTATTTTCTTATCACAGAAACATTGAGAAAATACTGAAAAATAAATAATGAAATGTTAATTATTTAAAGCAGCCCGTGTAATCATCTGCCAGAGATTAGCCCCAATCGGCCCGAGCCCCATGTGAATAATTTGGGCCAGATAACTCACACCGGAATCGGCCCGAGCTCAATCCCCACATCCTAGCCATAAGTAATACTGCCAAAGGCGGCCCAGACACGGGCCTCATGACAGTGGCTGAGTCTGACTCTCAGCCGGAATCGGCCCAGATCCACTGTACTAGCTGGGGTGCCAGAGTGCAGAATAACTGACAAGCTTACAAATGCTCAACACCTGTTGAATATGACCGGTGTCAGTAAATTTAGGCGAAAAAGCATAATTAAATTGTTGCCAGCAGCACAGTCGTAGTCGCCAACGCTCTGGATAACATAAAAACAGCTCTGTTAGGGCGAGCGAAATGGTCAGAGTGAGCTGTTCTCTCATTTGTGTCTGGAAGTAGCTAGCAAGCTAGCCAACATTAGCCAGTTAGCTAGGGTGCTTGACTGCTGTTTTTTTTATTTAATTTTTTATTTTACCTTTATTTAACCAGGCAAGTCAGTTAAGAACACATTCTTATTTTCAATGACAGCCTGGGAACAGTGGGTTAATTGCCTGTTCAGGGGCAGAACGACAGATTTGTACCTTGTCAGCTCGGGGGTTTGAACTCGCAACCTTCCGGTTACTAGTCCAATGCTCTTACCACTAGGCTACGCTGCCGCCCCACTTGACTGCTGTTGTTAGGTCAGAACGCTTGGATCAACCCTACTCCTTGGCCAGAGCGTCCAGTGTGACGGAGCGTCCAACGAAACACTATGAATTTACGAACGTACAATCTTACAATGCTCTGAGTTTAAGAATCCCCACACCTACACCTGTAGTATTAACCAGCCTTTAGTCTTGACATCTTTGCTTGTTTAGTATATGGCTTCACGTGAATCCTTAAAGAGATGGGTGGGACTAAGGCTTAAGACGGTGTGCTGAATAGGTGCTGAATGAGTGTATACAAAGAAGAGCTCTCCAGTAGGTTTACCAAAACATTCAACAGCCATTTTATCAAAAGTGAGGTTACAAGTCTATCAACTTTCAAAGCAGAATGACTTTCTCATTGTTCCTCAACTGTAGTGTATGATATACCATTTTCTAGCTCTGAGTCTCTAATTGTATCCAATGTAAAAAACACAATTTCAAATTTTGCTACATAAGACCGAATCGAGCCGGTCAGTCACATTTGTTTAGACTACTGCAATGCTCTATTTTCCGGCTACCCGGATAAAGCACTAAATAAACTTCAGTTAGTGCTAAATACGGCTGCTAGAATCCTGACTAGAACCAGCCCTTGCTGTCTCTGCCTGGCCGGTTCCCCTCTTTCCACTGGGATTCTCTGCCTCTAACCCTGTTACGGGGGCTGAGTCACTGGCTTGCTGGGGCTCTCTCGTGCCGTCTCTGGGGGGGGTGCGTCACCTGGGTGGGTTGATTCACTGTTGTGGTCGGCCTGTCTGGGTCCCCCCCCCCCCCTTGGGTTGTACCGTGTCGGAGATCTTTGTGGGCTATACTCGGCCTTGTCTCAGGATGGTAAGTTGGTGGTTGAAGATTTCCCTCTAGTGGTGTGGGGGCTGTGCTTTGGCAAAGTGGGTGGGGTTATATCCTTCCTGTTTGGCCCTGTCCGGGGGTGTCCTCGGATGGGGCCACAGTGTCTCCTGACCCCTCCTGTCTCAGCCTCCAGTATTTATGCTGCAGTAGTTTATGTGTCGGGGGCTAGGGTCAGTTTGTTTATCTGGAGTACTTCTCCTGTCCTATTCGGTGTCCTGTGTGAATCTAAGTGTACGTTCTCTAATTCTCTCCTTCTCTCTTTCTTTCTCTCTCGGAGGACCTGAGCCCTAGGACCATGCCCCAGGACTACCTGACATGATGACTCCTTGCTGTCCCCAGTCCACCTGGCCATGCTGCTGCTCCAGTTTCAACTGGCCTGGGCCCTAGGACCATGTCCCAGGACTACCTGACATGAGGACTCCTTGCTGTCCCCAGTCCACCTGGCCATGCTCCTGCTCCAGTTTCAACTGTTCTGCCTTACTATTATTCAACCATGCTGGTCATTTATGAACATTTGAACATCTTGGCCACGTTCTGTTATAATCTCCACCCGGCACAGCCAGAAGAGGACTGGCCACCCCACATATGCTCTCTCTAATTCTCTCTTTCTTTCTCTCTCTCGGAGGACCTGAGCCCTAGGACCGTGCCCCAGGACTACCTGACATGATGGCTCCTTGCTGTCCCCAGTCCACCTGACTGTGCTGCTGCTCCAGTTTCAACTGTTCTGCCTTATTATTATTTGACCATGCTGGTCATTTATGAACATTTGAAACATCTTGGTCATGTTCTGTTATAATCTCTACCTGGCACAGCCAGAAGAGGACTGGCCACCCCACATAGCCCGGTTCCTCTCTAGGTTTCTTCCTAGGTTTTGGCCTTTCTAGGGAGTTTTTCCTAGCCACCGTGCTTTTACACCTGCATTGTTTGCTGTTTGGGGTTTTAGGCTGGGTTTCTGTACAGCACTTTGAGATATCAGCTGATGTACGAAGGGCTATATAAATAAATTTGATTGGATTTGATTTGATTTAATTTGCCAAAGCAAGTGAAATAGATAAACAAAAGTTAAATAAACAATGAAACATGTACTCTTAACATTACACTCCCAAAAGTTTCAATGGAATAGAGACATTTCAAATATCATTATGGCTATGTGCAGTGTTGTAACGATGTGCAAATAGTTCAATTACAAAATGGAAAATAAATTAACAGAAATATGGGTTGTATTTACAATGGTGTTTGTTCTTCACTGGTTGCCCTTTTCTTGTCGCAACAGGTCACAAATCTTGCTGCTGTGATGGCACACTGTGCTATTTCACCTAATAGATATGGCAGTTTATCAAGATTGGATTTGTTTTCGAATTCTTTGTGGGTCTGTGTAATCTGAGGGAAGTATGTGTCTCTAATATGGTCATACATTTGTTAGGAGGTTAGGAAGTGCAGCTCAGTTTCCACCTCATTATGTGGGCAGTGTGCACAGAGCCTCTTGATAGTCTGTAAATAGTCAAAGCTTTCCATACTTTTGGGACAGTCACAGTGGTCAGGTATTCTACCACTGTGTACTCTCTGTTTAGCATTCCAGTTTGCTTTGTTTTTTGGTTCATTCTTTCCAATTTGTCAATTAATTATCCTTTTGTTTTCTCGTGATTTGGTTGGGTCTAATTGTGTTGCTGTCCTGGGGTGCTGTGGGGTCTGTGTTTGTGAACAGAGCCCTAGTACCAGCTTGCTTAGCTTAGGGGACGCTTCTCTAGGTTCATCTCTCTGTAGGTGATGGCTTTGTTATGGAAGGTGTGGGAATTGTTTCCTTTTAGGTGGTTGTAGAAATTAAACGTCTCTTTTCTGGTTTTGGATCATCAGCGGATATCGTCCAAATTCTTCTCTGCATTATTTGTTGTTTTACCTTGTAGATATTGGATGTTCTGCAGAATTCTGCACGCAGTCTGAATTTGGGGTTTGTCCTATTTTGTGAATTCTTGGTTGGTGAGTGGACCGCAGACCTAAAAACCTAGAAAGGGCAATGGGTTCTATAACTGATTCAAGTATTTTTTGCCAGATCCAAATTGGGATGTCAAATTTGATGTTCCTTTTGATTGCGTAGAAGGCCCTTCCTGCCTTGTATCTCCGATCGTTCACAGCTTTGTGGAAGTTTTCTGTGGTGCTGATGTTTAGTCCGAGGTGTGTATACATATAGTGTTTGTATTTGTGGTTCTGGCAACTGGACCTTTTTTGGAACACCACCTTTTTGGTCTTACTGAGATTTACTGTCAGGGCCCAGGTCTGACAGAATCGGTGCAGAACATTTACATTTACATTTAAGTCATTTAGCAGACGCTCTTATCCAGAAGATCTAGGTGCTGCTGTAGGGCCTCCTTGGTTGAGGACAGAAGCACCAGATCATCAGCAAACAGTAGACATTTGATTTCAGATTCTAGTAGGGTGAGGCCGGGTTCTGCAGACTGTTCTAGTGCCCTCTCTCCCTAACTCTCTCTCCCTCTTCACTACTGCTCTGTATTACACTGTTGAGCAGATAAGTGGAGACAAGACACCAATGACTACACCCCCACTTACACTCCACTACTATTGCACTCATTCATCCCTTTGAACAGATCTTATACTTTCCTTGTGAACCAGATGTTATATAGAAATCAAGAATGTACATGTGAGAACGTCAAGAGATGCATTTTTCTCAGTGTGCATGTTTCTCAGTGTGCATTTTGCTCAGTGTGCCTTTTGCTCAGTGTGAATATAAAAACAAATGCCATATTTCAAATGCAACTCTAAAGTCAATAACAATGCTGTACGGCTCAGCAGTGAAAGCTTATCATACAGATCAAACCAGGTAGCAGATAAAAAGATCTGAAAATCAAATCAGTGTCTCAAGTGATCCATGCAGCCCTCTTTGTACCGCATGGGAACTAATCCTACACAAGGAGATGATTGCTTTTCTGGCATTGTTTTCACCTGCTCTTCTCCGCTCTTCTCTCATCCCTCTCTCGTTCCCTCTCTTTACTCACATCAAAAGGATCCTTCTGTGTTTAATGGCCCATTATCTCCACTCTGACTTTCCGTCTACAGTATATCTCCCCAGGCTCCTTATTCGTTCTCTCTTTTCCTGCCATCTCACTCCTCTGTTATTTTAAGGGCAACACAATCCAACAGAAACAGTGGCACTTGCATTTTTGGGAGGGAAGAGAAAGCATTTTGTTTGAGAAGTCGCTGAAAAGAATGTTGCATTCCATACAACATTCTTCCATTTATTGTCCATTCTGCATTCTACATACAGAATGTACACAAACCATACATTGATGTACCAGAACCAGACGACAATTGTTTGCGTAATATCAGTTGATGAGACAAATGTCTAGAAAAGGTGAAGCTGCTGTAAATAACTTGACATCCCAAAGAACATTCTGCACTGTGCAATCTACATATCATATTCACACAGCACTTGTTTGCTTTGTCCAACAGAAGCCTGTCTGTAACCTTGAATCAGCTGATAGATAGATAGATAGATAGATAGATAGATAGATAGATAGATAGATAGATAGATAGATAGATAGATAGATAGATAGATAGATAGATAGATAGATAGATAGATAGATAGATAGATAGATAGATAGATAGATAGATAGATAGATAGATAGATAGATAGATAGATAGATAGATAGATAGATAGATAGATAGATAGATAGATAGATAGATAGATAGATAGATAGATAGATAGATAGATAGATAGATAGATAGATAGATAGATAGATAGATAGATAGATAGATAGATCACCACAAGCCAACAGGCCTAATCTGATGAAATGTCATTCTCACCCATCGCCATTGGACGGTTTGAGGAGAAAGCACAAGCAGACACCATCAACTTGTGATTATTAAATCTCAGATTCCATCATCGACCGCCAGTCATGCACTGACATTCTACTGAGTCCTTGGTTATCATGGACTCTAATTGGCACTGACTGATATGGACTCTGAGAGAGTAGCTGAGCAGCCTCCGTCATTAAATAGGAATTACTTTTGACATTCTTATCCAGAGCGACTTACAGGAGCAGTTAGGGTTAACTGCCTTGCTCACGTGCACATCAGCAGATTTTTCACCTAGTCAGCTTGGGGATTCGAACCCACGACCAGCTACTTTACTGCCCCATTAATTGGGCATCGGCCAGGGTTATGAGAGTGAACACATGCACGTCATTAATTAATGTAAACACAGTCTTCTTCTCCTTAATAATGGCTGGAAGAGTGCCCTTAAGTAGAAACAACTAATTAGTATAAATCATGTTTTCTCTGTTTTTTCATAGTTTACTCCTCCGTTACCACTCTCTCCCTTCCATCTCCCTTTAGTCGACAGCGGCAACATCTGGTAGCTGGCAAGCCAAGCTCGCCTCCCGTTATTCATGGACACACACGGTGGTGTGTCATTGTTTAATTAATGACACTGCAGTACACACACACACACACAGAGGGACACACCACAAATACAAACGGCAACCCCAACAGCCTCAGTCATAAAGAGAGAAAAATGCTTTTTTTTTATCGCCCTAGTAATTACAACTTTTTGACAGTGCTCTTTGTGAGTCTGACTTCTTTTTACTGTCAAGTTTTAAAAGAAATTCAACCAACCTTGAGAGCTCCCAATTACATCAGATGTAGTAACAACATTGAATCACATTTACATGATAGAATTCTCTATGTGGGTTTATCTCAAGTCAGGATTCATTCGGCCAATTCTGTAGTTGTTAAGATAAGAGACATGTTTGAAGAGTGCAGGTGAATGAAAGACGACCTTGCTCCATCATACAATTACAGCTTCACACACACACACACACACACACACACACACACACACACACACACACACACACACACACACACACACACACACACACACACACACACACACACACACACACACACACACACACACACACACACACACACACACGCGCGCGCTCACGCGCACACGCACACACGCACACACACACACACACACACACATATATCTTTACGCAATTACAACTACTCCACGTCCACTGGTTATTATAGATGATGCTTAAAGCCTTGAAGTAGAGGTGAGCCTCCAATAACCGTTCTGTGAAAGTAATTGAGATTAAAGGTGAATAAGGCTGTGGATGGATTATACAACGGCTACTACTTCAGCATCACATGCATTCACTAAGCATTCAAGTGATTAATGTTATACAAGAGTTAGATGTAATCAAATCACCTCCATTCAGGGGAAAGGATTTCTACAAATATCCTGTTTAGAGAAGAGAATCAATCGGTAGGTAAACACACAAACATGGCCACTGTCATTAAGAGCACAAGTGGTGCTGAATTGTAATCCTCTCCTCCATTTAAACATATATCATGACATCAATAAAAGGTCAAGAGAATTAGTTTGCCTGGAGGTAAGATGACTTCATTCATTACACGAATATATGTATAGAATAATGATGTATGAACTGCTCTCTCTGACCATGTCAGTTGCAGTTTAATGCCTCTGCATTACAATCATCAATATAAATCCACACCATGATTGAATCCAGGTTCAGCCAACACAGTATGATTAAGCCACGGAAAATTATGACCAGTTTCAATCATAGATACTGTGTAAGGTAATGTTACTAGCTGATTGAGGGGGAAGTATTTTTTATGAAACCATGAAAACTGGGTTACAGGTTGATTGAATGCTGCATATGAGACCTTTTCCATTTGTGCCAGTGAACTGCTTCAGAGAAACAGGTTTATTTGTCATATGTAATAAACAGAATGGAAATCTCACTAAACCAGAGCTTAAAAATAAAAACAACAAGAATGTTGTTAATTAGATTTTTAAAATCTTATTTAGGAGAAATTGGATTTCCTGTTTCTAGAATATCATATGACTGCAGCAAATGCACAAAACAAATCTTGTTTCAGAATATAGTTCAAAAGAAGGAATTTTGGCCTCAAGTTTGCCAAAGAGAGACAAAGACACGTTAGCCTTGAACATGATCCACATCCACCCCTATCCACATCGACGGGACAGTAGTGGAGAAGGTGGAAAGTTTTAAGTTCCTCGGCGTACACATCACGGACAAACTGAAATGGTCCACCCAACCAGACAGCGTGGTGAAGAAGGCGCAGCAGCGCCTCTTCAACCTCAGAGGATGAATAAATTCAACTTGTCACCAAAAACACACAAACTTTTACAGATGCACAATCGAGAGCATCCTGTCGGGCTGTATCATCGCCTGGTATGGCAACTGTTCCGCCCACACCTGTTAGGCTCTTCAGAGGGTAGCGAGGTCTGCACAACGCATCACCAGGGGCAAACTACCTGCCCTCCAGGACACCTACACCACCCGATGTCACAGGAAGGCCATGAAGATCATCAAGGACAACAACCACCTGAGCCACTGCCTGTTCAAGCCACTTTAATAATTAAAAATTGGATGTAATAAATGTATCACTAGCCACTTTAAACAATGCCACTTTATATAATGTTTACATACCCTACATTACTCATCTCATATGTATATACTGTTCTCTATACCATCTACTGCATCTTACCTATGCTGCCATCGCTCATCCATATATTTTTATGTACATATTGTTATTCATTCCATTACACTTGTGTGTATAAGGTAGTTGTTGTGAAATTGTTAGATTACTTGTTAGATATTACTGCATGGACGGAACTAGAAGCACAAGCATTTCGCTACACTCACATTAACATCTGCTAACCATGTGTGACAAATAAATTTGATTTGATTTTGATCCCCAATAAGGAACTATGAGCAGTCTTTCAGATATACTTTTCAGGTATGCACTATTCTTCTGCATTGCCTGAGGGAGACTGTTACTGTAGCTCAAACCGTGTTACAAGCTTTTTTCTAGAATGTTTTGTGATCTGCTCAGTTATTTGAAAGATTTCGTTACCTTGTTAAAAATAATGGGATTTTGAAAGTGTTGGATTCTGGAGTAAACGTTGAACATTGTTATACTCAGAGTATAGGAACATTAGTTACACCTGAGACATGAGGTATGCCATAATGAAGCTTGGGAGGGACTGAGAACAAGGAAAACAATCACATGTGACAGTACTGATAAGGGGGGAAACCGTTGAAGGCTCGGATCACTTAGTTCCCTGCTTAGCAGGAAGGATGCAATGTTTAGAGATACGGAGGAGACTCCACCCAAAGTGGGGTATGAATACCACCACGAGGGAAGCCATGTCTTTTGTCAGAATACAGCTGTGTTGACCCTTTGGGAAGAATTCAACTTGGTTAAGCTTCTCTAGTGTCCATGAGTTATTTACTCTGAAAAGTAAGAACCTAACAAAAGGTAGGAACACTCTTTGGTTTTATTATATTGTAATATCGCTGTGTATTATCCAACATAATGCTGCAAGCTTACCACATGTATATGATTGCCTACTATATTCAAACAAACTGTCACGCGGTTCTTCCTGGGAAGGAGAGGCGGACCAAAACGCAGCGTGGTTATTTTTATACATCTTTAATAAAGATGAAAATAGAACAATATACAAATCAAGAACCGTGAAAAAACTAAAACAGCCCTATCTGGTGCAACAAACACAAAGACAGGAACAATCACCCACAAAACCCAACACCAAACAGGCTACCTAAATATGGTTCCCAATCAGAGACAATGACTAACACCTGCCTCTGATTGAGAACCATATCAGGCCAAACACAGAAACTAGACACACAACATAGAATGCCCACTCAGATAACACCCTGACCAACCAAAACATAGAAACATAGAAAGCAAACTATGGTCAGGGTGTGACACAAACAGAAAATCATGCTCTTTTGTCTGGTATAGATGAATGGAACTCAAGGCCATTGGAATGGTTTTAACTAGAAAGTGCAGAATGTAATAGAACTACAGTATGATATTGCATCTCTATGGTCGAAAGCTTCAATCTAAAAATCACAAACGGAAATCAGAATGTGTTTACCTAGAATCAGAAACCCAATCTAAAACCACAATTCCTTTGTCAGTGGCTACCTACAGATGAGGGGAAAAAGGAGCCTGCAAACTGCATTCTGTGAAAAACTTTTTTTTCTACTCAGTACTTAGTAGGGTTGAATATTTTCCTGATATTTTACAAATGTTCCATCCTGAGAATAAATTTTAAAAATCCAGGATAACCCGGTATTTCCCACCAAAACCGTAAGTGTCATTCAAAAGCATTATAAAGCCTGTAAATAGGCCTATGCCTGGATTTGATTAGAGCTTTGATTGAAAATGCAAGCCTGATGCTACCTGAGCCATACATTAAATACATTTTATGAGCCATACAATAAAGACATTTAATGAGCCAAAGCCTAAATGATTGTGCCGTTATCCAATCCATACACTACACACACCACATGTGGACAGCTCGTCCAACAACTCATTCCGAAGTCATGGGCATTAATATGGAGTTGGTAATGTAATGGTTTCCCTCCTCTTTGTCTGAAGAGGAGAGGCGAGAAGGATCGGAGGACCAATATGCGGCATGGTAAGTGTCCATGGTATTTATTTAAACACATAAACTGAACACTCCATACAAAACAATAAACGTACGGTGAAAACAGCACCGTGTGGTGTAAAACACAGACACTGAAACAACCACCCACAAACAACCAGTGAAACCCAGGCTACCTAAGTATGATTCTCAATCAGAGACAACTAACGACACCTGCCTTGAGAACCATACTAGGCCGAACACAGAAAAACAACCTAGAAACACAAAACATAGAATGCCCACCCAACTCACATCCTGACCAACTAAAACAAACAATTAACACAATAACTAGGGTCAGGACGTGACAGTTGGTTCACCTTTTGCTGCTACAACAGCCTCCCCTCTTCTGGGAAGGCTTTCCACTAGATGTAGGAACATTTCAGCAGGGACTTGCTTCCATTCAGCCACAAGAGCATTAGTGAGGTTAGGCACTGATGCTGGGCGGTTATTCCTCCTCCACCAAACTTTACAGGCACTATGCATTGGGGCAGGTAGCATTCTCCTGCCAAATCCAGATTTGTCCATCGGACTGCCAGATGGTGAAGCGTGATTCATCACTCCAGAGAACGCATTTCCATTGCTCAAAGTCCAATTGCAGCAAGCTTTACACCATTCCAGCCGACTTGGTATTGCGCATAGTGATCTTAGGCTTGTGTGCGGCTGCTTGGCCATGAAAACCCATTTCATGAAGCTCCCGGCGAACAGTTCTTGTGCTGACATTGCTTCCAGAGGCAATTTGGAACTGGGTAGGGAGTGTTGCAACCGAGGACAGATGATTTTTAGCCACTACGCACTTCAGCGCAGAAGCCCTTCACTGCTCTTTATAAAGATTGAATGCTTATAAATAACTGCTACAGCCTACCGCCATTGCACATTCACACTTCTTTCAAACTACCCAAGAGCATGTGCCCCTCTTTGAATAGTCTATTGGTATAAGAAATGCTAAAAAAAAATATGTCCAGCAAGCTATTCTGTTCTAGCTTTTCCTGCATGGGACTCCAAGAACTAAGGAGCGTTTTTTTAAGGAGAGGCTAGCGGAGCACAGGTGCTTGCATATTGCACAAGAGACAGAGGCTATAAGTTACAAGCTTACTATGCATAACCCATCATTATTTAGCTAAATATAAGGCTATTACTGCATTGAATGTATTACCTGAAAGAGGTAGGCTAGGACATCTACTATACATAGGGCTATGCTGTCTATCAATCTAGAACAGGATAGTCTATTATGGATGCGATTTGAATGGAGTTTATGGAGGAAGACTGTGAGAGAGTGCTCGCGCATGCACTAGTTTAACACAATAATGTTCCAGCGATAGGCTGTTTTACAACACAGCAGCTGTAACAAAAAGAGAGAGATGGTAACTTAGACACGCGTTAGACTATGCTGCAGCAAATGCAGGCCTACCTGTCACAAGAAAAAAAGTTACCATGACATGATAGGTCTACATGCATTGTGAACTGCGCTCCATACTGAGATGGTCTGTCCCTACCCTGAGCGTTGATGATTCATCATGCAGAGGCTGTAGAGAAGCCAGATTTATACATTGGATATAATTTAACAGGTCCATTTCACCCCATGCTGTTCACGTATATAATGTATTATAATTTAACGGTCTCTCGCAGTTATTTATACCGGGGAAAAGGAAGTGGTTGCTGGCGGTAAATCTCGGTAACCAGGTTCCCGCCCTTCAACCCTAGTACCTAGGCCTACAGATTATGCACTCTCAGAAACTGAATGCAGCTCTCTCATCAACTCGGTAGATGAATACTATAAAGATAAACAACGTTATATAACAGATAACTCAAAAACTGGACACCCCACTACGGGCCTTGAGCCTCTGCCTTGTTTTAATGGACTGACTGCTGCAGCTCCAAAAGGGACTTTGTTGAGAGTATTTCAGCAGTTTCTGCCATCCCTCCATCTCCCAGAGCTCAGTGAAGATGAGACTGGGTCATGACTTGATGGACTAGTAATCCACACTCAAACACTGTGTGTGTGTGTGTGTGTGTGTGTGTGTGTGTGTGTGTGTGTGTGTGTGTGTGTGTGTGTGTGTGTGTGTGTGTGTGTGTGTGTGTGTGTGTGTGTGTGTGTGTGTGTGTGTGTGTGTGTGTGTGTGTGTGTGTGTGTGTGTGTGTGTGTGTGTGTGTGTGTGTGTGTGTGTGTGTGTGTGTGTGTGTGTGTGTGTGTGTGTGTGTGTGTGTGTGTGTGTGCCACTTAGCAGACAATTTTATTCAAGGCCACTTAGACCACAGGGGGATGAAGCCGCTACCTTGGCGTTGCTCACACCACACTTGTTCCTACCAAGTGAGCCACACAGGATCCCTTTAAACCCACAGAAGCAGCTTGGGAAACTAATGAGGGCTTTAGTTTAACTGGGTAACATCCCATTCCCATTGTCTATGTATAAGGACTGAGGTGGGCACTTTTGAATGTCATTCTGGTACCTCGGGACTACACTGGTCCCAGGCCTGTCAAGACAGCACAAACAGATATGGGACCAGCCTAACTCTGGAATATTACAAACGTTAGAACGGTGTAAAAGTAAACAGCTGAGCTGCTGTTTTGGAGCGAGGCACAACATGCCACGTAAGAACAGGAAGAAGAAGAAGTGGAGAGAGCTCAGTGTGGCCTTCAGTCCCCAGGGGAACGAAGAGGATTAAGTAAATCCAAGTAAACAGTGATTTACGTCAAGGGGAGGGTTGATAACATGCAGGCCTATTTAGTGGCACAGGGATGCATTAACCATATGAGTTGGCTACACAGCACAAACAGATCTGGGATCATGCTGGACTGGTAAGGTAAACACCAGTACCTCTCAGGGGTGGTTTGAAAACAACATGAACTCATCATCAACTCACTGCATTATTTGATAACATATAGCCTATCTAGAGGGGCCTGCCTGCAGTCTCAGCAAGTTCCATGAGGTAATAGTCTGGGAGGGGCAGAGACCACACGCCACTTCAAGAGCTGAATCAGTGTGCAGGTGTCACGCCCTGATCACAGGAAGGCCATAAAGATCATCAAGGACAGCAACCACCCGAGCCACTGCCTGTTCACCCCGCTATCATCCAGAAGGCGAGGTCAGTACAGGTGCATCAAAGCTGGGACCGAGAGACTGAAAAACAGCTTCTATCTCAAGGCCATCAGACTGTTAAACAGCCACCACTAACATTGAGTGGCTGCTGCCAACACACTGACTCAACTCCAGCCACTTTAATAATGGGAATTGATGGGAAATGATGTAAAATATATCACTAGCCACTTTAAACAATGCTAACTAATATAATGTTCCCTACATTATTCATCTCATATCTCATATGTATACGTATATACTGTACTCTATATCATCTACTGCATCCTTATGTAATACATGTATCACTAGCCACTTTAACTACGCCACTTTGTTTACATACTCATCTCATATGTATATACTGCACTCAATACCATCTACTGCATCTTGCCTATGCCGCTCTGCACCATCACTCATTCATATATCTTTATGTACATATTCTTTATCCCCTTACACTTGTGTCTATAAGGTAGTAGTTTTGGAATTGTTAGCTAGATTACTTGTTGGTTATTACTGCATTGTCGGAACTAGAAGCACAAGCATTTCGCTACACTCTCACTAACATCTGCTAACCATGTGTATGTGACAAATAAAATTTGATTTGATTTTGATCTGTTTCACCTGTCCTTGTGATTGTCTCCACCCCCTCCAGGTGTCGCTCATTTTGCTTGGGGTATTTATACCTGTGTTTCCTGTCTCTCTCTACCAGTTTGTCTTGTATGTTCAAGTTAACCCATGTGTTTTTCCCGTGTGCCTGATTATCTATTCTCTTTTACTAGTCCTCCCGGGATTTTGACAGCCGCCTGTTTTTCTGGACTCCATTCCCGCCTGCCTGACCATTCTGCCTGACCATTCTGCCTGACCATTCTGCCTGACCATTCTGCCTGACCATTCTGTCTGACCATTCTGCCTGACCATTCTGCCTGACCATTCTGTACCTCTGGAACTCTGGAACTCTGAACTGGTTTGGACCTTTTGCCTGTCTACGACCATTCTCTTGCCTACCCCTTTTGGATTGTTAATAAACATCTTGGACTCTAAGCATCTGCATCTGGGTCTCGCCTTGAGCCCTTGTAGCAGGTTGATTTTCCTGGCCAAACGGCGTGGACGGGTGTTGTGTCGATACATCAGACAGCCAGGTGAGAGGCAGAAGCTGCACACCACTGCACTGGGAGCTGAGGATGCTGGTTATGCAACAGGGCTGCGAGACAAAACTCTCACACACATCTCTGCATTCAAAGAGGCTCTCCAAAGCTAGCGCCACCACTGGGGTATTGATATTCATGAAATATTTTGGCAGCCCTGTTGCAGACTGAGTTTTTAGTGCAGGATAACTGAATATTGCAGTTAGAGAAGAATGCTTAAAAGGCTGCCTGAAGGGAATTCAGTGTTGAAAGATTGATACGACTTCATTTCATAGCAGTTTGATTACAAAAATAGATTAGAGAGAGACTGGATAAATGTTAAATGAAAATGGCCTGAGTTGTTGGGTTGGCGCTTCATTGTCAAAGAGCAAGAGAGTGTGCGCCGAGTCAAAATACTGTGTGACAGCAATTACAAACAACCTCTGTGGGACGGGTGCTGGGGGAAAATAATGAACGAGAAACAATCAGGAATATTACAAATGTAATCATCGATATATTCGAGTTGACATTTTCAAATGAGAAAAGTGCAAATGACAAATTCCTGAAGCAGCCGCGGCTCAATTTGATATTGATGGGCCAAGTGCTCTTTGAAGTTTCATCTCCTGTACCCAATGTGTAAATCTGTGCTAACAGAGTGTTCTGGATTCTCAGTGTGTGGAGGTGAACACATAAGCAGTCAGCTGGTGAAAGTGTCCCTTGGATTCTATTTAGGAGACAAAGGGTAAAAAGCTTCCATAATCAAAAAGAGGAGACAGATAACCAGTGTGTGTGTTAGACTCATCCTGAAAAAACAAACGTCTTTCCATTCAGCCATCTGTAAGGATCTTGAGTGGCCCATCCATTGTCACGGTAACTTTTAAAACATTTTAAAATAAAGCAGGGGATACAGGAAATAAGATTTAGATGACCCTGAAATTGGTCTAAGAGGACAACGTGACATTTATACAGAGGGTATTTTAAACAACTTTGGGAAAATGGACTTCTACAGCACAGGAATGCTAATGTGCCATCTGGATTCAAACCCAGGTAGGTAAGTGCTTCCTCTCTGGTGCTGCTACCTGCAGGCCTTGGGTGATGTCCGAAAAGCCATTGGTAATCATGTGTCTCAAGGCTTTTTCCTTCCCACCAGGCAGACAGGTTGTGGGGTTGAAAGATGGGGTGGGAGGGCGAAGGCTTGCTGGATACTGAAAGTGTACGTACACACGCCCAGAGAGAGAGAGAGCACAGGTGCTTGATGCGGACTGGCTAGTGATCAGTCAGGGAGAGCTAGGGGGTGTTCACGTCACTGGTCTAGATGGACACCAGGTTAAATATTCTTTCACCCAAACCCAGGGTTCTCTGTACATCTGAACACAAATATAAACGCAACATGTAAAGTGTTGGTCCCGTGTATCATGAGCTGAAATAAAAGATCCCAGAAATGATTCATATGTACATAAAAGCTTATTGCTCTCATATTTTGTGCATTTTTTTTTACATCCCTGTTAGTGAGCATTTCTCCAAGATAATCCATCCACCTGACAAGTGTGGCATATCTAGAAGCTGATTAAACAGCATGATCATTTCACAGGTACACCTTATGCTGGAGACAAAAGGCCACTCGAAAATGTGCAATTTTGTCACAACGCCGAAGATGTCTCAAGTTGAGGGAGCATGCAATTGGAATTCTGATTGCAGTAATGTACCCCAGAGCTGTTGCCAGAGAATGTAATGTTAATTTCTCTACCATAAGCCATCTCCAATGTTGTTTCAGAACATTTGGCATTACGTCCAACTGTCCTCACAGCCGCAGACCATGTTTAACCACGCCAGCCCAGGACCTCCACCTCCAGCTTCTTCACCTGCGGGATCATCTGAAACCAGCCACCCGGACAGCTGATGAAACTGAGGAGAATTTCTGTCTATAATGAAGCCCTTTTGTGGGGAAAAACTCATTCATATTAGCTGGGCCTGGCTCCCCACTATCCCAGGCCCACTCAATGTAGAAAATAGTAAAAATAAGAACAAACCCTTGAATGAGTAGCTATGGCCAAACCTTTGACTGGTACACGTAATCATTCAAGGGTACTAGTCAAAAGTTTGGACACAGCTAATCATTCAAGGTTTTTTATTTATTTATACTATTTTCTACATTGTAGAATAATAGCGAAGACAAAACTATAAAATAACACATATACACAAATCAAAATCTATTTTATATTTGAGATTCTTCAAAGTATCCACCCTTTGCCTTTGACAGCTTTGCACATTCTTGGCATTCTGTCAACAAGCTTAACTTGGAACTCTTTTCCCACAGGCTTGAAGGAGTTCCCACATATTCTGAGCACTTGTTGGCTGCTTTCCCTTCACTCTGTGGTCCAACTCATCCCAAACCATCTAAAATTGGGTTGAGGTCAGGTGATTGTGGAGGCCAGGTCATCTGATGCAGCACTCCATCACTCTCCTTCTTTGTCAAATAGGCCTTACACAGCCTGGAGGTGTGTTGGGTCATTGTACTGTTGAAAAACAGTCCCACTAAGCGCAAACCAGATGGGATGGCGTATCACTGCAGAATGCTGTGAAGGCCATGCTGGTTAAGTATGCCTTGAATTCTAAATAAATCACAGACAGTGTCACCAGCAAAGCACCCCCACACCATCACACCTCCTCCTCCATGCTTCATGGTGGGAATCACACATGCAGAGATCATCCATTCAACTACTCTGCGTCTCATAAAGACACCGCGATTGGAACCAAAAATCTAATATTCCTGAGGCCTGATTCTCTTCTGAACAGTTGATGATGAGATGTCTATTACTTGAACTCTATGAAACATTTATTTGGACTGAGATTTCTGATGCTGGTAACTCTAATAAACTCTGGGTCTTCCTTTCCTGTGGCGGTCCTCATGAGAGCCAGTTTAATGATAGCGCTTGATGGTTTTTGTGACTGGTCTTGAAGAAATGTTCAAAGTTCTTTACAATTTCTCGATTGACTGACCTTCATGTCTTAAATGCATTCCAGATGACTACGTCATGAACCTGGTTGAGAGAATACCAAGAGTGGGCAAAGCTGTCATCAAGGCAAAGGGTTGCTACTTTGAAGAATGTCAAATATAAAATATATTTTGATTTGTTTAACACTTTTTTGGTTACTACATGATTCCATATGTGTTATTTCATAGTTTTGATGTCTGCTATTATTTTGTATTTAAAAAAAAAGTTGTGTCAAATTTCTTCTTTTGTTATTTACATTTTTTTAAATAACAAAAAATGATCCTTTTTTCTCCCCAATTTCATGATATCCAATTGGTAACTACAGTCTTGTCCCATCGCTGCAATTCCCGTACAGACTTGTGAGAGGCGAAGGTCGAGAGCCATGCATCCTCCGAAACAAGACCCGCCATGCCACACTGCCTCTTGACAATTGTGTCTCGCCTCATGGGTCTCCCGGACGCGGCCGGCTGCGACAGAGCCTGGGATCGAACCAGGATCTGTAGTGACAAAGCTAGCACTGCGATGCTGCGCCATTCGGTAGGCTGTGTTCAAATGTTGGACTGGTACAGTACATATACTGTATATACATACACACACCATGGTGTTTTCACTACCCAGCAGCCACCTCTCTCCCCATCTGTTTGTGATTATGTTCGGTCTTGCCCATGGACAGCGAGTGAAGGAGAAAAAAGAAATACTAGATGATTTCTCCCAGTGAGATTGCACTTGCTGTTCTGGTTCTGCTGATTCATTTTTCACAGGCAGGGTTAGATTCAAGGCTACACAATAAACAGAGAAACAGAAGGCAAACATAAATTACACAAAATGCAATTGCCTGCTGCACTGTTGTATTCCAAAGTCTTCTGAAATGAAGTGACGTCCCATCTATTTCAAATGTTCTAGCTATTTTGAGAAACTTGGAGGACAGAAAATGGTCGCCCACACGCTCCTCTAGACACACATTCTACCTCCACTGTCACTTGTCTCTCCGGCTCTCTCTCCTATCTCGTCACCGTACAGTGCATCCTCACTCATCCCTACCACTCTACCTCTCACAAGCATTCTCAATAGCAGAAGTGGGATTAGATTTCACTCGTCTACAGGGCCTTCAGTTTTTTTTACCTCCATTTGAACTCTCCCATGACAGTGTCTCAGCCTTTGCAAGACAGGCCCTCATAGGCCATAAAAAGTATCTAATTCTCTGTCCTCTCTCTCCTGTGACAGTGTATCTCAGCCAGCCTTTCAGCAAGACAGGACCTCATAGCAGGCAGATTGCTCAAGAGTTACCTCGAAATTGGACGTCGGGAAATGCCTTCAAAAGCGGTCACTAGAGTAGTGGATGGGCGTAATCCCATGACTCTGGATCAGATGGTCACGTTTCCAATCTCAGTGGTGGACACACATTTTTCAATGTTTGATTTAACCCTATCCCGAACATCAACAACAATCATGCAACCAATAAGACATACCAAGATAGTGGCTTACTCTTATCAGACAATCATACATTTGCTAGGTATTTGAAATGATCCTCACTATCTGGGTATGGATTTTTGGTTTTGTATTCTACAGTATACTACACAATTCTATAGTAAGCACTACACAAGCGAGGAGGAAATCCCTGGCATTAGCTCCCAAAGGGCAGCACGTTCAAATCAACATGGCATCGATAAAGCTAGCAGCTAGCAGTAAAGCTAGCTAGCTGTCCAGTCGGTCTTAAAATTCTAAAGTAAGCACTACATGATCAAATGATTCTACAGTGTGTAGTATAGTATTCTACAGTATACTACAAAATGCTCTAGTAAGTACTACACAATCGAGAGGGAACTCCCTGGCATTAGCTCACCAAGAACAGCAAGTTCAAATCAAAACTGCATCAATAAAGCTATCAGCTAGCAGTCCAATCGATCTAAAAATTCTAAAGTAAGCATAAAGTGATCAAGTGATACTACAGTGTGTAGTATAGTATTCTACAGTATACTAGAAAATGGTATAGTAAGTCCTACATGATCAAGGGAAAGTACAGTGTGTATAGTATTCTACAGTATGCTACAGTTGATTAGATTTTACTACAGAATTCTATAGTTCTATAGTAAGTACTGTAGAATTCTATAGTAAGCTGTAGTATTTTTTATGTGGGCAGACATCTTATTGTATGAGGTTTTTGATTATCAGAAACCTTGCTCTCTCTCAACAATAGCTTTGGCAAAACATCCTTCTGTTCTAAGGAAGTTGATGGGTCTGTCTAACATGGTCTGAATCAGACACATCATGCCCCCAGTTGCTGACAGACTCACAGACATCCTCTGTAATATACATCCGATTGATGGGTTTTCGATTATCGACAAAACTGAAATCTTTTCTCTGTTCTGCAGCCAAAATCATGATGCTCTATCCACAAAAGCAGCAATAGATCATTCTGTTCTTAGGACGTCAACAACCCAATGACCTTACTGGCATCGACCCGTAGCTAGCTTACATTCATTCTATCATCTACTGTTCTTGAAAATAAGACCTCTTTCATGCTCTTTGGATAAGATTAGTGGGGGTGTTACTGCAAATTAAAAATCGGAATGTGTCAATAGAGTCACGATGCCTGTTTATCTTAGCATTTTACATTCCAATGACTGAGACTATTTTTCCATCTTTGCTCTGCCAGGTCTAACACTTTACAAAATACAGGATATGAAAAAGTGAAGCTCAATCTTTTTTTTCTACAGCAAAGTGCCTTTGGCTTAATGGATTTTGAAAAGACAAACAGCAAAGAAACACTGGATCTTACTTTCTGAATTAATTCCTTTATCCCACTTTCTCATTATCTCTCCATTCTCTCTCTCGATCTGTCTGCCAGAATGAGAAATGCTTTCTGTGTTTGTTGTGAGAAAACAGTTTACCACAACAAAGACGGAGGGAGGCAACCAGCTAAGATGCGTTACAGGCAGCTATCAGCCAGCTGTTCACAGAGTTCACACATGCCACTCAAACACAGTCTTTGGGTTGTTAGGCATAGAGACATTTCGGGGCTGTTTGGGGAAAAAGCTGAGGGATGGCCTGGTGAAATGTGACCACCCTCAAATTCATAGAGAGCTATGAATGCAAGGACTGACCATCCATGATATCAAAATGATCATTTTAACCATGTTAAGGCTATATAGTGCTATATAGTGCACCAAACATTGGTGTAAATCAAGCTTATATGTTGGGTTCTGATGGGTTAGACAGTTGAACTAAGCTCATGAGTCATTTATAAGTTATATTCTTCAACATTCAATGGGTATACACTGAGTGTACAAAACTCTTTCCATGACATATATTGACCAGGTGAATCCAGGTGAAAGCTATGATCCCTTATTGATGTCACCCATCAAATCCACTTCAATCAGTGTAGATGAAGGGGAGGAGACACGTTAAAGAAGGATTTGAAAGATTTGAGTCAATTGAGACATGGATTGTGTATGTGTGGCATTCAGGGGCTGAATGGGCAAGACAAAATACATTTAAGTGTCTTTGAAAGGGGTATGGTAGTAGGTGCCAGGCACCTACTGAGTGTGACAAGAATTGCAATGCTGCTGGGTTTTTCACGCTCAACAGTTTCCCATATGTGTCAAGAATGGTCCACCACCCATAGGACATCCAGCCAACTTAATATATAATAATAATATATGCCATTTAGCAGACGCTTTTATCCAAAGCGACTTACAGTCATGTGTGCATATATTCTACGTATGGGTGGTCCCGGGAATCGAACCCAACTTGACATGTGGGAAGCACTGGAGTCAACAGTGTCAACAGAGTCAACATTGTGTATACTGAATAACTCATTTATAATTCCAAAAATGGATGTAACTAATGATTCTAGCTTTACAGGGGAACTACACTCAAAAACAACACTTGGCCGTATTATATATATACAGTGCATTCGGAAAGTATTCAGACCCCTTGACTTTTTCCACATTTAGTTACGTCACAGCCTCATTCTAAAGTTGTTTTAATATTTTTTTCCCCCTCATCAATCTACACCCAATACCCCATAATGACAAAGCACAAACAGGTTTGAATGTAATTTCTTTTGTGAAAATTTATAAAAATGTATACATTTACGTAAGTACTCAGTCCCTTTACTCAGTTGGAGCATCTTTGGCTGCGATTATAGCCTCAAGTCTTATTGCGTATGACGCTACAAGCTTGGCACACCTGTATTTGGGGAGTTTCACTCATTCGTCTCTGCAGATCCTTTCAAGCGTTGTGAGGTTGGATGGGGAGCATTGCTGCACAACTATTTTCAGGTCTCTCCAGAGATGTTCGATTGGGTTCAAGTCTGGGTTCTGGCTGGGCCACTCAAGGACATTCAGAGGCTTGTCCCGAAACCACTCCTGCGTTGTCCTGGCTGTGTGCTTAGGGTTGTTATCCTGGAGCAGGTTTTCATCAAGGATCATTATGTACTTTGCTCTGTTCATCTTTTCCTCGATCCTGACTAGTCTCCCAGTCCCTGTCACTGAGAAACATCCCCACAACATGATGCTGCCACCACCATGCTTCACCGTACGGATGGTGCCAGGTTTCCTCCAGACGTGACGCTTGGCATTCAGACTCTCACAACGGCCAGTTCTAGGAAGAGTCTTGGTGGTTCCAAACTTCTTCCATTTAAGAATGATGGAGGCCACTGTGTTCTTGGGGACCTTCAATGCTGCAGAATTGATTTGGTACCTTTCCCCAGATCTGCGCCTCGACACATTCCTGTTTCGGCGCTCTACGGACATCTCCTTCTACCTCATGGCTTGACATTGCTCTGACATGCACTGTCAACTTTGCAACCTTACATAGACGAGTGTGTGCCTTTCTAAATCATGTCCAATCAATTGAATTTACTACAGAAGGACTCCAATCAAGTTGTAGAAACATCTCAAGGATGATCAATGGAAACAGGATACACCTGAGCTCAATTTAGTGTCTCATAGCAAAGGGTCAGAATAGTTATGTAAAGAAGGTATTTCTGTTTTTTATTTTTAATACATTTGCAAAAATGTATAAAAACCTGTTTTCACTTGGTCATGTTGGGGTTTTGTGTGAATATTGATTAATAAGTGTTACTGTAACATATCAAAATTTGGAAAAAGGGAAGGGGTCTGAATATTTTCAGAATGCACTGTATGTACTGTATATATAATAATATTATATTATACAGTATATTGTTTATTTCATGCTGTAGTCCAAGACAATTATATAACTCCAAAAATAAGTCACATGGGTATATTCACTCATTCATAAATTGTAAACTTATGCCTTGCTTCTAACTTTTCCACATCTTTCAAAATAGTGTCTGGCAGGTGTATGGGGTGGAAAATCACATAAGTGGAGCAAATACATTTCCTCTAACCCTCTGCTACACTCCTGAAGTGTTTGGTGAAACTGTCCTGGTGGATAAAAAGTGTTTTGCATCACTTATACAATAGTGTGTGTACTCTGTCTGGAATCTGGAGTCTTGCCTGGATAGATGGATGAACCCTGCAGGGTGTAATGCATACTTATATAAACAGTCACTTTGTCCTGGTGCCTCCCCAGCTCTGCAATTTAATCACCCAGGGTAAATAGATGAGTCCCTGCTCCTGAAGCACTCATTAGAGACACACACAAACAAACACACCACACACCCTACATACGGTGTCTTCGTGGAACAAGGCATTTTCAACTTGACTGGCAAGGGTAATGACCATCTGTCAGTCTTGAGAGAGAGAGAGAGCTCTCTTTAAAATCCTGCTCAGGTAATCTAGGGTTTTATTTAGGTGATCTGTTTGGGCTAAAGCAGAAAACAGACAAGAAAATCGCTCACGTTGTGAGATATAATACTTTTTTCTTGGATCACCTGAGAAGAGATGAAATGTTTGCAGAGATGGGAGATGAAGTAAACAAACACACAGGTTGGTAAAGCAAGACTCAGAGCAAACACACTTTGTTCAACTTCATCTGGTCAAGCTACACTGGAGAGGGATTTGATCTTTACACAAACAAGTCTTCCAAAAGTCTGCTGTTGGAAACTGTCCTTACATTCAACAAACAGACAGACAGACAGACAGACAGACAGACAGACAGACAGACAGACAGACAGACAGACAGACAGACAGACAGACAGACAGACAGACAGACAGACAGACAGACAGACAGACAGACAGACAGACAGACAGACAGACAGACAGACAGACAGACAGACAGACAGACAGACAGACAGACAGACAGACAGACAGACAGACAGACAGACAGACAGACAGACAGACAGACAGACAGACAGACAGACAGACAGACAGACAGACAGACAGACTGGAGGACTGGAGGCAGTCGGGGAGGACAGCACATCAGCAGCACATTTCAGAGCACATTACCATTCATTCATCTTCCGCAATTCTAGTCAGGTCGAGATAGTTGCTCAGCTTAATATCAACAGTAGTATAAAAATAAAATGTGGATATTTCATCATAATAACAATTAAAAGGAGAAGGTTACACTTAGTAAAAAAGGTGCTATCTAGGACCTAAAAGGGTTCTTTGGCTGTCCCTATAGGAAAACCCTTTGTAGAACCATATTTGGTACAAGGTAGAACCTGTTTGGTTCCAGGTAAAAAAAACGTTGGGTTCTATGTAGAACCCTTTTCACAGAGGGTTCTACCTGGAACCCAAAAGGGTTCTACTATGGGGACAGCTGAAGAACCCTTTTGGAACACTTTTTCTAAGAGTGTAGAAAATAGAAACATTCTGCCCACACTCCTATTCCCTCACTCCAGTTGGGGTACAACTGACTACTGAGCGTAAGTGTAGCTGATTTATCGATCCAGCATCAACACTTGTGCTTTCTTCCTTCTCACTGGTTCTGGCAGAGGGGAGGAACTCCTGGCAGACCTCTACACACACCCTGGAGAGGTAGCCCTGCATCAGTGACTACAGGTTACTGTAGAAAGACTCAGAAAACTCCTACCCTGCAGATCTATAGCAGTGTAGTATCATGCCTCACTGACTTACCAAAGACAACAGCAACTGGAAACAAGTGGGTGGACAGAACAACCAATGTTTCTCACCAAAATACCTGGAAGCTAGGAAGTTTTCTGATTATGTTATTATAACTTTTTGTTGACTGCAGGAAATGTTTTATGCAACAATGTTTCGAGTGAACATACATGGAAGCTATTACAGGAAGAGGAAAAATATTTCTTAAAGTGTTTGTTATCCTATCTTTTTGTTTTGTTGACTGCAGAAGCAGTTGTATGCAAACTGGAAATGAGAGGGAGTATCATGGGCCTGGAGTTGGCGTGGCAACAGTGTAGTCTATTTGAGAGAGGTCATCGGGGTTAAGATGACCAATCAGGGAGTTCTGATTGAATCCCTTTAGAATGCAGTAACCCTGGGAGACCCAGGAGATCAAATCAGGAGTCTGCCCACGGATGGACGCGCGCACACACACACACACACACACACCAGACACACACACAGGGTCCACAGTCCACTCTTTAACTCTCTCAGGTTGAGATACAATCAGTGCACCTAACCATTGTGAGGTGTCTCAACTCGTCAAGGTTGGACAGAGAGCAGCCTCCATTTCTGACAGTACTTTTGTTTTGTTTCCAGGTTGTGTGTGTGTTTGTGTGTGTGCGTTTGTGTGTGTGTGTACTGTTGCTCTCCTTACGTTCCCAGATGGGACGAAAGAGAAGGAGGAGAGAGGATGCCCTGAATCTATTTCTGCCGAACAAAAAAACTATGTCCAAATTGGTCCGGCATGTTATGCTGGAGTAAAGCTGCATCGAAGTTCATTCCAGCTTTGATTGACTGAAGAGAACAGAACTGCCGCTGAAAATCTCTCACCCTCTCTTTCTCTCTCACTCTCTTTCTCTCATTCTCTATCCCCCTCTCTCTCTCTCTCTCTCTCTCTCTCTCTCTCTCTCTCTCTCTCTCTCTCTCTCTCTCTCTCTCTCTCTCTCTCTCTCTCTCTCTCTCTTTGTTTCAAGTGCTCAGCTAAACTGGACGGATTGGCGTTAACTTAATTCCCATTATTCCATGCATTTTCAAACAGCGACAATCAGAGGTGTCAAACTCATTCCATGGAGGGCCTCGTGTCTGCATGTTTTTGGTTTTCCCTTTCAATTAAGCCCCAAACAACCAGGTGTGGGGAGTTCCTTACTAATTAGTGACCTTTATTCATCAATCAAGTACAAGGGAGGAGCGAAAACCCGCAGCCACTCGGCCCTCCGTGGAATGAGTTTGACACCTGTGAGCAACACGGACATCGGCTATGAATCTCAACGAAGCTCTACTAAAGGAGAATATAGTGCTGGTCGTGTTGTCACAATGTATACAGTGGCCACAAATATAATTGCCATTGGGCAGGCCTGGGAGCCAAGATGTACGTGTCTTGGGTAGGATGTTAGTGTTTCAATCAAATGTAATCCATGGGGGGGGGGAAACATTTTTTGTGGGGGGACAATTGGTCCTGGTTTGTGTTAGTGCCCGTGAGTAGGCTTTGATGTTCATTCTCTCTAGCACGGGTACTGGCCTGTTCAATGACCCCGTTGCATGAATCTGGTGCACATATCATTCGCTTTGCGCTGGAACTCTATGTCAGTACTACAGTTATTTAAGAGTCTTAGGAATTGGCCCACCGGTATATTCTCTGTTTAAGGTGTAACAGGTGGTGTAACGATGTTCGTCTGAGGAAGAAGGAGTAGACCGAAGTGGTGGTACGTGTTCATATTTCCTTTAATTAACTGAATACTAAATACAAAATAACAAGAGAATAAATGAAAACCGAAACAGTCCCTTATGGTGCAAACACTGAAACGGAAAACAACTAACCACAACCCATAGTGGGAAAACAGGCTGCCTAAGTATGGTTCTCAATCAGAGACAACGATTGACAGCTGCCTCTGATTGAGAACCATACTTAGGTAGCCTGTTCCCACCTGTGTTGGTGGGTAGTTGTTTTCTGTTTTGTGTGTCTTCACCTTACAGAACTGTTTCGTTTCGTTCTCTCTCTCTTTGTTGTTTTCTGTTTTGTGTGTCTTCACTTTACAGAACTGTTTCGTTTCGTTCTCTCTCTCTTTGTTGTTTTTTGGTTATTGCAGTGTTCTGTTTATTTATTCAAATTAACATGGACACTTACCACGCTGCGTTTTGGTCTGATCCTTCCTATTCCTCATCCGAGGAGGACAACGATCATTACAGGTGGTTACTGTCTGCACGTAAGAGTGTATTCCTACTCTGTAAGGGAGTGCGTAACTGGCGGCAGGGAAGTTAGGCGCAGGAGTGCAAAACGTGCACATGCACTTATATTAAACAATTCCGCACAAAGACATGGGGGAGTGTTAAATACACAACATGTAATGAGGGAAATTGAGACCAGGCATGTGAGAAGACAAGACAAATGGAAAATGAAAAGTGGATCGATGACGGCTAGAAGGCCGGCGACACCGGCCGTGGAGCGCTGACCGAACAAATAGAGGAACAGACTTCGGCTGAAGTTGTGACATACTCTGCAGCTCCATTCTCTGTAAGGAGTTGTCTTTACTATAGACTCAGGCAAGGTGCACCAAGGGCAACCAAAAGGTGCTAGTTGGTGTGTGTGGGTGTTTATGTGTTTGTGGGTAACCATGATAACCCCGATAGGAAAAGTAGCGCTGTTTTTACATAGTGTAATGACATAGGTTGACACAGATGGGTGAGTCTGATTCTTTCTCCATTTAAACAGTCACAACAGGTTATAACACTGAGGTGAGCTAGCCATTTTTTACCTAACAGAAGTACACATCAAATTAAATCAAATCGTATTGGTCACATACACATATTTAGCAGATGTTATTGCGGGTGTAGCGAAATACTTGTGTTCTTAACTTCAACAGTGCAGTAATATCTAACAACTCACAACAATACACCAAAATCTAAAGTAAAATAATGGAATTTAAGAAATATATAAATATTAGGATGAGCAATGTCGGAGTGGCATTGACTAAAATACAGTAGAATAGAATACAGTGTTTACATATGAAATGAGTAAAGCAGGATGTAACTGTATACAAATTGTATACTTCAGCCCTGTACAGCTGTTATAAAGAAAGCACACACAGACAGGACCAACACACACACACACACACACACACACACACACACACACACACACACACACACACACACACACACACACACACACACACACACACACACACACACACACACACACACACACACACACACACACACACACACACACACACACACACACACACACGCACACACACACGCACACACACACACACACACACACACACACACACACACACACACACACACACACACACACGCACACACACACAGACAGAACCAACGCACACACACACACACACACACACACACACACACACACACACACACACACACACACACACACACACACACACACACACACACACACACACACACACACACACACACACACACACACACACACAGCAATCAATAGACCTGAATTTATCCTGAAATTAGTCATCATTCTGACAGAAGACTTGAGTGTTGTTGACTTAGATTGATTGTCCCTCAATGTTGCATTAGGAATAAGCTCTCAACAGGTTAACTTTCACACACACGCACGCTCACACACACACCGCAATAACCTCTAAATTGGTGACTCGGAACACTCAGATCGCTGCAGGCAGTAGTGTACAAGGGATTTACAGGGATTTGTTACAAACCTCTGAATTATTTCAGTATTCTTGGAAAAGAAGTCTTGGTCTCTAAGGAGTTCATTCATAGCATTAGATGAAAGCACAACTACTTCAATAGGTTGAAAAACACCATGTTCAAATGATTAATCATCAAAGGCCTGGTCTCCACAAATGAGTAGATCTGCTTTTTAATTAACATTTATTTTCAGGTGAAAATGTTATCAATCCATTTAAAGTTCTCTGAGTTCATTTAAGTTTCCTTCTCATAGTTAAGGTTAGTTTGTTATAATGAGATCTGGCAGTTGAAACTGAGAGCCCCACAGGGGGAGAGACTATCAAAAACAGACGTTTAAGAGGTGAAGAGGAGAGAGGAGAAGTGAAGTTCTATCTAATTTGTCACATCCAGGTAATCTTCACACTGCAACAATGATTCAGCCTGATGAGGTTTTGCAATGGTGGCAGAGAACACACAACAGCCTGCCTCTCCCTGCATAGTATTAAATGCATGGAGGAAATCAATTCTCTGGGCTGGTTGCTCAGCTGAGAGTTTCTCTGCTCCTGCTGTTTACAATACTACAATCATTTTCACTTTAGAGCCCAGTCCGCCAAGAAAAGAACAGCCATACTAAGGAGTTGGACTGAAAATGACACATGCGCGCGCACACGTACCCTCACACACACACACACACACACACACACACACACACACACACACACACGCACACGCACACACACACACGCACACACACACACACACACACACACACGCACACGCACACGCACACGCACACAGACACACAGACACACACACGCACACACACACACACACACACACACACACACACACACACACACACACACACACACACACACACACACACACACACACACACACACACACACACACACACACACACACACACACACTAATCAGTCAGTCCTCTCCAGAGCCAAGTCCTCATCCCTCTTTCCTCCCACACAGAGGGTCTCAAGGGTGCATGTTCCCTGTATCCACTGACACCATTTTTTGACATCATAATCCACAGAGGTCCTCATGTGACGGGGGGGGGTGAGTCTCCCTTTCTCCAGGGTTAATACGAGACCTCGGCTAATTTCCTGTGAGAGTCTGTCTGCTGTGCGAGGACGGAGACCCCAGAGTCTCTGAAGTGGAGCCCACTGTCACTGATAACGTCATATACATCTGTGAGTGGGATCATCCAGGCGCAGTGCAACATCCTACACCCTCTAAACGGATGGTATTTGTGAGTGGGATCATCCAGGCGCAGTGCAACATCCTACACCCTCTAAACGGATGGTCTTTTCTTTGAGCTGCTGGCCTTATGAATCTTTATGAGGATAGTTGTTGCCTGCCAGAGCTATAGAAACCATAGATCAGTACATTACTTTGGAGAACACAGTTCACTAACAACACAGCCTTGGTCTCTGGGGAGAGGATTCTCTCTCTCTCTCTCTCTCTCTCTCTCTCTCTCTCTCTCTCTCTCTCTCTCTCTCTCTCTCTCTATCCCTCCCTCTCTCTCCTCTCCCTCTCTCCGCCATATGTTGAGTTAAAATGGAGTCTCACAGTGCTGAGTGGGGCATGATTCCAGCCCAAGGGAGAAGAGGAGGAAATAATGGATGAGAGGAGAAGAGAAGGAACGAGGGATCCTGTTGTCACCAACATATGGCTGGCTGGCTGGCTGGCTGGCTGCTGTGGCTGATGATGTGATGTGTGCCTCTGTCACTGACTGACTGTCATTTCATTACATTACAAGGAAGGCTGGGAGAGTAAAGCTTGGTTCTACAGTAGTCTATGACGAGCTAGCTAACGATCTCTCACTAAGTAACCCCACTCTGACACCATATTGGTAGCAGTACGTTAGGTTTTATGTGTCTAGCACTAGGCTACCACCGAGGCAACGAGGTTATAAACTGGAAGCCATGGGAAAGTGAAGTCAGACACAGTAAATCACACGCAGTTCAAATGTGTCCAACGAGTGGTTGGTACAGTTTGTCTAGCTCTAGTCTAGAAAAGGAGTAAGAGCCCTTTAGTTTTACAATTTCCTGTAGAGGCGTCATGCCCATTGAATCATTGAGTCTAAGTCTGTATCCCAAATGGCACCCTATTCCCTCTGGAGTGCACTACTTTCGGAAATAGGGATGCAGCCTCTGTGTGTTTCTCCTAGTAGCCAATGCAATCCTGATTCCTGCTGTGCTGTTGAAACAGAGGTACACTGCCTAATGCAATCCTGCATCCTGCTGTGCTGTTGAAACAGAGGTACACTGCCTAATGCAACCCTGCATCCTGCTGTGCTGTTGAAACAGAGGTACACTGCTAAATGCAACCCTGTATCCTGCTGTGCTGTTGAAACAGAGGTACACTGCTAAATGCAACCCTGCATCCTGCTGTGCTGTTGAAACAGAGGTACACTGCCTAATGCAACCCTGCATCCTGCAGCAGCTAGACTAAGTGTTGCTATGTGGATAATACAGTCCTTCCTCCTCAATGTTTCTAACGCAGTCCTGCCGGGCTGCTCCGATTAATCACATCCACCAAGGGAACAGAGGGTTCATTAGGAAGAGATTCCCTTAATGGGGACGGAGGAGGAAGGCCGGCTGTTTAAATGGAGTGAGCCGAGTCTGGGGCAGAGGGAGCTAGATACGTCTACCAGGTGGCAGGTTTAAATGGGGGAGGGGGAGAGGGGGGAGAAGAGTGCTTCCAGGGGGTTCTGCTAAATGATATTAGCTAACAACCACATGAGAAAGCTACTTTCACAAATGAGCAGCAAAGACAGATGAGAAGGAGGAGGGCCCCCTCTGTTACAATACGCTCAGCTCTGTGCAGAGGCTTGCATGGCTCTGTCATGCACACGCACGCACACACATACACACCCTCTGACTGTCTCCAGACTCCTGTGCTGAATCAAACCAGTTACTTACAGCAGTAAAACTATTCCGCAGAGAGAATGTGACAAATGAATCTCATTGGGTAATGCGGAGTGGGGGGGTTTGTGTCTCAGTGACAAATGTAGACCGCATACCTGAGCAGAGTAACTAATTATGCCCAAATTAACTTGTCAGAGAGAGATGGAGAGGTGGAGAAAGAGGGAGAAGGGGAGAAAGAGAGAGAGGGAGAGGGGGAGAAAGAGAGGGAGAGGGATAGAGAGAGGGGAGAAAGAGGGAGAGGGGAGAAAGAGAAGGAGGGGGAGAACAAGAGAGAGAGGGAGAGGGGAGAGAGAGAGAGGGAGATGGAGAAGGGGAGAGAAAGAGAGAGAAAGAGAGAGGGAGAGAAAGAGAGAGAAAGATAGGTGGGAGAGGGATAAGGGGAAGAGAGAGAGAGGGAGAGGGGGAGAGAGAGGGAGAGGGAGAAGGGTAGAGGGAGAGGGGTGAGAGAGAGAGAGAGAGAGAGAGAGAGAGAGAGAGAGAGAGAGAGAGAGAGAGAGAGAGAGAGAGAGAGAGAGAGAGAGAGAGAGAGAGAGAGAGAGAGAGAGAGAGAGAGAGAGAGAGAGAGGAGAGGGAGAAGGGGAGAAGGAGGGATGAGAGAGAGAGAGAGAGAGAGAGAGAGAGAGAGAGAGAGAGAGAGAGAGAGAGAGAGAGAGAGAGAGAGAGAGAGAGAGAGAGAGAGGGGAGAGGGAGAAGGGGAGAGAGGGGTGAGAGAGAGAGAGAGAGAGAGAGAGAGAGAGAGAGAGAGAGAGAGAGAGAGAGAGAGAGAGAGAGAGAGAGAGAGAGAGAGAGAGAGGGAGAGAGGGGAGAGGAGAGGGAGAGAGAGAGAGAGAGAGAGAGAGAGAGAGAGAGAGAGAGAGAGAGAGAGAGAGAGAGAGAGAGAGAGAGAGAGAGAGAGAGAGAGAGAGGGAGAGAGGAGAGAGAGAGAGAGAGAGAGAGAGAGAGAGAGAGAGAGAGAGAGAGAGAGAGAGAGAGAGGAGAGAGAGAGAGAGAGAGGGAGAGGGGAGAAGGAGAGAGAGAGAGAGAGAGAGAGAGAGAGAGAGAGAGAGAGAGAGAGAGAGAGAGAGAGAGAGAGAGAGAGAGAGAGAGAGAGAGAGAGAGAGAGAGAGAGAGAGAAGAGAGAGAGATAGAGAGAGAGAGAGAGAGAGAGGAGAGGGAGAGAGAGGGAGAAGGGGAGAGGAGGGGGTGAGAGAGAGAGAGAGAGGAGAGAGAGGGAGAGGGAGAGAGAGGGGAGAGAGAGAGAGGAGAGGGAGAGAGAGGGAGAGAGAGAGAGGGAGAGAGAGGGATAGAGGGAGAGAGAGGGAGGGGAGGGAGAGGGAGAAGGGGAGAAGGAGAGGGGTGAGAGAGGGGTGAGAGAGAGAGAGGGGTGAGAGAGAGAGAGAGGGAGAGGGATAGAGAGGGAGAGGGAGGGAGAGGGAGAAGGGGAGAAGGAGAGGGGTGAGAGAGAGAGAGAGAGAGAGAGAGAGAGAGAGGGGGGGGGCTTCTTGAGCTGCTATCTGCTTTACATGATTCCTCTCTCAATTGCTCTAAAATGAGACGTCAGGCTCTGCTCTGAGATAAACGAGTTAGCCGGAGTGGTGCTATGCTGACTAAATCATAATGCGTCACTCTCTCCCTCTGCTGCTAGCACTTCACTGTGACATTTGTGTCAGATCTGCATCCTGCTGCCACCCATGGAAATAACACCCATTTACCAACACCAGTAACGCTGGAGTCTGTAGTCCCTCACATTACGTGTGACGGGAAGCAGATATAAATGCATATGAAGACATATACACCAAGGAACTTTAGCCCCCATTTTAGAAATTACTTAACAGAAGGGTACTTACTGTGGATTTTGTTTATCTTGTATGTATTCGTGTGTGCATGTGTTGGCACCAGATGTTCCACTCCCCTCTGACAACACAGGGCAGCTATGCTGCCACACTGACTCATCAGTGACCTCTGACCTGCTCCACTTAAACAGAGCAGCACCTCAGATTGAACAGCAGAGCATAAGACACAACAACACAACCTGAGACTCTCTCATTCATGACTGTCACTCATGCTGTGGCAGAGAGAGGGAATGGAGAGAGAGAGGACGGGGAGAGAGGAGAGAATAGAGAGAGAGATAATAGAGAGAGAGGATGGAGAGAGACAATAGAGAGAGACAATAGAGAGAGAGAAAGAGAGAGAGAGAGAGAGAGAGAGAGAGAGAGAGAGAGAGAGAGAGAGAGAGAGAGAGAGAGAGAGAGAGAGAGAGAGAGAGAGAGAGAGAGAGAGAGAGAGAGAGAGAGAGAGAGAGAGAGAGAGAGAGAGCGACAGGAGAAAATTGGGAGAGAGAGGATGGAGAGATGAGAGAATGGCAGAGTGATTAGAGAGAGAATGGGGAAAGAGAGAAGAGAGAGAGGGAATGGAGAGATGAGATAATGGGGAGAGAGAGAATGGGGAGAGACAATAGAGAGAGAGGAGGCAATGGGGAGAGAGAGAATAGAGAGAGAGGAGAGAATGGGGAGAGAGAATAGAGAGAGAAGAGAGAATGGGAAGAGAGAGGATGGAGAGGGGATGAGAGAGAGAGAGAAATACAGAATGTATTGGACAGGACAGAGAGAGGAGACAGACAGCCCAGACATTTACATGCTTAATTTAACGGTCAGTCAGTTTGCTCTTTACGTGGCATGTGAGAGAGAGCCTCGTTAAGTTATTTAAAGTATTTGTGTGTGTGCCAGCCAGCCAGTGGAGCTGGTGTCTGATGAAGTGTGTCCTGTAGGCAGTCGGGCCATAAAGAATGGCCATTACCACAGCTGTATGTTACAGAATCGACACGGTGATTATTAGCACTACGTTAATGAACTACAAATGATGATGAGGATGATATTTTTCTATCCCAGTGTAGTGGAGGGGAATGATGCTTTATGCCCCAGCGAATTTTTTCACCTAAATTAGGAACTGGGTGGCTTGTGTTATTAGCTAGATAGCCTGACACAGTGTTTTTCCTGCAGCAAGAAACATGCACACACACACACACACACACACATAGTGTCACGACTTACGCTGAAGTCGGTCCCTCTCCTTGTTTGGGCGGCGGTCGACGTCGACGGCCTCCACCTTTCATTTTCCATTTGTTTTGTCTTGTCATCCCACACACCTGGATTCAAGTCCATCATTAAATGTTGTGTTTTTAACCCTCTGTTCCCCCATGTCCTTGTCTGGAATTGTTTATTGTAGTGCTTGTGCACGTTATGCTGGTGTGTAAAGGGTTTTGTTAACCCATTGATTTATTGTTCTGTTTAGGGTGGTTTTGTTTATTAAACTGCACCTTTGTTTTTGCTCTCCTGCGCCTGACTTCTCTGCCGCTAGTACGCACCCCTTACAGAATTACTGACCAGACTATGGAGTCAGCAGGAGCAGGTACCCGGGGTATAGGGGTGGAGGAGAGCGTCAGGGAGCACGCAGCAATGCTCCACCATCTTGACACCGCCATGGACCGCATTGTCCAGACAATGGACCGCTGGGAGAGACAGGGAGTTCTCCCAGCACCTCCACCAGCACAACCGTGGGCTTCACTACGCGCCCCTCCTTCTCCTGGACCCAGTGGGATTAGCCTCTCCCTCCCTCAGGTATACGATGGGACGGCTGCGAACTGCCAGCGGTTCCTGTTGCAGCTGGACTTATACCTGGAAACCGTCCACCCGGCTCCTTTGGGCCGTGAGAGGATGTCGCCCTCTTCTCAAGCCTCACCGGGAAAGTCCTGGAGTGGGCCAACGCCGTGTGGAGAGAGGGAGATGCGGCGTTGGACCAGTTTAAGGAGTTCACCTGCCGCTTCTGGGCAGTCTTCTACCACCCGCCCAAGGGTAGAGTGGTGGATGAACGCCTCTTCCATCTGAGGCATGGGACGAGGAGCGCCCAGGAGTTCGCCCTGGAGTTTCGGGCCCTGGCTGCCGGCGAGGGATGGAACGACAGGGCCCTGATCAACCATTATCGCTGCAGTCTGCATGAGGACGTCCGTCTGGAGTTGGCCTGCAGAGACACCACTCTAACCTACGACCAGCTGGTGGACCTGTCCATCTGGCTGAATAACCTGCTGGCTACCCGCGGACGTTCAGATTGGGGTCTGTTGGTTCCATCCCCCCACACCTCCTCTCCAATACCCATGGAGCTGGGAGGGGCAGAGCGCAGGAAGACCGGAGGGGGTTCCAGCTCATGCACCATCTGTGGCCACAGGGGTCACACTGCCGGTCGGTGCCGGGTTGGTTTTTTAGTTTAGTTTAGTTTAGTTTATTTTTACAGGGACAGTGCACATTAATCAACGTTTCAGTAAAAGTGCCGGTTTTAGCCAGCCGGCTAATTTTCAACCGCAGTCCCTGGGCAGGTTATTAAAAACAATTACAATATAGACAATAGCACCATAGAACAAGCAAGACATAGCAACATAGGACAAGCAAGACATAGCATACAGACAGAGCAACATAGAACAAAAAGCAGCAAAACAAAACGATACCTCTGGGTATCGAGGCAGCAGGCAGGGTGCTCATGTGTCACCCCAGGTAAGCCGGCACCATTCTCACCCAGAGCCCTTTGTTGCTCATATGTTTGTGTATGTCACTTTTCCTGAATTTTCCCCGCATTCCCAGCATAAGGCGCTCGTCGATTCAGGCGCGGCTGGGAATTTTATAGATAGATCGTTCGCCCATAGTTTAGAGATCCCCATTGTTCCCGTGGCTGTGCCCTTGGGGTTATATATATCCTTCCTGTTTTGCCCTGTCTGGGGGTGTCCTCGGATGGGGCCACAGTGTCTCCTGACCCCTCCTGTCTCAGCCTCCAGTATTTATGCTGCAGTAGTTTGTGTCGGGGGGCTAGGGTCAGTTTGTTATATCTGGAGTCCTAGGACCATGCCCCAAGACTACCTGACATGGTGACACCTTGCTGTCCCCAGTCCACCTGGCCGTGCTGCTGCTCCAGTTTCAACTGTTCTGCCTTATTATTAATCGACCATGCTGGTCATTTATGAACATTTGAACATCTTGGCCATGTTCTGTTATAATCTCTACCCGGCACAGCCAGAAGAGGACTGACCACCCCACATATGCTCTCTCTAATTCTCTCTTTCTTTCTCTCTCGGGGGACCTGAGACCTAGGACCATGCCCCAGGACTACCTGACATGATGACTCCTTGCTGTCCCAGTCCACCTGACCGTGCTGCTGCTCCAGTTTCAACTGTTCTGCCTTATTATTATTCAACCATGCTGGTCATTTATGAACATTTGAACATCTTGGCCATGTTCTGTTATAATCTCCACCCGGCACAGCCAGAAGAGGACTGGCCACCCCACATAGCCTGGTTCCTCTCTAGGTTTCTTCCTAGGTTTTGGCCTTTCTAGGGAGTTTTTCCTAGCCACCGTGCTTCTACACCTGCATTGCTTGCTGTTTGGGGTTTTAGGCTGGGTTTCTGTACAGCACTTTGAGATATCAGCTGATGTACGAAGGGCTATATAAATACATTTGATTTGAATTGATTCCCCGTTCACACCTTAGATAGTCGACCATTAGGGTCAGGGTTGATTAGGGAGGCCACCGCTCCTCTGGGCATGGTGATGCAGGGGGGTCACAAGGAGAGAATTAGTCTCTTCCTCATTGACTCTCCTGTGTTTCCTGTGGTGCTAGGCCTACCCTGGTTAGCGTGTCATGACCCCACTGTTTCTTGGCCACAGAGGGCTCTCACGGGGTGGTCGCCGGTGTGCACTGGGAGGTTTTTAGGGGTTTCCGTTGGTGCTACTATGGTGGAAAGTCCAGACCAGGTGTCCACCGTGCGCATTACCCCTGAATATGCCGATTTAGCTCTCGCCTTCTCCAAAAATAAGGTGAGTCAATTACCACCCCATCGATGGGGCGATTGTGCGACAAATTTCCTGGTAGATGCTGAACTTCCCAGGAGTCACGTGTATCCCCTCTCACAGGCGGAGATGGAGATAATGGGAACATATGTCTCTGAATCCCTGCGTCAGGGGTACATTCGGTCTGAACCAGATCACGGTGAGGTATAGTTACCCGCTACCGCTCATAGCCACAGCGATTGAGTCAATGCACGGGGCGCGCTTCTTCACCAAACTAGATCTCAGGAGCGCTTACAACCTGGTGCGTATCTGGGAGGGAGAAGAGTGGAAGACAGCTTTCAGTACCACCTCAGGGCACTATGAGTACCTCGTCATGCCGTACGGGTTGATGAATGCGCCATCAGTCTTCCAAGCCTTTGTAGACGAGATTTTCAGGGACCTGCACGAGCAGGATGTAGTGGTGTATATTGATGACATTCTGATATACTCCGCAACACGTGCCAAGCATGTGTCCCTGGTGCGCAAGGTGCTTGGTCGCCTGTTGGAGCATGACCTGTACGTCAAGGCTGAGAAATGCCTGTTCTTCAAGCATTCCGTCTCCTTCCTAGGGTACCGCATTTCCACCTCAGGGGTGGCGATGGAGAGTGCCCGCATTTCAGCCGTGCATAATTGGCCGACTCCCACCACGGTAAAAGAGGTGCAGCAGTTCTTAGGGTTTGCCAACTACTACCGGAGGTTTATCTGGGGTTTTGGTCAGGTAGCGGCTCCCATTACCTCACTGCTGAAGGGGGGCCCGGTACATTTGCAATGGTCAGCTGAGGCGGACAGGGCTTTTGGTCACCTGAGGGCTCTGTTTACCTCGGCTCCCATGCTGGCCTATCCAGATCCCTCTTTGGCGTTCATAGTGGAGGAGGAGGATGCGTCCGAGGCTGGGATAGGAGCTTTGCTCTTTCAGTGCTCGGATATGCCACCGAAGCTACGCCCCTGTGCCTTCTTCTCGAAGAAGCTTAGCGTGTCATGAAACTATGACGTGGGGGACCGGGAGCTGTTGCCTGTCGTCAAGGCCTTGAAGGCATGGAGACATTGGCTTGAGGGGTCTAAACACCCTTTTTTCATCTGGACTGACCTCCGCAATCTGGAGTACATCCGGGCAGCGAGGAGACTGAACCCTCGTCAGGCAAGGTGGGCCATGTTTTTCACCCGTTTTGTTTTCACCCTGTTTTCGCCCCGATGTTCGCACCAGGGGACCGGGTCTGCCTCTCGACCCTCCACCTGCCCCTCCACCTTTCCTGCCAGATGCTGGGTCCGCGGTTTGTGGGGCCATCTAAAGTCCTGAGGGGAGTGAACGAGGTTTGTTATAGGTTACATCTTCCCCCAGATTACCGTATTAACCCCTCGTTCCATGTGTCTCTCCTCAGGCCGGTGGTGGCTGGTCCACTCCAGGAGTCTGAGGTGCGGAAGGTTCCTCCATCCCCTCTGGACATCGAAGGGGGCCCGGTGTACTCCGGTCGCTCCATACTGGATTCGAGGTGTCGGGCGAGGGGTCTTCAGTGTCTCATGGAGTGGGAGGGGTACGGTCTGGAGGAGAGGTGCTGGGTTCCGGTCGAGGATGTGTTGGTCCCATTACATGTTGTGTTTTTAACCCTCTGTTCCCCCCATGTCCTTGTCCGGGATTGTTTATTGTAGTGCTTGGGCACGTTATGCTGGTGTGTAACGGGTTATGTTAACCCATTGATTTATTGTTCTGTTTACGGTGGTTTTGTTTATTGAATCAGTTTTTATTCTCCTGCGCCTGACTTCTCTGCCGCCAGTACCCACCCCCCTACACAAAAGGTGTGGGAAGAGTAAGTAGAGAAGAGGGATGAGACAATATACACTGAGTGTACAAAATATTAAGAATACCTTGCTAATATTGAGTTGCTCCCCCCATTTGCCCTCAGAACAGCCTCAATTCGTCAGGGCATAGACTCTACAATGTGTCCAAAAGCAATCCACAGGGATGCTGACCCATGTTTGGCCCGCAGGAAGGAAGGCCCTCCTGCCTTCTCCTGCCTCCCTGTTCTGTATACTCAGTGCGCATCCAAGGAAAGAGGACAACACTCTTGAATAACTAAATGTGTTAAATAAATAAACATATTTTGTTGACATCGAGATTTTAAAAATTAAAAAAGTATTATCAAGTTAAATCACTGACTGCTCTGTGTTCTTATTATTATAGTTATTTTCTTTCTCTTCACTGTTGTTCCAAAAGCAATTCGTAATGAGCAATTAGTAACACAAGTTGTGTCTCAGAAACACAGCAGGCACCAGACAGAGTGAAGTATTGGGGACTTTAAAACGATACGTCTGTATATCTGCTCTCTTATGGCAGTGAAATAAGTTATGCATCAATCAACCATCAACCAACCTATTGACAATATCATATTTATGTTTAGCAGAAACCACCTTAAAAACCCTCTCCCCACACACACACACACAATTACTGATTCCCAGTATGATGTGCAGAACCATTAGCCCCTCTGCAGTACTAACTAAACCAATAGCAGTGCCCCAGGTCATCCAAGGAGTCATAGGAAGAGATCTCCTTGGAAAGCTTGAGAGGCGAAATACAGATATCCTTCTCCAAATCCTAAAGTGATCGGGACACTCCTTTCTTATTTCTCCATTAGTGGGTTCTGCTGTACTGCAACTCTCAGCTACTGTATCCTGCACTACTGCAGCCACATGTTCTGTATTCAGTATAGGCTACACTCTCTCTCTCATGAAGAGACCCTTTGAAGAGTTTTTACAGAGGATGAGAGATGGGTCCATACACGATGACCATTTGTAGAAATAAATTGTATCAAAAATATGTACTAATATTTCCTAATTCCCTTCATATCCATGGCAAACTATGTGTGTTACTCTTCTCAAATAGAGATGCTCAGAGTCAAATGAAGTGTGATCATACCGACAGGACCCCAGCCTGGTGAACACTTTCCTCCTCGCTGCACTGAAACAGTAGATTATTACAGTGCATTCCATAATTACATGGATGTGACTGGTTTATCTTCGTCTGTCTATATGTTCTTGTTAGACAGAGACTGGAGTCAGAGGGGCCTTATTGCTCTACTCTGCAGAGAAGCGTTACTGCAAGGACTTGACATCTGTTTAAAAGTATCATAAGTGATCTCATTTCACAATCAAGTGGTAGTGAGAGAGAACAGAGAGGCCAGAGAGAGCTAGCAATGAAAGGGGAGACGGGGGAAGAGAGGAAGAGAGAGAGAGACAGAGAGTGAGAGGGAAATTTGAGAGGACACAAGATCAAACATAAACAGTGAAATGATGACAGATATGATAGGAACACTGCAGTAGTGGAGAGTTGCGTACAATGATGAGGAAAATAACAGGTATTTACATTTCTTAAACTTAACCTCAATGATTTAATTGTTAAACATAATCACATTGTAGTTGTAGCTTTAATTCAGCAAACACATCAATGGAGAGCTAAATATTAGCGGAGCCGCTATCAAAATGTTTTGTGCCAAATTAACTTTCTTGCTCAACCACAAATACAGTGCATTCGGAAAGTATTCAGACCACTTGACTTTTTCCATATTGTGTTACGTTACAGCCTTATTCTAACATTGATTATCAATCTCATCAATCTACACACAATACCCCATGATGACAAAGCGAAAAAATGTATATATAATAATTAAAAAATATATATATAAACATGAAAATATATATATAAACATGAAAATATATATATAAACATGAAAATATATATATTTACATAAGTATTCAGACCCTTTGCTATGACACTCGAAAATGAGCTCCATTTCAAATGATGATCCTTGAGATTTTTTGACAACTTCATTGGAGTCCACCTGTGGTAAATTCAATTGATTGGTCATGATTTGGAAAAGCACACACCTGTCTATATACAGTGCCTTGCGAAAGTATTCGGCCCCCTTGAACTTTGCGACCTTTTGCCACATTTCAGGCTTCAAACATAAAGATATAAAACTGTATTTTTTTGTGAAGAATCAACAACAAGTGGGACACAATCATGAAGTGGAACGACATTTATTGGATATTTCAAACCTTTTTTAACAAATCAAAAACTGAAAAATTGGGCGTGCAAAATTATTCAGCCCCTTTACTTTCAGTGCAGCAAACTCTCTCCAGAAGTTCAGTGAGGATCTCTGAATGATCCAATGTTGACCTAAATGACTAATGATGATAAATACAATCCACCTGTGTGTAATCAAGTCTCCGTATAAATACACCTGCACTGTGATAGTCTCAGAGGTCCGTTAAAAGCGCAGAGAACATCATGAAGAACAAGGAACACACCAGGCAGGTCCGAGATACTGTTGTGAAGAAGTTTAAAGCCGGATTTGGATACAAAAAGATTTCCCAAGCTTTAAACATCCCTTCTCCTTGTATGAGCTGAAAGTTTAGAGGGACGGAGGAGAAGACTGATCAGAGATGCAGCCAAGAGGCCCATGATCACTCTGGATGAACTGCAGAGATCTACAGCTGAGGTGGGACACTCTGTCCATAGGACAACAATCAGTCGTATATTGCACAAATCTGGCCTTTATGGAAGAGTGGCAAGAAGAAAGCCATTTCTTAAAGATATCCATAAAAAGTGTTGTTTAATGTTTCCACAAGCCACCTGGGAGACACACCAAACATGTGGAAGAAGGTGCTCTGGTCAGATGAAACCAAAATTGAACTTTTTGGCAACAATGCAAAACGTTATGTTTGGCGTAAAAGCAACACAGCTCATCACCCTGAACACACCATCACCACTGTCAAACATGGTGGTGGCAGCATCATGGTTTGGGCCTCCTTTTCTTCAGCAGGGACAGGGAAGATGGTTAAAATTGATGGGAAGATGGATGGAGCCAAATATAGGACCATTCTGGAAGAAAACCTGATGAAGTCTGCAAAAGACCTGAGACTGGGACGGAGATTTGTCTTCCAACAAGACACTGATCCAAAACATAAAGCAAAATCTACAATGGAATGGTTCAAAAATAAACATATCCAGGTGTTAGAATGGCCAAGTCAAAGTCCAGACCTGAATCCAATCGAGAATCTGTGGAAAGAACTGAAAACTGCTGTTCACAAATGCTCTCCATCCAACCTCACTGAGCTCGACTGTTTTGCAAGGAGGAATGGGAAAAAAATTCAGTCTCTCGATGTGCAAAACTGATAGAGACATACCCCAAGCGACTTACAGCTGTAATCGCAGCAAAAGGTGGCGCTACAAAGTATTAACATAAGGGGGCTGAATAATTTTGCACGCCCAATTTTTCAGTTTTTGATTTGTTAAAAAAGTTTGAAATATCCAATAAATGTCGTTCCACTTCATGATTGTGTCCCACTTGTTGTTGAGTTCAAGGGGGCCGAATACTTTTGCAAGGCACTGTATAAGGTCCCACAATTGACAGCGCAAGTCAGAGAATAAAAACAAGCCATGAGGTCGAAAAAATTGTCTGTATGTGGAGAGTTGTGCACACCCAGATCAGTTTCACCTGTCTTTGTGCTTGTCTCCACCCCCTCCAGGTGTCACCCATCTTCCCCATTATCCCCTGTGTATTTATACCTGTGTTCTCTGTTTGTCTGTTGCCAGTTCGTTTGGTTCGTGAAACCTACCCGCATTTGTTCCGCTGCTTCTGTCTGTTTTTGCTCCTGTTTCCTAGTTCTTCCCGGTTTTGACACTTCAAATCAAATCAAATCAAATTTATTTATATAGCCCTTCGTACATCAGCTGATATCTCAAAGTGCTGTACAGAAACCCAGCCTAAAACCCCAAACAGCAAACAATGCAGGTGTAAAAGCACGGTGGCTAGGAAAAACTCCCTAGAAAGGCCAAAACCTAGGAAGAAACCTAGAGAGGAACCGGGCTATGTGGGGTGGCCAGTCCTCTTCTGGCTGTGCCGGGTAGAGATTATAACAGAACATGACCAAGATGTTCAAATGTTCATAAATGACCAGCATGGTCAAATAATAATAAGGCAGAACAGTTGAAACTGGAGCAGCAGCACAGTCAGGTGGACTGGGGACAGCAAGGAGCCATCATGTCAGGTAGTCCTGGGGCACGGTCCTAGGGCTCAGGTCCTCCGAGAGAGAGAAAGAAAGAGAGAATTAGAGAGAGCATATGTGGGGTGGCCAGTCCTCTTCTGGCTGTGCCGGTGGAGATTATAACAGAACGTGGCCAAGATGTTCAAATGTTCATAAATGACCAGCATGGTTGAATAATAGTAAGGCAGAACAGTTGAAACTGGAGCAGGAGCATGGCCAGGTGGACTGGGGACAGCAAGGAGTCCTCATGTCAGGTAGTCCTGGGACATGGTCCTAGGGCCCAGGCCAGTTGAAACTGGAGCAGCAGCATGGCCAGGTGGACTGGGGACAGCAAGGAGTCATCATGTCAGGTAGTCCTGGGGCATGGTTCTAGGGCTCAGGTCCTCCGAGAGAGAGAAAGAAAGAGAGAAGGAGAGAATTAGAGAACGCACACTTAGATTTACACAGGACACCGAATAGGACAGGAGAAGTACTCCAGATAAACAAACTGACCGTAGCCCCCGACACATAAACTACTGCAGCATAAATACTGGAGGCTGAGACAGGAGGGGTCAGGAGACACTGTGGCCCCATCCGAGGACACCCCGGACAGGGCCAAACAGGAAGGATATAACCCCACCCACTTTGCCAAAGCACAGCCCCCACACCACTAGAGGGAAATCTTCAACCACCAACTTACCATCCTGAGACAAGGCCGAGTATAGCCCACAAAGATCTCCGACACGGTACAACCCAAGGGGGGAACCCAGACAGGCCGACCACAACAGTGAATCAACCCACCCAGGTGACGCACCCCCCCAGGGACGGCACGAGAGAGCCCCAGCAAGCCAGTGACTCAGCCCCCGTAACAGGGTTAGAGGCAGAGAATCCCAGTGGAAAAAGGGGAACCGGCCAGGCAGAGACAGCAAGGGCGGTTCGTTGCTCCAGAGCCTTTCCGTTCACCTTCCCACTCCTGGGCCAGACTACACTCAATCATATGACCCACTGAAGAGATGAGTCTTCAGTAAAGACTTAAAGGTTGAGACCGAGTTTGCGTCTCTGACATGGGTAGGCAGACCGTTCCATAAAAATGGAGCTCTATAGGAGAAAGCCCTGCCTCCAGCTGTTTGCTTAGAAATTCTAGGGACAATTAGGAGGCCTGCGTCTTGTGACCGTAGCGTACGTATAGGTATGTACGGCAGGACCAAATCAGAGAGGTAGGTAGGAGCAAGCCCATGTAATGCTTTGTAGGTTAGCAGTAAAACCTTGAAATCAGCCCTTGCTTTGACAGGACACTTCTGCCTGCCCTGACCCTGAGCCTGTCTGCCATTCTATACCTTGCCCCTCCTCTCTGGATTATTAACCCCTACCTGCCCTGACACTGAGACTGCCTGCCATTTTGGACCCTTTGCACGTTCTCAGGATTATTGACCCCTGCCTGCCTTTTGACTTGTCGTTTGCCTGCCCCTGTATTAGAAATAAACTTTTGCGTCTTCGACTTGTCTGCATCATGGTCATACCTGAAACTTGATACCTTAGAGCTCCGAGACAAGATTGTGTCGAGGCACAGATCTGGGCAAGAGTACCAAAAAAATGTCTGCAGCATTGAAAGTCCCCAAGAACACAGTGGCCTCCATCATTCTTAAATGGAATGAGTATATAACCACCAAGACTCTTCCTAGAGCTGGCCGCCTGGCCAAACTGAGCAATCGGGGGAGAAGGGCCTTGGTCAGGGAGGTGACCAAGAACCCGACCGTCACTCTGGCAGAGCTCCAGAGTTCCTCTGTGGAGATGGGAGAACCTTCCAAAAGGACAACCATCTTTGCAGCACTCCACCAATCAGGCCTTTATGGTAGAGTTTCCAGACGAAAGTCACTCCTCAGTAAAAGGCACATGACAGCCCACTTGGAGTTTGCCCAAAGGCACCTAACGGACTCTCAGACCATGAGAAACAAGATTCTCTGGTCTAATGAAATCAAGATTGAACTCTTGGCCTGAATGCCAATTGTCACATCTGGAGGAAACCTGGCACCATCCCTACTGTGAAGCATGGTGGTGGCAGCATCATGCTGTGGGTATGTTTTTCAGTGGCAGCACCTGGGAGGATCGAGGAAAAGATGAACGGAGCAAAGAACAGACTGTTTGATGAAAACCTGCTCCAGAGTGCTCAGGACATCAGACTGGGGCGAAGGCTCACCTTCCAACAGGATAACGTCCCTAAGCACACAGCCAAGAAAACGCAGGAGTGGCTTCGGGACAAGTCTCTGAATGCCCAGCCAGAGCCCGGACATGAACTTGATCGAATATCTTTGGAGAGACCTGAAAATAGCTGTGCAGCGACGCTCCCCATCCAACCTGACAGCGCTTGAGAGGATCTACAAAGAATGAGAGAAACTCCCCCAATACAGATGCGCCAAGCTTGTAGCGTCATACCCAAGAAGACTCAAGGCTGTAATCGCTACCAAAGGTGCTTCAACAAAGTACTGAGTAAATGGTCTGAATAGTTATGTAAATGTGATATTTCGTTTCTATTTTTTATTACTAAAAACCTGTTTTTGCTTTGTCATTATATGGTACTGTGTGTAGATTGATGAGGGGAAAAACAATGTAATCCATTTTAGAATAAGGTAAGGTGGAATAAGGAATACTTTCCCGAATGCACTGTACATTTCTTTTCAGGTGATAAACAGTCAAAATATATCGGAGAACCTGCTGCATTCACAAAAGGTCTGCTCAATAAACAATTTTAATAAATGACTTGTTTTACTTTGTTCGATTTACCAAGGCATGTGTTCAGCTCCATGACATTCTATGCTCGGCTGCATGGGGAAAGCAGTCCAAGTACAGTTAAGGACTGGCTCTGGCTGACAAAAAAGTATCCCCCCCCCCCCAGGGGAAGAAAAGAAAAACGTTTGAGAGAACCAATCAAAGCTCAAGACAATTTTTGTGTGAATATTGCACCAACAAACAAACTCCTGTCCAGACCAGTGTGTCACAGCTCTCCCTTGGTTTGCACCATGTGAGTCACATCAGCCGTACGATAGCAGTTAAGTATGCCCGTTCACAGAGGTATTTTGTGATTAGCTGCCCCTAACAGTAGTCCAACAAACGGGTTTAGAAATGGATTCTATGATTATCTGATAGCTGCTGGACCTCATCTTCCCTTGAGAGCAGACACTGTTTTGGACTGACTGACTTCAAGAGTTGATGACAGTAGATTTCCCATGCAGTATAGTTGTTGGATTTGTGTTTTACTACCGCCCCCTGGTGTTTACAGTGATAATAAACTCTTTCAGGAAAAGACACTGCAATGATGTTGGAAAGACCCCAAGCCGAGGGTCTTTTTTATTATATTTTTGGTGGGGTACTTTTTAACACCCCCAATTTCCTGATATCTAAATGGTAATTACAGTCTTGTCCCATCGCTGCAACTCCCGTACAGACTACGGAGGTCGAGAGCCATGCATCCTCCGAAACACGATCCTGCCAAGCCACACTGCTTCTTGACACACTACCCGCTTAAACCGGAAGCTGGCGACCGAAGTCACTGTGCATGCGCCCGGGATCAAACCCGGATCGGTAGTGATGCCTCTAGCACTGAGATGCAGTGCCTTAGACCGCTGCGCCACTCGGGAGGCCCCGAATGCCGAGGGTCATTAGAACATCATTGTTGCAACATTCAGAGTACAGTTCCGTTCAAATGACATGGGTCTATCTAGAAAAATACTGTAGCATTCCTCTAATGTAGAAAAGTTAACAAAGAAAGAATGGGTCAAGCAATTGTAACAGGTGTTTAAATATGTAAGTAGCCTACTCTATCACTGAGGGGTAAAAATAAATCTATGGGTAACCAAAGTGGGGTTTTTTGTAGAATTTTTCAATTGGACTTCTCTATGGGCCGTCTATAGGAATTGTCCTCTTGGGCTCGACTTCAGCTAAACTGCAGTACCGAAAATGCCCGCTGAGCACAGTGGAAAGAGTGCTTCCAGACCGGAACCCTGGCCCCCTGTACTCTATGCCAGTGGTGTAAATGACTTAAGTAAAAATACTTTAAAGTACTACTTAAGTAGTTTTGGGGGGGTATCTGTACTTTACTTTTTTTTTACTGTTTCTTGAACGCCAACAAGAATGTACGTAGAATGTATGCACACATGACTGTAAGTCGCTTTGGATAAAAGCGTCTGCTAAATGGCATATATTATTATTTATTATATTACTTTACTATTTCTATTTTTGACAACTTTTACTTTTACTTCAATACATTCCTAAAGAAAATAATGTACTTTTTACTCCATACATTTTCCCGGACACCGAAAAGTACTCGTTACATTTTGAATGCTTAGCAGGACAGGAAATGGTCCAATTCACTCACATATCAAGAGAACATCCCCGGTAATCTCTACTGCCTCTGATCTGGTGAACTCCCTAAACACACATGCTTCATTTTTAAATGATATCCAAATGTTGGAGTGTGCCCCTGGCTATCTGTAAATATATATATGTTTTAAGGAATTTGAAATGATTGATACTCTCACTTTTACTTTCGATACTTAAGTATATTTTAGCAATTAAATTTACTTTTGATACTTAAATATATTTAAAACCAAATACTTTTAGACTTTTACTCAAGTAGTATTTTACTGGGTGACTTTCACTTTTACTTGAGTCATTTTCCGTTAAGGTATCTTTACTTTTACTCAAGTATGACAATTTGGTACTTTTTCCACTACTGCTCTATGCATAGGCTTCACTAAGGTACATATTTGATTATTTTCCATGATAGCAATCCATTGCCAAAGCAGAAAGCCACACCTCTGCATTGGTAAGTGAACATCAACCCCATCTAGAGGTGTATATTGTTTCAGGTGATACTATAACAATAATAGTCAACATTCTGTAGCTACTACACTAAAAGGTCAAATGAAACACGTACAGGGGCTATTTTGTTGGATGTTTTAATCAAATGCCATTGCAAAAGACCATCATAGCGTGGCATTTCTCTATGTATGTCTATTTTAAAAAGAACTATTTCACCTATCTAATGATTTCTCCAACGGTTCCCCCTTCTGGCCTTTAGTGAGAAAAGTTCAGCAGTAAAACTTTTGAAGGTCAGTTGTGAGCCTAAGTTAAAATGAGCATTGCAGGATCAAACATCAGAGTGAGCCATCTGGCCCCCAGCCTCAGCTTATCATTTTCTATACCCACTGTTTCCTATAACAGATTCCAATTATGTTGGCATGGAAACCTGCCCAGGAAATCATAACAAAATAAAGACCACTCTGAGGTCAGGAGGGTTGGATTGTAATGTCCATTTTGTCTTGATTTGCTTTTCTTTGCCACCTGAGTCAGCGACTGTCTCTGCTGATCTTATTTTGGGCTCAGTAGAATATATCTCAGGGTAATTGAATTGAACTAGTGTGGCAGGGGAGAGGGCCAATGGGCAGCTGCGGACTATCAAAATAAACAACCAAAGCTACAGAATACAAAGACACATATTAGGATCAAAATGAATGCTTTGGTATGACATGTACATTGTGTACTTACTGTAAGTCAAGTTTTACACACATTTTCCTTTGAAATCATCTCAAGGTAGAATGTAGCCCCTAGCTAGGCCTTGAACAGACAATACTCAATCTGCATTCAGATAGGAATTGTATAGAAATATATTGGGATTAGGTAGGACTTGCATAGAAATATATTGGGATCCGGTAGGTATTGCATAGAAATATATTGGGATCCGGTAGGACTTGTATAGAAATATATTGGGATCCAGTAGGTATTGCATAGAAATATATTGGGATCCGGTAGGTATTGTATAGAAATATATTGGGATCCGGTAGGACTTGTATAGAAATATATTGGGATCCGGTAGGTATTGTATAGAAATATATTGAGATCCGGTAGGTATTGTATAGAAATATATTGGGATCCGGTAGGACTTGTATAGAAATATATTGGGATCCGGTAGGACTTGCATAGAAATATATTGGGATCCGGTAGGACTTGTATAGAAATATATTGGGATTAGGTAGGACTTGCATAGAAATATATTGGGATCCGGTAGGTATTGCATAGAAATATATTGGGATCCGGTAGGACTTGTATAGAAATATATTGGGATCCGGTAGGACTTGTATAGAAATATATTGGGATCAGATAGGACTTGTATAGAAATATATTGGGATCCGGTAGGACTTGTATAGAAATATATTGGGATCCGGTAGGTATTGTATAGAAATATATTGGGATCCGGTAGGTATTGTATAGAAATATATTGGGATCAGGTAGGACTTTTATAGAAATATATTGGGATCAGGTAGAAATATATTGGGATCAGATAGGACTTATATAGAAATATATTGGGATCCGGTAGGTATTGTATAGAAATATATTGGGATCCGGTAGGTATTGTATAGAAATATATTGGGATCAGGTAGGACTTGTATAGAAATATATTGGTATCAGGTAGGACTTACAGAAATATATTGGGATCCGGTAGGTATTGTATAGAAATATATTGGGATCAGGTAGGACTTGTATAGAAATATATTGGGATCAGTTAGGACTTACAGAAATATATTGGGATCCGGTAGGTATTGTATAGAAATATATTGGGATCAGGTAGGACTTGTATAGAAATATATTGGGATCAGTTAGGACTTACAGAAATAGGGATATTGTATAGAAATATATTGGGATCAGATAGGACTTACAGAAATATATTGGGATACGGTAGGTATTGTATAGAAATATATTGGGATCAGGTAGGACTTGTATAGAAATATATTGGGATCAGATAGGACTTACAGAAATATATTGGGATGAGATAGGACTTACAGAAATATATTGGGATCCGGTAGGTATTGTATAGAAATATATTGGGATCAGGTAGGACTTGTATAGACATTTACTGGGATCATGTGCGAGTTGTATTTTCTAGAAATGTCTTGGGCTCAAGACTAATCCTTTGTAAGGTGCCTAGAAACATCAGTGGTGTCTAATTTAAATGGGATGTACTGTCTGTGTCTGAGAATATCAGTCCACTTTGTACTTTCTCCACCCCCCCACCCCACCCCTCTATCTCTCTGTCTTTCTCTTCTTCTCTCTGTCTCTGTCTCTCTCCTTTAGTATGCTTTCAGATACAACTTAATAACTTACTTAAACTCTTTCCCATGTTTTAGGACTTTCCTTGAAAACATCATTATTTTAGAATATTGATTGATTCATAGTACCTGCTCTGAATGTTGTTTGGGTGCTAATATAGTCTGTAAAGTGCATATTCCTTTTTAGTGCACACACACACACACACACACACACACACACACACACACACACACACACACACACACACACACACACACACACACACACACACACACACACACACACACACACACACACACACACACACACACACACACACACACACACACACACACACACACACACACACACACAGAACAGACGCTCAGTTTATTGGCCCATCACAGGTTGTGTGGCAGTATTACATTCCATTTGCATTCTAATTTCCTACAGATTGGCTGCTTGTTCAATGGGCCTCAGTGAGATGGATGTGCAGATTTATAATAAGCGGAGATGAAGGAAATGAAGGAAATTAAACATCCTGTGAAGTGGTAAAAACGGCTTGGATGTTGCGTGTTGGGGGTGGCGTAGACGTGAAAGAACACTGTTCATTGCCCAACGCAAATGTCATTATTGTCAGATTAGAAGACATGCGAGGAGAGGACAGTCTGTATCGGGATGGGAGCGTGGAAGTCACTGGTCTGGATAGACTGGATATATTGTTGTGGCACTGAGGACTCTCGGGGGGTTCAGTGTGGCGTGTGTGTGTTTGAGTGTTTGTGTGTGTGAGTGAGTGAGAGTGTTAATGTCCACAGAAGATGAACAGGGCTTTTAATAATCAGATTTACAGAGCACAAAGCAGACCTAATTGCTTTTAAATTTACCCTAACTGGCATTTATGGAGCGCAGTGCCGCTTGGGTATTTAGTACATTACAGTGTGTGTGTGTGTGTGTGTGTGTGTGTGTGTGTGTGTGTGTGTGTGTGTGTGTGTGTGTGTGTGTGTGTGTGTGTGTGTGTGTGTGTGTGTGTGTGTGTGTGTGTGTGTGTGTGTGTGTGTGTGTGTGTGTGTGTGTGTGTGTGTGTGTGTGTGTGTGTGAGAGACAGTCTTGCATTAAGGCTGGTTATAGCAGAGTTCACGTGGTCACTCCTGGCACTCACCTCCCCCTATAAACATGCTGGACCAGAAACACAGACGAGTCAGTTAATAAATAGACCTGAGTTACTGTTTGAACAGAATAGTGCACATTAAGGTTGATCTCTCTCCCAGTAAAAAGCTGGCCTAAATGACAAGAGCTCAGTCGGCTACGTGGTCTGTATGTCAGCAGTCTGAGCCCAGTGATGACTGTTTCCTTCTGCTCGTTCATCCGAATTGCAAACCATTTAGATATCGTTTCAGCTTTATGAAGGCACCTTTTCTCTAGATACAGCTTCCTCCGGGCCGGGAGTGACCATGTGAACTCTGCTATAACCAGCCTTAATGCAAGACTGTCCTCCACACACACACACACACACACACACACACACACACACACACACACACACACACACACACACACACACACACACACACACACACACACACACACACACACACACACACACACACACACACACACACACACACACACACACACACACACACACACACACACACACACACACACACACACACACACACACAGCTCAGCGCCACAGCCAGCTGATGGATGGGGAACAAGTATGCTAATGCCCTATTGTTTTTAAAGCCTCTCTCTCTCCTAGCTGCTCTAACTTATAGCATTATGAAAGCCTTCACGGCAATCTCCTCTATTTGTCACGCTGCCACCGGGAAAGTTCACCGACAGAAATAAAACCGGAGAAATGGAGGAGCTGGGAAATGATTTACTGTAAAGTCAAACATGATAGTCTATAAGGTTGTAGGGAAAAGGTGATATTGGTTTTGTTTATGTTTGCCTGCCATATGTTCCCTTGGCATGACTGTCTATGGTGATTTACACAGGGAAATGGATGCTTGGTTGTTTGTTGATTGCATATAAAAAAAACACATAGTAGCTCATAAAACTTCTGTCCTGTATGGTTGGGTGGAAAGTCCATTTCTGCCTGCAACCAACCAATTTGTGGTCACCTCAAACACAATAGCAAAACATAACTGGTTTTACTTCAGAAGTCATTCTATGGCTATGCTAAAGATATGAGCTGTGTGTGTGGTATAGGCAATATACAGCGAGGGAAAAAAGTATTTGATCCCCTGCTGATTTTGTACGTTTGCCCACAAGAAATGATCCGTCTATAATTGTAATGGTAGGTTTATTTGAACAGTGAGAGACAGAATAACAACAACAAAAATACAGAAAAACGCCAAAAAATTTATAAATTGATTAGCATTTTAATGAGGGAAATAAGTATTTGACCCCTCCGCAGAACATGACTTAGTACTTGGTGGCAAAACCCTTGTTGGCAATCACAGAGGTCAGACGATTCTTGTAGTTGGCCACCAGGTTTGCACACATCTCAGGAGGGATTTTGTCCCACTCCTCTTTGCAGATCTTCTCCAAGTCATTAAGGTTTGGACGTTAAGGACGTTTGGCCATGCACTCCAGGACCTTAATGTGCTTCTTCTTGAGCCACTCCTTGGTTGCGTTGGTCGTGTGTTTTGGGTCATTGTCATGCTGGAATACCCATCCATGACCTATTTTCAATGCCCTGGCTGAGGGAAGGAGGTTCTCATCAAAGATTTGACGGTATATGGCCCCATCAATCGTAACTTTGATGCGGTGAAGTTGTCCTGTCCACTTAGCAGAAAAACACCCCCAAAGCATAATGTTTCCACCTCCATGTTTGACGGTGGGGATGGTGTTCTTGGGGGTCATAGACAGCATTCCTCCTCCTCCAAACACGGCGAGTTGAGTTGATATGAAAGAGCTCCATTTTGGTCTCATCTGACCACAACACTTTCACCCAGTTGTCCTCTGGATCATTCAGATGTTCATTGGCAAACTTCAGACAGGCATGTATATGTGCTTTCTTGAGCAGGGGGACCTTGCGGGTGCTGCAGGATTTCAGTCCTTCACGGCATAGTGTGTTACCAATTGTTTTCTTGGTGACTATGGTCCCAGCTGCCTTGAGATCATTGACAAGATCCTCCCGTGTAGTTCTGGACTGATTCCTCACCGTTCTCATGATCATTGCAACTCCACGAGGTGAAATCTTGCATGGAACCCCAGGCCGAGGGAGATTGACAGTTCTTTTGTGTTTCTTCCATTTGCAAATAATCGCACCAACTATTGTCACCTTCTCACCAAGCTGCTTGGCGATGGTCTTGTAGCCCATTCCAGCCTTGTGTAGTTCTACAATCTTGAGATTAGGAGCACTCCCTTTAAGAGTGTGCTCATAATCTCAGCTCGTTACCTGTATAAAAGACACCTGGGAGCCAGAAACATTTCTGATTGAGCGGGGGTCAAATACTTATTTCCCTCATTAAAATGCAAATCAATTTATAACATTTTTGACATGCGTTTTTCTGGATTGTTTTGTTGTTATTCTGTCTCTCACTGTTCAAATAAAGATGTGTGTGTGTGTGTACATGCATGGTGTTATACCTCCAGGACAGAGAGAGGCACTGGTCACATTAGCAAGTGTGTCTGTCAATGTTGTCATTGGTTTGCATCCCTATTACCTATATTGTGCACTACCTGTATAGGGCCCAAAAGTAGTGCAGTATATAGGGATTAGGGTGCTATTTGGGACGTGCTCTCAGCTTGGCTATTCTTCCCTCTTTCTCTGGGGTTGGCTAGTCCTCCATCTCCTCAGACCCCGGCACCCTGTGCTCTGGTCATTTCTGAGATTTATCAGCTTTGCCACTCTGCCTTACCCCCTGTTTCATCAGATACTACCACACTGACTGAGTTCATTCTCAGAGAGAGAGAGACGCTTTCTACCAGAGGGAGGAAACTTTGCTGTCCTGGCCTCAGCAAGCAGTTGGCTGGCATGTTTTATATCAAATGAAAAGAGAAAAATGAACTGACTCTTCGACCTCTCATTCCTTTCGCTTGAATCTCCTCTTTGTCCGACAGATAATAGTCCCGTCTGTCCTCGTCTCTTAAACCTTCATTTCACAGTTATTTTATTATTTTCTTTACACAAACAGAGAACATGTTCAACCTTTACAACAAACTTTTACCAAGGTAAAAGTAAGAATGCTCAAACGTAGCCTAAATCTCCAACAGTTTGAAGGCTCCCACTGTGACTGTCTGGACAATATGATCTGACCCGTCACAAACAGTACATATACATAAGCACTGTTCATTTGATGCCCTCAGTCTGGTACAGCACAAATAGTCTCCTCTGCTTTATTCTCTCCTCTATCCCTGCCTGCCTATACCTGCTGGTTCAAAATGTATCACTGCTGGAGAACATATCCTTGAGAGGACAGAAATTAAGTGAATCTCCACCTGTACTGAACCATTTCCCAGCAGCATATGGCGTCTAAGCCCACTACTCCCATATAACCCTCATGTAATAGACCTTGGTCCAAGGTGCTTGATAAGCTTGCATGGGTTTTACTGGTACTTCTGAGTCTATAACAGCAGGGGGTAAAATGACTAGGGATGAGAGGGACCTAGCCAGCACACCATAGAGAATGGTAATACCCATATCACCCTCTCTCTCTCTGAAGAGGACAGTGTTGGGTTATTCAAGGGTTGAGGGATTAAAAGCGTGCGGTCTCGGCCGCTCCGTTCTGATGGATTTCTGCTATTATCAGTGTTTATATTAATTCCTGCAGAGATAAATGGATAGATGTGTTTTATTCCCTGCAGATGCAGTTTAGGGACACACACATACACAGTGGGAGGATGGTGCAGAGCGAGACAGAGGTTATAGAGCTGAACAATAATCACCACCTCGACCAATCAGCTGCTCTGATGTGTGCATGATGTTCCTTGTTATGCAATAAGTAAGCCAACATAGATGGATGTGTTAAACTATGAGAGCATGTGAATGAGGACTGATCAGCTCCAATCTGAATGTGCACTTGTTACTTTAGTCATATTTTAGTTGAGTAGAGAGAAGATAAAGCCTGTATGCCAAATGGCACCCTATTCCCTAACGTTATAGAGTACCTTTTTGACCAGCCCCAAAGTAGTGCACCATACACTACCGTTCAGATTTTTTTTAGAAAAATTGATCAGAAATACAGTGTAGTCAGGACTTGTGAGGCATCTGTTTCTCAAACTAGACACGCAAATGTACTTGTCCTCTTGCTCAGTTGTGCACCGGGGCCTCCCACTCCTCTTTATATTCTGGTTAGGGCCAGTTTGCTCTGTTCTGTGAAGGGAGTAGTACACAGCATTGTACGAGATCTTCAGTATCTTGGTAATTTCTCGCATGGAATTGCATTCATTTCTCCGAACAAGAATAGATTGACGAGTTTCAGAAGAAAGTCATTTGTTTCTTGACATTTTGAGCCTGTAATTGAACCCACAAATGCTGATGCTCCAGATACTCAACTACAGTGCCTTGCGAAAGTATTCGGCCCCCTTGAACTTTGCGACCTTTTGCCACATTTCAGGGTTCAAACATAAAGATATAAAACTGTATTTTTTTGTGAAGAATCAACAACAAGTGGGACACAATCATGAAGTGGAACGACATTTATTGGATATTTCAAACTTTTTTAACAAATCAAAAACTGAAAAATTGGACGTGCAAAATTATTCAAGGGGGCAAAGTTCAAGGTGGCCGAATACTTTCGCAAGGCACTGTAATTGCAAAAGGCTTTACGAAAGATCAATTAGCCTTTCAAAATGATAAACTTGGATTAGCTAACACAACGTGCCATTGGAACACAAGAGTGATGGTTGCTGATAATGGGCCTCTGTACACCTATGTAGATATTCCATTAAAAATCAGCCGTTTCCAGCTACAATAGTAATTTACAACATTTTTTATGTATTTTTATTTCACCTTTATGTAACCAGGTAGGCAAGTTGAGAAAAAGTTATAATTTACAACTGCAACCTGGCCAAGATAAAGCAAAGCAGTGCGACACACACAACAACACAGAGTTACACATGGAATAAAACCTTGGCCGCTGGAGCAGGGTGGAACGACAGGGCCCTGATAGACCATTACAGATGTAGCCTGAGAGAGGACGTCCACAGGGAGCTGGCCTGTCGGGACACTACACTTAGCCTGGATGGACTGATAGACCTGTCGATCCGGTTGGACCATCTGCTAGCTGCTTATGGACGTTCTGAAAGGGTCCTGTCAGTTCTACCTCCTGACCCTCCTGCTCCTATCCCGATGGAGCTAGGAGGGACCGCGTCTAGGGAGATCGGAGGAGGAAGCTCCTCCTGTACCAGTTGTGGCCGGAGAGGGCACACGTCTGGTCGGTGCTGGAGGAATTCATCTGGGAATCGAGAAGGCAGGCAGAACACTCCTCGGTCACCCCAGGTGAGTAAGCACCACACTCTCCCAGAGTTTCCTGTTGGTCACATGTTCTTATTCATTTGTTTCCTTAATTATTCTCCTTCTCTCCAGCATAAGGCACTGGTAGATTCAGGCGCAGCTGGAAACTTTATAGATTGCGGACTCGCTCAGAGGTTGAGGATTCCGTTAGTAAAAGTAGACCCCCCTTTTCCCGTGCACTCTTTAGATAGTCGACCATTAAGGTCAGGGCTGGTGAGGATTTCGTTGGAGATGATTACGCAGGGGAATCACAAGGAGCGAATTAGTTTGTTCCTTATCGATTCACCTGTGTTTCCAGTGGTACTGGGGATTCCCTGGCTAGCTATTCATAATCCTACAATTTCGTGGAAACAGGGAACTCTACAGGGGTGGTCTGATGAGTGTTCAGGCAGGTGTGTAGGGGTTTCCATCGGTGCGACAATGGTGGAGAGTCCAGACCAGGTTTCCACCGTGCGCATTCCAGCTGAGTATGCCGATTTGGCTATAATTTTCAGTAAAAAAGAAGGCGACCCAATTACCACCCCATAGGCAGGGGGATGCGTGATAAACCTCCAGGGTAACGCTGCACTCCCCAGGAGTCATGTGTATCCTTTGTCCCAGGAGGAGACGGTGGCTATGGAAACTTATATCACCGAGGCTCTGGGAGAGGGGTACATTCGGCCCTCCATGTCACCTGTCTCTTTGAGTTTCTTTTTTGTGAAGAAAAAAGATGGTGGTTTGCGTCCGTGTATTGATTATAGAGGTCTAAATTCCATCACGGTGGGTTTTAGTTACCCACTACCTCTCATTGCTACGGCAGTGGAATCATTTCACGGAGCGCAGTTCTTCACTAAACTGGATCTCAGGAGTGCTTATAATCTGGTGCGTATTCGGGATGGAGATGAGTGGAAAACTGCATTTAGCACTACTTCTGGCCATTATGAGTACCTCGTCATGCCATACGGTTTAAAGAATGCTCCAGCTATATTTCAATCCTTCGTGGATGAGATTCTCAGAGACCTGCACGGACAGGGTGTAGTGGTGTATATTGACGATATTTTGATCTACTCCGCTACACGCACTGCGCATGTATCTCTGGTGCGCAAGGTTCTTAGACGACTGCTGGAGCATGACCTGTATGTGAAGGCGGAGAAATGTGAGTTTTCCAAACAATCAGTTTCCTTCCTGGGTTATCGCATTTCCAGCTCTGGGTTGGTAATGGAGGGTGACCGCGTAAAGGCCGTGCGTAATTGGCCGACTCCGACCACTGTAAAGGAGGTGCAGCGGTTCTTGGGGTTTGCCAATTACTATCGGAGGTTTATCCGGGGTTTTGGTCAGGTAGCTGCCCCTATTACCTCACTGCTGAAGGGGGGCCCGGTGCGTTTACAGTGGTCAGCATAGGCGGACGGAGCTTTTCATAAGTTGAAGGCGATTTGTACTGAGGCGCCGGTGTTGGCGCATCCGGACCCTTCTTTGGTGCTTATAGTAGAGGTGGACACATCCGAGGCTGGGGTTGGAGCGGTGCTCTCACAGTGTTCGGGTGCGCCATTATGATGTGGGGGATAGGGAGTTGTTGGCTATGGTTAAGGCCCTGAAGGTGTGGAGACACTGGCTTGAGGGGGCTAAGCACCCTTTCCTTATCTGGACTGACCACCGTAACCTGGAGTATATCCGATCAGCTAGGAGACTGAATCCTCGTCAGGCAAGGTGGGCCATGTTTTTCACCAGTTTTCGTTTCACTATCTCGTATAGACCAGGTTCGCTGTCAAGACTCTATGACACTGAGGACAGGTCCATCGATCCTACTCCCATCATTCTGGCAGCTAATCTGGTGGCACCAGTAGTATGGGATGTGGACGCGGACATCGAGCGGGCGCTAAGGGAGGAACCTGCGCCTCCACAGTGTCCGGAGGGTCGTAGGTACGTGCCGCTGGCTGTTCGTGATCAATTGATTCGATGGGCTCATTGTCTACCCTCGTCGGGTCACCCAGGTATTTTTAGGACAGTGCGAGGTCTTGAGAGGAAGTACTGGTGGCCCACTTTGAGGAGGGATGTGCGATTCTATGTTTCCTCCTGTTCGGTGTGCTCCCAGAGTAAGGCTCCTAGACACCTGCCACGAGGTAAATTACAACCTCTTCCCGTTCCACAACGGCCGTGGACCCATCTATCGGTGGATTTTCTTACTGACCTTCCCCCCTCTCAGGGTAACACAACTATCCTGGTCGTTGTGGATCGGTTCTCTAAGTCCTGCCGTCTTATCCCATTGCCCGGTCTCCCTACGGCCCTACAGACTGCGGAAGCTCTTTTCACCCATGTCTTCCGGCACTACGGGGTGCCCGAGGATATAGTTTCTGATCGGGGCCCTCAGTTTATCTCCCGTGTTTGGAGGGCATTTATGGAACTTCTGGGGGTCTCGGTCAGCCTGACCTCAGGGTATCACCCGGAGAGTAATGGGCAGGTGGAGAGAGTGAACCAGGAGGTGGGTAGGTTTCTGCGGTCGTATTGCCAGGACCGGCCAGGGGAGTGGGCGAGATATATTCCCTGGGCAGAAATAGCCCAGAACTCACTAAGCCACTCCTCTACCAACATGTCACCATTTGAGTGCGTGTTGGGGTACCAGCCAGTCCTGGCACCGTGGCATCAGAGCCAGACTGAGGCTTCTGCTGTGGAGGAGTGGGTGCAGAGCTCTAAGGAGACCTGGAGAGCTGTCCAAGAGTCATTACGCCAAGCGAGTGTAAGGCAGAAGAAGAGCACTGACCGTCACCGTAGTGAGGCCCCCGTGTTTGCACCTGGGGACAGGGTCTGGCTCTCGACCCGAAACCTGCCCCTCCGCTTGCCCTGCCGGAAGCTGGGTCCGCAGTGTATAGGGCCATTTAAAGTCCTGAGGAGAATAAACGAGGTTTGTTATCGATTATTACTTCCTTCGTATTATCGTATTAACCCCTCGTTTCATGTGTCTCTTCTCAGGCCGGTGGTAGCTGGTCCCATGCAGGAAGGTGAGGTTCCGGAGGTTCCTCCGCCCCCTCTGGACATCGAGGAGTCCCCGGCGTACAAGATACGAGCTCTTCTGGACTCGAGACGCTGGGTGAGGGGCTTGCAGTACCTCGTTGACTGGGAGGGGTACTGTCCGGAGGAGAGGTGCTGGGTTCCGGTGAGGGATATTCTAGATCCATCTATGTTGAGAGAGTTCCATCGCCTCCGTCCGGATCGCCCAGCGCCTCGGCCCCCGGGTCATCCCCGAGGCCGGCGTCGGCGCGCTGCGGGAGCTGCGCATCAGGGGGGGTACTGTCACGAATATTACCGAAGGTGACTCCCCTTCTTGTTCGGGTGGCGCTCGGCGGTCGTCGTCGCCGGTCTACTAGCTGTTGCCGATCTGTTGTTCTGTGTTCCTTTGGTTTTGTCTGATTGGTATCACCTGTTTCTTCTTTGGTTGTTAGGGTAGGGTTATATATAGTTTGTTCAGCCCGCTTCTGTTTCGTGCGGGCTTGTTCGTCTGTTCTTTGTTTGAGTGTATTTTGTTTGTATTTTGGGTTTCACGCTGTCCGTTTATATTTCTGATCATTTGTTTTCCTACTTTTGTTCATGTTATTTTTCCGGGACATTAAAGCGTGTTTTTTCCCACATCTTTTGCTCTCTGCGCCTGACTCCACACCTCCTCACTCATTTGTCGTAACAATAAACAAACATGCGATCAATAATACAATAGAAAAAGTCTATATACAATGTGAGCAAATGAGGTAGAATAAGGGAGGTAAGGCAAAAAATAGGCCATAGTGGCAAAATAATTACAATACAGCAATTAAACACTGAAATGACAAATGTGCAGAAGATGAGTGTGCAAGTAGAGAAACTGGGGTGCAAAGAAGCAAAATAAATAACAGTATGGGGATGAGGGAGTTGGATGGGCTAATTACAGATGGGCTATGTACAGGTGCATGAGTCTCCAGCTTCAGTGATTTTTGCAGTTTGTTCCAGTCATTGGCAGCAGAGAACTGGAAGGAAAGGCATCCAAAGGAGAAATTGGCTCAAACTGAGGAATAGACATATATAGAGGAGGCAATCAATAAAGTGCTGGAGTCCAGGTGAGTCCAAAGAAGCGCTGATGTGCGTAATGAAGGTGACACGTGTGCGTAATGAAGGTGACACGTGTGCGTAATGAAGGTGACACGTGTGCGTAATGAAGGTGACACGTGTGCGTAATGAAGGTGACACGTGTGCGTAATGAAGGTGACACGTGTGCGTAATGAAGGTGACACGTGTGCGTAATGAAGGTGACACGTGTGCGTAATGAAGGTGACACGTGTGCGTAATGAAGGTGACACGTGTGCGTAATGATGGTGACACATGTGCGTAATGAAGGTGACACGTGTGTGTAATGAAGGTGACACGTGTGCGTAATGAAGGTGACACGTGTGCGTAATGAAGGTGACACGTGTGCGTAATGAAGGTGACACGTGTGCGTAATGAAGGTGACACGTGTGCGTAATGAAGGTGACACGTGTGCGTAATGATGGTGACACGTGTGCGTAATGAAGGTGACACGTGTGCGTAATGAAGGTGACACGTGTGCGTAATGAAGGTGACACGTGTGCGTAATGAAGGTGACACGTGTGCGTAATGAAGGTGACACGTGTGCGTAATGATGGTGACACGTGTGCGTAATGAAGGTGACACGTGTGTGTAATGAAGGTGACACGTGTGCGTAATGAAGGTGACACGTGTGCGTAATGAAGGTGACACATGTGCGTAATGAAGGTGACACGTGTGCGTAATGAAGGTGACACGTGATGACACATGTGCGTAATGAAGGTGACACTTGTGCGTAATGAAGGTGACACGTGTGCGTAATGAAGGTGACACGTGTGCGTAATGAAGGTGACACGTGTGCGTAATGAAGGTGACACGTGTGCGTAATGAAGGTGACACGTGTGCGTAATGAAGGTGACACGTGTGCGTAATGATGGTGACACGTGTGCGTAATGAAGGTGACACGTGTGCGTAATGAAGGTGACACGTGTGCGTAATGAAGTTGACACGTGTGCGTAATGAAGGTGACACGTGTGTGTAATGAAGGTGACACGTGTGCGTAATGAAGGTGACACGTGTGCGTAATGAAGGTGACACGTGTGCGTAATGAAGGTGACACGTGTGCGTAATGATGGTGACACGTGTGCGTAATGATGGCCCTCGAGCACCAGAGAGGGGGAGTGGGAGCAAGCATGACAATAACATGATGCAGCCACCACTATCCTTGAAATTATGGAGAGTGGTACTCAGTAATGTTTTGTATTGGATTTGCCCCAAACATAACTTTTTGTCCTGAACACAAAGTGTTAATTGCTTTCCACATTTATTTCAGTATTACTTTAGTGACTTGTTGCAAACAGGATGCATGTTTTGGAATATTTTTATTCTGTACAGGCTTCCTTCTTTTCACTCTGTGAATTAGGTTAGTATTGTGGAGTAACTACAATGTTGTTCATCCATACTCAGTTTTCTTCTATCACAGCCATTCAACTCTGTAACTGTTTTAAAGTCGCCATTGGCCTCATGGTGAAATCCCTGAGAGGTTCCCTTCCTCTCCGACAACTGAACTAAGAAGGACGCCTGTATCTTTGTAGTGACTGGGTGAATTGATACAGCATCAATGTGTAATTAATAACTTCACCATGCTCAAAGGGATATTGCTTCTCCTTTTTTACCCATCTACCAATAGGTACCCTTCTTTGCGAGGCATTGGAAAACCTCCCTGGTCTTTGTGGTTGAATCTGTGTTTCAAATTCACTGCTAGACTATAGTGACCTTACAGATAATTGTATGTGTGGGATACAGAGATGAGGTAGTCATTCAAAAATCATAATAAACACTATTATTGCACACAGAGTGAGTCCATGCAACTTAATATGTGACTTGTTAAGCACATGTTTACTCCTGAACCTATTTAGGATTGCCAGAACAACGTGGTTGAATACTTATTGACTATTTCAGATTTTTATTTTTATTAATTTGTCAAATTTTCGAAAACATAATTCCACTTTGACGTTATGGGGTATTGTGTGTAGGCCAGTGACAAACAATCGACATTCAATCCATTTTCAATTCAGGCTGTAACAACAAAATGTGGAAAATGTCGAGGGGTGTGAATACTTTCTGAAGGCTCTGTATAATGCATTTATCGTAATGGTGTTTTCAGAGGAACATCTTAAAAACTCCCTTTGTCAGGGGGTAGTTACACTGTGGGTGTATGAGAAAAGGAACTGTAGTGTAGGTGATGTGAGGTTAGGATTTGAGCTTTTATGTTCCCTCTTCATTAAGTCATAGCTACATGACAGTGCTCTCAAAGTGCTTTTACAAAAATCTATTTGTCAGCACTGTCATTTTACATTTTCTTTTTTACAAATGAGTGAGAGAATAGACAGGACTTGAACAATGGAGAACAGGTCATCCATAATAAGTGAAATGTTTTGGCTGGTTCAGTTGATGTTTTCTGTTCTACTCCTCCCAGCCTAGATGCCTGATAACGTCAGACACGGATGATTCCCTTCACGGGGATGAGATGGGAGTGTATGTGTGTGCGAGGGCATCCATGTTACATTTTTTACTATTTAGTAATTTAGCAGATGTTCTTATCCAGAGAGACTTACATTTAGTGCATTCATCTTAAGATAGCTAGGTGGGACAACCACATATCACAGGCATAGTAAGTACACTGCAGGGTGGAGGGTCAAATGCAAGTGTTGGTTCAGGAGTATATATATATTTTTTTAACCAATGACTCATGTAACTTCTGAATATCACAAATATAGTCTGTACCTGTTGATTTCTTCAAAGTAAATTAATGTGGTTTTCTCTAAAGTATTATGGCTACCTGCACTGGTCGTTCAGTTGTTCACAAAAACACTTAACAATTCAAAGTCATTTAGTACTTTCTTTAAATGGAGCTACATTATTCTGACTTGAATAAGGAAAATATTGTAACGCACCTGTACCTGTTGATTTCTTCGGAGCTGCTTTGTGGAATCATGGAAAATGTAATTGCAGAGAACCCCTACTGTGCTGTATAATAGACCAGCTGAAAAAGTAATTATCGTAATCAAATTCATTCCGTCTCAGCCGGAGTCGTATCAATTGCTTTGTTTTGTTATATTAACTCTGGGGAGAGAACAAAGAACATAGAGCTTTTAACAGTAATTAACTATGCTTGCTGTCTTTGGATCACAGCTCCTGGTACCGAACCTTCACTTCACCGTATGTCATCATGTAAAATAGCTGTCTGTGGGAAGTGCTCCAAATCAAATCTCATTTTATTGGTCACATACACATATTTAACAGATGTGTTCAGTAGGGTCAAATGGAATGGCAATATCCCTGTTATAACTCACTAGTGGGCTTCGTTTATGCAAAGATAATGACTTCACAACAAACCTGATGCAACTTTGAAACTAAACAGAGTGATTTAGTACCTTGTATCTTCACCGTCTCTCTCATCAGAGCCAACTAAATCTATGTTTGAGAAATAAAGACCAAAGACACGCCTGTCATTTGACAGGACAAAACCAGACTCCGCCGGATACCCTCCCTATCTACCCCATCCTCCTTTTATATCTTTATCACACTAAGAGATGGTACAATAGGGAAACTGACACAGAAAGACAACCAGCCCAGTGTCTCCTCTAGTAAACAGAAATGCAGGATGAAGTTGAGTTTATCCTGACACTATCTTAATGGAAGTGTCTGAGGAGGGAACACAACAGATAGGGCAAGGCTGAGGCTCGGGTTGAGACTGGGCCTTGGGCTGAAACTGGGGTTAAGGCCATACACTCACTGGGGACAGGGTGAGGTATTCTTAGCACCCAGAACCAAATCTCCTGCTACTCTCACAAGAGACAAATGTGAGGTAAGGGGGGGGGGGATGACGAGAGTGCCGTCAGTTAAAAGATACATCCATGGATATAAGGAGGTTGAGGGTGTATTGTTGACCAGGAATATCGGTTGAACAGACGACGTGTGGAGATAAGAGGGTGACGTTGACAATGTTCTGAATGAATGGTAAGAATAAGAGGCAGTGAACACCGAGGGATTGAGGGAGTGCTATGGGCGATTGGTAGATGCTGTGGTCGATTTAGTGGAACGACGTTTAGAGGAGGATACGGATCAAAAATAGAGATTCTCCGTTTGTGGAACGACATCCACTACCAATCCAATATAGCACCACCATTCTAAACACCTCCTCACTCTCAACCCCCTTCAGTTTCGCCTCTTCAACCCTCAAACCCTCTGTGTAGTTCCAGAATAATCTAACCTCTGCCTACACCACATCACTTCACCGAGTACAGTTACATGCACACAGCAATACTATTATTGTGAATAGTCGGGTTATAATAGTTTGTTTAAAAAGTTGACAGGCTTTGCAAGAACAACGATTTCCCTAATACTCCTGTTCACACGGACACATCTGAAATCAGCCTTCCCAGTGGGACTTAAATAAATGCCGAAAATCGTCAATCAAAAAAACGTTCTACCACAGCGACCATGTTATTTTGGCGAGGCATATTTGATTCCTAGTTCGTACATATGAAGTTTGTATATAAAAACAATTTCTAAGATGCATTACTTTCAGTTTTTCCGAAATCCCTTCAGTCACTGACTTAGGGAGGCTTGTGCTACCGGTGCTGATCAAGTACACTGCTGGAACACTGATTAAACCGTGTACATTTCCTAATCATTCGAAAGATTGCTCAGAAAATCAGGTGTTTTAATCGGCGTATGCTTACTTCGATTTGGACCTTACGTCGATTAAGATAAGCGGAGTAGTGTTTACATGACTATTGCCATACTCGGCCTACTGCCATAATCAGTTTAATATCGAAGTATTAGTGTGCATGTAAATGAACTCACTCAAGGCCCATCAACACTGTTGTATGGTTTACACTTCTCACTACATTAAAAAAACATCTATGCGTAGGTGGGTTCTACATGCTTCATTGCACTTAAACAGTGGATCACAGTGTGTGGTTCTGTGGAGCTGAAGAGTCTAACAGTACAACAGCAGGTGTAGGAGTGTAACGATGAAGTTTAGATTCAGAGTTCTAAACCAAGTTGGTAGGTTGCCTACAATAGCCTCCAGGTTTATGTGTGGCCTCAGTCATACCAGAACTGTGATCTCTTCCCACTGGCTTCCTCCTACTAATGTTTTATTGTGTGATGAGATCCATTTTTGCAGTGAGTTTGAGACCTTGTTGGTCTAGAATAGAACTTAGAGCTTTAGAACTTATCTTTCTTCGTTTCATAGTTAATCAGAAATGTGTTGTTTGTTCTGCTCCCACAACATGGAGCACAAATTGAAATATGACTTGACATATGCCATATGTTTACTCTCTAATCATTTTCAAAAGTTTACACTAAATGTAGATTTGATATAATCTGTTCTGGTACTTAACCTCTAGCTGGACTTCTTCATCTCAATTCAAACTAGTTACATTTTTTAAATATATATTTTATGGGGTGGATCAGCTTTAATATTGCAAGTTGATTGTGGATTCTATCAGTGTAATTGTCTGCATCATTTCCAATCCCCCATATATTTATTTAAAAAAAATATATATATATATTATTTTAAATATATATTTTTGAAATATATTTTCCTTTATTATTTTCTCCTAACCTTACCACCCCTCCCCTTATTGGAGTAAACTAATGGACAACAACAATTAGTCTTCTACTTCCAGTTTATACATACTATATACATTTTACGGACACATTATATCTTACATTAGTTATCTTTAGTTTGTTTTTAGTCCCATCCTTCAGCGGCCCTCAACCCCTCCCATCTACTATATCTCTGAAGAACATCCAGTGATTTATATGCCATGTATTTTTTTACTCAAACTAGTTTATGCAAAGCTACTCTGAAAGAATCGCTAGTGCAGTGTTAAATTTGTTAGTGTGTGTGTGTGTGTGTGTGTGTGTGTGTGTGTGTGTGTGTGTGTGTGTGTGTGTGTGTGTGTGTGTGTGTGTGTGTGTGTGTGTGTGTGTGTGTGTGTGTGTGTGTGTGTGTGTGTGTGTGTGTGTGTGTGTTTCTATGACAACAAGTTGAAGCATATTAAATGGAGCTCCAGTAAAGGGTTGACACTGTGATAACATGAAGTGTCGCTTTGTTAGATAAAATCGAGTCAAATCACGTTCATATGTATTCCTAGAGTGTAACAAGACTTCACTATATCATTAAGGGTGTAGTATATCCTATAGGACACCATCAAGCACCGATTGGTGCTTACTTGACTCTATCTATGTCAAGTAAGCATCAATCGGGGTCAAACAATGCTAGCTAGATAGCCAATGAGCTGTGCTTTATGGGAGTATCCAGAAACCATGTATATGTCATAAAATATAGCTACTAACCTTGTACGACAGCATGCTTTTTCATTTTGGACAAAAATTATAAGAATTTTCAGAGTTATGAAGATATGCAAACAGTTTTTTTGCAAATGTTGAACTTATAATATGGCTACTAATACTTGGAAAGCTAAATCAAAGTCCAAGTATACAGATTTGACAATGTTCTTGCATAAAAATTAAATATGAATGCGAATGTCCCAAATGTACCTGGGGACTTCACACTTAAAGTCTTGTGGTTCACTCATAGTTCAAGTTATCTGTCTGAAATATTGCACACTACCATCTTGTGGACACTAACGGAATTACAAGCAGAGTGATGGCTAGAACTGGGACCTTTCTCTTGCATTTCAAAGATTGTGGTAGAAAAAAAAATTTTTTTTCCTATGTATTTTCTTCTACCAGATCTATTGTGTTATATTCTCCTCCTTCAATTCACATTTCCACAAACCTCTAAGTGTTTCCTTTCAAATGGTACCAAGAATATATATATCCTTGCTTCAGGGCCTGAGCTACAGGTAGTTATATTTGGGTAAGTCATTTAGCCGAAAATTGAAAAAAAGGGGGCTATCCCTAAAACGGTTGAAAAGTATAGTATCGACCCATATTTTTCCCGTTCAATGCATTGGGATTTATGCAAATATTGTTGTAGTGTGAAAACTATAACTAGTATCAAAAGGTTTGATAGTGCCAGTCTGCACATTTTAAAGTTGTTTTGGTAACTTTTACGGTTTTGGCGCTGGAGGTAACAATGGAATAATAACAAGTATAAACAGTTTCTAAAGCTGTGTTATTTTGCTTTCAGTAAGCACCTAACTAGGCAATAAGCAGTGCGTTGTGTATGTGTGCTGACATGTACATGTTTGTGGTATAGGAGAGCATCAGGCTCCCAATAAAGTCTCTAGAATTTCTCCAGAATGTTGGCATTGTTGAACATCAGCGTCTCTTATCTTTCTGGGTTTCTATTTGCTAAGGTAATGACAGAGATTTAGTAAATATTTTTTATACTTTATTTCTCTAAAAACAATTAAACCGTTCCTGTTATTTCGACATAGTAAACGGGAATTAAAACAGCTCAGAATCTGTGCTTGCTGCATGATGAAATTATGTTCTTGGTTGATGTTGTTATACAATGGGTGCAGTGAAGACTGGGAGGGTGTTCTATACACTTTCTAATGGACTGCTTTGTGTCTTAGTAACTCAGACACGCACTAACAGCCCGAGTAGCGTTTTAGGTTTCATATTACACCATAACACAGGGGATGAGTTAGGAGCAATAATGCTAAATACCACTTACCAGAGTGAATGCATACATGTTTAGTATATATACAATATGTGATCCCTGCGGGTGTTGAACCCATAACCTCAGCATTGCTAGTGCCATACTATTACCAACTGAGCCACATTGGTATGGTGCAGTTATCCTTGACAGCTGCCTTATGACATTTACCTATCTACACTACCGTTCAAAAGTTTGGGGTCACTTAGAAATGTCCTTGTTTTTAAAGAAAAGCAAATGTTTTCTCCATTAAAATTACATCAACTTGATAAGAAATACAGTGTAGACATTGTTAACTACACATACCTAGGTGTCTGGTTAGACTGTAAACTCTCCTTCCAGACTCACATTAACCTGTTTGCGATAGGGGGCAGCATTTCACGTTTGGATGTAAAGCGTGCCCAGAGTAAACTTCCTGCTACTCAGGCCCAGAAGCTATATGCATATTAGTATTGGATAGAAAACACTGAATTTTCTAAAACTGTTTGAATGATGTCTGTGAGTATAACAGAACTCAGATGGCAGGTGAAAACCTGAGAAAAATCCAACCAGGAAGTGGGAAATCTGAGGTTTGTAGTTTTTCAACTCATTGTATATCAAATATACAGTGTCTATGGGGTCATATTGCACTTCCTAAGGCTTCCACTAGATGTCAACAGTCTTTAGAACGTTATTTTAGGCTTCTACTGTGAAGTGGGGGCGAATGAGAGCTGATTCAACCAGAGGCCTGCCAGAGTGCCATGAGCTGATCACGCGCGCACATGTGAGTTTGGATTTGTTTACCAAACGCGCTAACGAAAGGAGGTATTTGGACATAAAATCAATGATCTATCAATGATCAACAATCAATTTGACAGCTTGAAGAAATGTGAAAATAATAGGCGCAAATGTTACACAATCCAGGTGTGGAAAGCCCTTAGAGACTTACCCAGAAAGAATCACGGCTGTAATAGCTGCCAATGTTCATTCTACCATGTATTGACTCAGGGGCTGAATACTTATCTAATCTAGATAGTGTTTTATTTTTCATGAATGTTTTACAAATGTTCGATTTTTCCTTCCACTTTAACGTTAGAGTATTTTTGTGTAGATTGATGACAAAAAAATGACAATTAATTCAATTGTATCCCACTTTGTAAGAACAAAATGTGGAAAAAGTCAAGGGGTGTGAATACCTTCTGGAGGCACTGTAAATCCTATGAGTACCTTACCAAACAGCACCTCCAATTCTACTTAATGGTATTCTAACTATATTGTATCCACATACCTCTCCCAACCCTTTTTTGTTTGTACCTTATTTTTCCTCCACCCAGAGTGTGTTATCTGAATGTATAATTTGGGTGGTTCAAGCCCTGAATGCTGATTGGCTGAAAGCCGTGGTATATCAGACCATATACCATGGGTATGACAAAACATTTATTTTTACTGCTCTAATTACATTGATAACCAGGTTATAATAGCAATAAGGCACCTCGGGGGTTTGTGATATACTGTATGGCCAATATACCACGGCTAAGAGCTGTGTCCTAGCAGTGTCCTAAGAACAGCCCTTAGCCGTGGTATATTGGCCATATACCAAACCGCCTCGGGCCTTATTGCTTAATTATACAACGGGTGGGTCTAATCCTGAATGCTGATTGGTTAAAACCACATTCCAGTCAGTGTCTATTCCACAAGTTACCACTGGCAAAATCTATGATGTTAAAATGCCTATTTACTCTATTCCATCTGACTGCGCAATCCACTGTCTCATCAGCCTAGCATCGGCTTCTACCTGACCTATGGAGAGCATCAATATTGCAGTGTTTTCTTCAAGATCTGAGTGACGTTTCTGTATAGCTTGAAATACATGAACTATCCACCTGGGTGTACACCTGCTGCATACGGCCAACTAACCTCTGGACCAAGTGACCTTCACTTCAGTTAACGACTGCAGGGGTCAAACGGAACATGACACCATAGTTGAACAAACTTCTTGTAAACACTGACACATAGGGCCATCACGTTCACATAGACATTAGATTATTACCTTGAATCTTCCAGTTTACCACGTGGTCGAAAGGTAAAACCATGGGTTTGATTCATTTCTATAGAAACACTTTCACATAAGGCCTCATCAAGTCATATTATTGAAATTAGATTTTAGCTAGAATCTTGGCAGCCATCCAGGGATTAATTATATTTTTCCATTTCCTCAAATGAAAGTGCTCATAAATGGTGGATACATTTTTCTCCTATCTTCCAGACTTGTTAATATAGCCTTTGACAAAATGGTTGTTTGTTGATAAGGTGAGAGATGGATGTCTCAAAGGGAAAATTTGAGATTGATATAATGAAAGGAGAAGGTGAATATTTTAGATATCCTGAAAAGAGTGGAGATATGAGAAACTAGATAGTGCTGTTTCTTGAATTAAGTGAAACATTGCCACCTAGTGGTCTTACTATGCTACTTCCATGTTCAATATTCCTATGTGCTGTTTGTATTTTGCAGTCTGCACTCTTCATGATGGCCTCCGGACATTACTTCTGTGTGGCTTGAGATGCATGCTAAAACGCTGCATATCTGTCTACCATCCTAGGTCCCTTGCAGAAGAAATGTGAAGATTGTCTGTCAGCGGAACCACTGCTCCCCAAAATCTTCCAGAATGACTTACCATTGTTTGGAGTCAACCTGAGTGGATGATTGACAGCTAGTGACACGCAATATTAGATTATGTGTTCCTAGATATGACAGAAAATAAGTACTTTTTCTTCTGGATCCCTTGAGATATATGTGGCCACCTGCTCATCGAACATCGTATTCCAAAATCATGGGTATTAATATGGAGTTGGTCCCCCCTTTGCTGCTATAACAGCCTCCACTCTTCTGGGAAGGCTTTCCACTACATGTTGGAACATTGCTGCGGGGACTTGTTTGCATTCAGCCAGAAGAGCATTAGTGAGGTTGGGCACTGATGTTGGGCGATTAGGCCTGGCTCGCAGTCAGCGTTCCAATTCATCCCAAAGGTGTTCGATGTGGTTGATTGAGGTCAGTCAAGTTCTTCCACACCGATCGACAAACCATTTCTGTATGGACTTCGCTTTGTACACGGGGGGCCTTGTAATGCTGAAACAGGAAAGGCCCTTCCCAAACTGTTGCCACAAAGTTGGAAGCACAGAATCTTATAGAATGTCATTGTATGCTGTAGCGTTAAGATTTCCCTTCACTGGAACCAAACTTTACAATTGGCACTATGCATTGGAGCAGGTAGCGTTCTCCTGGTATCCGCCAAACGCAGATTAGTCCGTCGAACTGCCAGATTGGGAAGCGTGATTCGGCGGCGAGCTTTACACCACTCAGTAGACGCTTGGCATTGCGCATAGTGATCTTAGGCTTGTGTGCGGCTGTTCGGCCATGGAAACCCATTTCAACTAAAAGTTGTGCCGACATTGCTTCCAGAGGCAGTTTGGAACTCTGTAGTGAGTGTTCCAACCGAGGAGACAATTACCCGCTACGTGCTTCAACCCTCCCGTTCTGAGCTTGTGTGGCCTAGCACTTCACAGCTGAGCCTAGACGTTTCCACTTCACCATAACAGCACTTAGTTGATTGAGATTTCATTCCTGTGCACTCAGTTTTATATGCCTGTCAGCAACGGATGTGGTGGTAAATAGTGAAATCCACTCATTTGAAGGGTTGTCCACATACCCTAAACAAAAGTATCAATGCATCCCTAGCTGTGAACCTATCAACTCCCAACACGGAGAAGCCGCATTGCTCAAACTGATATTTATGGTTCCTTTGTTTCCATTCCATGCAGAGAACACTACTACGATAACGCTAGTGACATTTTATGCAACCAAATCTAAACGCTTTGGACCCGAGAGTCAAATGAAGCTAGGGCAGAATGCATGTGTTCCCAGCAAATGCAGAAATCAATTCTCATTCTATGGTGGGAAAAGTACCCAGTCATCATACTTGAAAGGTAAAAGATCCCTTAATTGAAAATGACTCAAGTGAACACCACCCAGTAAAATACTTCAGTAAGTCTGGAAGTATTTGGTTATAAATATACTTCAGTATCAAGAGTAAAAAATATTTTTAAATTCCTTATACTAGGTAAACCAAACTGCATGACTGTTTAAATGTTTTAATTTAGATTGCCAAAATACATTTACAAATTAAACATGTTTAGTGAGTCTGCCAAATCAGAGGCAGTAAGGATGAACAGGGATGTTCTCTTGATAAGTGTGAATTTGACCATTTCTGTCCTTTTAAGCTTTCAAAATGTAATGAGTACTTTTGGGTGTCAGGGAAAATTGAGTAAAAAGTACACCTCTTTAGGAATGTAATGGAGTAAGTTGTCAAATATAAAGTACAGCTACACAAACGTTTACATTACACCCCTGCTCAGTTTAGAAAGTAAATTCTTCCAGTTTATTTTCCTTTGTCTGAAAGACAGAACAAAACAAAAAAAAGTGACTGTCCAGCACCTTCTCACCTCCCAAACCCCACTAGATGGCACGTGGAGTAGAAAACCACACTAATTGACAAGACATCAGAAGCGTCAAGAGTAGCGTAAAGCTAGGCCCATGTGTGTATTTACATTGTCAAAGATTAAACCCAAAATCCTTCCTTGACCTCTTGGTCATGTTAAAATGGCACAAAGGTCCAAGGCACTACATCTCAGTGCAAGAGGCTTCACTACAGTCCCTGGTTCAAATCCAAGCAGAAGCAGTCGCATAGGGCGGTGCACAATTGGCCAAGCAGCATCTGGGTTTGGCAGTCATTGTAAATAAGTTTCTTACCCGAATTGCCTAGTCAAAAATAAACCTTAGCCTGGAATCTAAACAGAAGTATGGATTCCAGGACAACTAGATCCACAGAATGCAATAATGTGTTCCAGCTATGCATCAAAGGATGGGGTTCAAACGGCAGAAATATGAAGCAGCACATGTATCAATAAAGCACACATGGAAAGGGGTTTGACAATTGTATTTATTGTTTAGTACAACCGTTAACTCAACTAGTAACATTATCTATTGAGATGCCAAATTGCATTCCATGTGTAGGCCGTCTTCCAGTAACATCAGATACACAAGCCTGGGGAACAAAACTTAATTCATGGACCTACAACAGCAGAGGCATATGCTTTGAGACAAAACCCCACTTTACATAAGCAAAAAAAAAACTGCAGTGGCAGAGATTAGACTTGGGGTGAGTTGAATGGCACCCTATTCAGAACACTACTTTTGGGTAGTAGATTAGGATCAGGATGCCACCGAAAAAGACTAGCAGTTCTCTGAATAGTAAAATATGCCATACAACACCTGCTGTGAAAAATGTGAAATCAATCAACATGTTACCAACACAGATCAACAACCATCGATCAATAACTATTATTAGCCAGGTGTAACAGAGACAAGATTCCAAAACGGCACTATGGAAGAGATCATGTTAAGGACCTATGCATAGAGACATGCTTCCTTGAAGTACATATAGTGCCAATTTTCATTAGGTCCGAAGATGCAATGACAAAAGCTAAATAGCCAAAGAAATAGTCTGTATGAAATGGTCACTAGCGGTCAAACCCCTACCTCCTCAATTTCTCTAAGGACTTTGGCTCCTCTCCAATGCATTTTGAAAGGAATTGACAGCTAGTAACTTAGACATCCATGTAATAGAAGAAACAAGGGAACAAAAATAGCCACATGTAAAGCTATTGCAAGTACACTTATAGCAGGAGAGTAATTGAATTCACAAACAGGGAGAACTTTATTTTCTTCAAAAAGGTAGGTGGCAGTGAAGACAAAAATACTGGCCATTAACTAAATATAAATCAATCTTTGGATATGTAAAAAACCCTCTAGTATACAATCCCCAATAGACAGATATTCAGTTCTCGGCACCGCCCTCTTTGGTTTCCTTCTTGGCCCGCACCTCTTCCAGTTTCTTGTCCTGAGAAGAAATAGAAGTTCAAAACAGTGGCATTATCCTTCAAAACGTTTAAACAGACCGTACAAAGTTTGGCTTGTGTCAGCGACGACAACATGCATTCATATTTTCCATCAACAATTTGTCATTGTTGACCAGTGACTTGTGTTAACTGTTGGTGAGAAATCAAAATGTTGATAACTTCTGAGGTCTCCCAACTCTGAACTCACTTGCAGAGATAAGTGATCAAGTCCTCTTGTAAACAATAGCAAGAGGCCAACATACCTTCTCCTTGAACTTCTCGCTCATGGCTGCCTGAAGGGCCTCCTTGTTCTCTTTGTTGGCTTCCATCTTCTGGTTAAGCTTCTCCTCAGCTATCTTGCTGAAGTTGTTGTTCTCCTCCATGGCTTTCCTTTGCACCTCCTTCTCATGCTCCCTCTTCTCAGCTAGGTGCTTCAGAACCTCTGCTTCATGGGACTGGAGGATGGCGCAAGGGAGAGAGGAGTTTGATTGACACCCAACAAAACATTTGACTACTGCAATACTGTAGAGCTGTAGAGCTGGTTCCCACCAAAAGGTGGGAACCAGGCCGAATACAGCCCAAGTTCAGAGTAAATAAAGTTGAGGCTGGACATGACTCAAAAACAGCACCAAGTGATATTCATTTGGGACATTTGTTCCAAAGTATTACAACTCTAAAACGTAATCCTATACAAATATAAGCAAGGATTAGGTTTAGTCAAATATCAGTTTGGGCTTGTCGGTCAATTTGCAGTCTACAAATTGTGTAATTATGTTCTGGGCACAGACTAGCCACTCAAAACAACCCTCAGCTGAATCTAGTTAATCTCAGGCATAGAGGCATGTAATGCATGATAGCAAAATGTTAACATGTATCCACACTAGCTCCATCTATCCTGCTCAAAAAAAATAAAGGGAACACTTAAACAATGTAACTCCAAGTCAATCACACTGTGAAATCAAACTGTCCACTTAGGAAGCAACATTGACATTTCACATGCTGTTGTGCAAATGGAATAGACAACAGGTGGAAATTATAGGCAATTAGCAAGACACCCCCAATAAAGGAGTGGTTCTGCAGGTGGTGACCACAGACCACTTCTCAGTTCCTATGCTTCCTGGCTGAGGTTTGTCACTTGAATGCTGGCAGTGCTTTCACTCTAGTGGTAGCATGAGACAGAGTCTACAACCCACACAAGTGGCTCAGGTAGTGCAGCTCATGCAGGATGGCACATCAATGAGAGCTGTGGCAAGAAGGTTTGCCGTGTCTGTCAGCGTAGTGTCCAGAGCATGGAGGCGCTACCAGGAGACAGGCCAGTACATCTCCTTGACGTGAAGGCCAACAACCCAGCAGCAGGACCACTACTTCCGCCTTTGTGCAAGGAGGAGCACTGCCAGAGCCCTGCAAAATTACCTCCAGCAGGCCACAAATGTGCATGCGTCTGCTCAAACGGTCAGAAACAGACTCCATGAGGGTGGTATGAGGGCCCGACGTCCACAGGTGGGGTTTTACTTACAGCCCAACACCGTGCAGGACATTTGACATTTGCCAGAGAAAACCAAGATTGGCAAATTCACCACTGGCACTCCGTGCTCGTCACAGAAGAAAGCAAGTTCACACTCAGCACGTGTCAGAGTCTGGAGACGCCGTGGAGAATGTTCTGCTGCCTGCAACATCCTCCAGCATGACCGGTTTGGCTGTGGGTCAGTCATGGTGTGGGGTGGCGCACATCCCTCCATGTGCTCGCCAGAGGTAGCCTGACTGCAATTAGGTACCGAGATGAGATCCTCAGACCCCTTGTGAGACCATATGCTGGTGCGGTTGGCCCTGGGTTCCTCCTAATGAAAGACAATGCTAGACCTCATGTGGCTGGAGTGTCAGCAGTTCCTGCAAGAGGAAGGCATTGATGCTATGGACTGGCCAGCCCGTTCCCCAGACCTGAAGCCAATTGAGCACATCATGTCTCGCTCCAGCCAACACTGTCCAGGAGTTGGCAGATGCTTTAGTCCAGGTCTGGGAGGAGATCCCTCAGGAGACCATCCGCCACATCAGGAGCATGCCCAGGCGTTGTAGGGAGGTCATACAGGCACGTGGAGGCCACACACTACGGAGCCTCATTTTGACTTGTTTTAAGGACATTACAGCAAAGTTGGATCAGCCCGTGGTGTGGTTTTCCACTAATATTGAGTGTGACACCAAATCCAGACCTCCATGGGTTGATAAATTTGATTTCCATTGATAATTTGTGTGATTTGTTGTCAGCACATTCAACTATGTAAAGAAATAAGCATTTAAGAATATTTAATTCAGATCTACATTATTTTATTTTAGTGTTCCCTTTATTTTTTTGAGCAGTGTATATATAAACATTTTAAAGGTAGTTACATTTCAGGATAGTCATATTTATTGGGATCCAAACAGGATATAATTTAGCAATATATTGTATTGATACAACTATTTGTACACTAGTTGGTGGTACCAAAAGTACAGTATTTTTTGTTCATTCGCTCGTTTCCTTTTTTCTTTTTTTTTAACAGGGAGACAGCACTTTATTTCCATGACTGATGAAAACTCAGTGGCTCAGTCTTGTCAATCTGCAGCAGACATATGGTGAACAGTAAGTCTGGAATATTGAAACAACCAGTAAAACATGTAGCAGCTTGTTTTGGTCCTCCAATAACCAGTATCTGCGTTAAAAATCATAATCTGTCAACCTCTAGAGACATCACTACAGACTGATTTGATACTGGGCACCATCACAACCAGCCATGATCAGGAGTCCCATAGGGCAGTGTACAATCAGCCCAGCGTCATCCGGGTTAGGGGGAGGGTTCGGCCGTCATTGTAAAATAAGCATTTGTTCCTAACGTAACATTCCTAATTAAAAAAGTAGTATACTGCTCAATTCAATTTGTGACAAGTCTATTAGCCAATATATGTTACAATAGTATCTAAGTGATTTGTTTTTTTGCAACAGCAAACTAATATTGAAAAACTGCATGTGAGCAAAACAAGTGCAACTAGCCAAGAAACACAGACAAAGTCACACTTCAGTAGCCTCACAGGTCAAGTCAACCAACTTCTATATTTGGGCTTGAAAAACTTTGCAAATTGTGTGACCACCCAACATGGCTGGTAAATAACATTCTTAACCATCAAAGCCAAAACATACCAGTGTAAATTTTACACCTTAATGTCATGATAATATCCTATTGTCAGACCCCTTGCTATTCCCACACCTAGCAAATACATTCTCCAAATTGTGTCAGTCAAGGCTAGGATTTCACCCCCCAAATATGTTTTTAGATAACAATATACACCCTTATTCATGGGTGAGGGTAGGTGACCTTTTTTCTGAACAAGTTTTACCTTGTGGACCCCTTTTGGCTCAAGAGCACACCCATAAGCAAAACCTCAGTCTAGCATCTTTAACTGGAGCACAATCTACCTTCCTCCTTTCCTCTGCAGCCTCCAGTTTCCTCTGGATCTCCTCCAGAGACAGGTCCTTCTTCTTGGGGGGAGACAGAGGGAACTCCCCCTTGGCGTCTGGAGTTGGAGTGCCCAGGATCACCTCAAATGCCTGGCCAGATGCACGTTTGTCAATCTCCTTAACCTGAATATCTATGAATGGACAAATTACACATGTTATTAAATCAAAGTTCATTGGTGGGCCACAGAGATGCAATGAATTGCATGTGTTGCAACAGTGCAATAACTAATATGCACATAATCCAAAAATCAGAAGCAGCAATGCCAGAGTACAGAAAATATATAAGTGTGTATAGCCAGCATATGACTAGAAACTGTACATCAGCCATAGTTATATAATGAGCCATGATTAGAAAGCAGTATACACAAATGACCTCCAGATGAGGAATACATGCAGGCTGACAGAGATAAGGGAATGGGGCACTTGTTTGGTAAAACTGAAAAACTTCCAAATGAGGGAGGGGACAAGAAAGTGAACATTACAGGGAGAAAGGGTAGAGAGAAGGACACTGTGTGGACATTGAATTAGGGTTCCCCCATGTCCAAAAAACACTGCATCTCCTGTCACCTAGACTGCTGGGAAGAGATGTGACTGGTCAAAACAATAGTGGAAGCGCATCATTAGACTGGCCTCCACTTGGCCATTTCTTTCAGATGGAGAGGGGTGAGAAACAACTCATTTCACAACTTTCAAAATCACAACTTACCTCCGCAGGAGGCCGCCATTTCAGCAGTGGACAGCAAGTCAGTGTACCTGGAAGAAAATTCAGTCACATTTACTTACAGCCCTTTTAACATTAGCAGTTGTCAGTGCCTTTACAGTAACCCAGCCTTAACCCCAACAACCAAGCCTGCCAACACTTGCTATTGCATTAGTAAGTCCTTGAACATGAAGAACCACACTCCCAAGGACTGGATGAAAACTCCATCTCATCTTTACAAGGTGCTGAATAACAGCACTAGCACCCTCTAGTGGGATAGAAACACAACTGACTGTGTTTAGGTGGAAGACCGACGAAACAGCAGGGTAAAGCAAAACAAGGTCCACTCAGTGGCGACATCCTTCGGTCATGTTCAACAACGACCAAGCAACACCCTATTAATGTAGCCTATTTTAAAAAGCTGTCTGGAATTAATTCACAGCTAAATAACTACATGGCACATTAAACTACATTAGCCACATGCAATCAAAATACTGTAGATTGGCCCTTTCAATGCCCAGCTACAGCGTCTCAGTGCCATTCTGTTGCATGGATACTCTGAACTAACAGGCCATGGTTAGAACAAAACGGCTAGAGCTTTCCGAAATTGCAGGGTATTGAAAATGCGATTGGGAATCTGTAGAGATTTGGCAGCTATAACCTACAGACGAAGCCAACAAACCTAATCAATGAATATTCAAGCAGCTGCAACACAAGCTGCAATGGTGCACATAGCGAACCATCTATAAACCACAGGGGGACAAAGAAAAGAAAAAAGTTCCAACTGCCGCAAATTCGAGAGCACGCCCAACTGCAACAAGAATGCGAATCGCGGCATACATTTGCATGTACAGGAATTTGACTGAAATGGTGCTACTAAAAGACGACAGACAATGATTCTGAGGTGTGTAAACAGATCACGATAAATTGGGAGGGACACCTGCAATCAAAAGCGGTTGTCTTGAGGTTGACAAATAATAGGTAACGTTTCAGGGTCAACACAAAACTGTCGTATAGCTTCCAAAATATCAATTAATGGCTATTTTGTTTGATTGCAATGAACGTCAATGAGACGAGTTACAAACAAAGAAGAGCGCGTGTTCAAGGCAGCTCCGCCCGTTTAGCTATTCGCATGCTGCCCCTCACCACACCAAGTGCATAACGTTAAGTAAAAATAAAAAAGGAAGGCTAGAACAGTCAACGAGAAATCATTTAAACGTCAATAAAGCTGATAATTGTTTATGGCGACTAGACGCTTCAAATACCGATGGTAGCGTTCATTTTGCAAAGCACCCTGCAAACAAAATGTTTAAAAAGTAGTTAATGAAGCGCATCAGTTGATGGCTGACCAAAGTAGAAAAAGAGGTACTTTAAAGACAAAGTGAAGTGTATATTATTTCTGTAAATTCATGACTTTACTAGCAACGTCGTGTAGTCAATAAAATAATTTGCGTCAGACTAGCAAGTGTGCATCCCTAACCAGCAAGTAAAAACAAGTGTCAAGACAAACACTCATTTGGTCAACGACAACTATAACGTTAATCACCGTCTGAAGCTGAACAGGTTAAATATGGTTAACGTTACTGTGGAACAACAAGTCACCCACCATTAGATCAATGTTCTTTTTACAATTGCATACATTTTTCACCAATGCATCAATGAAAGACATGAAGTTACCAATGTCTGAGCAACAACCTTTAACGTTGACTAGTTACTGTAGATTGGTTGCTAGTTAACGTTAAAACAAATGTATATTTTTTTAACGATTTCGTTTAGCCAAGATTGAAGCTGAGGTAACACATTCTATCGCCACTTGACAAATAAAATGCTTACGGTAAAACCAGTACCATCATAAATCAGGCAAGATTACCTACAATTACAATCTTTAAGTCATATTTTTGGTACGGATAACGTTAGCTATATTACACCCACCTTAATAAACAGTGAAACAAAATGTTCCTTAACAGCCAGACTTTAACCGCGAATTCTATGCTCGAGCATGGCCAGTTCGCGCATAAAAAGCCCCAAATGTGTGTCGTCAAAGCCAATTCTACAATTCTATTGGCTGTTTCTTACTCTCTCCGCACTCCTGGTAGTTGTAGTTTTAGTGCTTTCTAGATGTCAACACAGACAGACGAGAATCCTCCAATCATTTCAGTTACTTTGGTAATGAACTTTGAATGAACATATAATTTGATTGTTTCAATTTAATTGATTAAAAAATATGGGTATTTTGGGGAAGAAATGTCAAAAGTGTGTCTTTGACCTACATCAGTCAGTCAGCCCTTGAATGAAGTGTGTGATGATTCAGGGTGTGCGCCATTACATAAGTCTTCATTGTTTAACTCCAGCTAACCAGATGCGTGTTCTCCACCGGGCGCTCTAGAGGACTGTAGGGTAGCTATACAATTTATTAACGTTTTGATCACGTTGTCTGCACTATTTTATTTTTTTGCAGCATTCCTCCATAGTCATGACTGTCATTGTGTCCTACTTTGTTTTTATCACACAGAGATATAAAGGATCCATGGAATGACCCATATTTCCTCCAGAGCCAGAAAGCTGCAGTCATACATCATTTACCAACCATTTGTCTGACGTCAGAGGACTTGCGAGGACTACACCCCCAATCCTGAAAGAAGTCAGCTTCTGTCTGTTTGTTTTTAACTAATTAATTAAAAATAAAAAGCTGAAATGTCTTGAGTCAATAAGTATTCAATCACTTTGTTATGGCAAGGCTAAATAAGTTCAGGAGTGCAAATTTGACTAACAAATCAAGTAAGTTGCATGGACTGACTCTGTCTGCAATAATAGCGTTTAACATGATTTTTGAATGACTACCTCATCTCTGTACCCCAGACATAAAATGATCTGTAAGGTCCTTTAGTCATGCAGTGCATTTCTAACACAGATTCAACCACAAAGACCAGGGAGGTTTTCCAATGACTCACAAAAAGAGCACGTATTGGTACTGTAGATTGGTAAAAAGAAAGAAAGAAAAGCAGACATTGAACATCCCTTTGAGCATGGGGAAGTTATTAATTAAACTTTGGATGGTGTATCAATAAATCACATGAATGAGTACCACTATCCATATTTTCAAGCATTGAGGTGGCTGCATCATGTTTTTATGTTTTATTTATTTCACCTTTATTTAAACAGGTAGGCCAGTTGAGAACAAGTTCTCATTTGTAACTGCGACCTGGCTAAGATAAAGCAAAGCAGTTCGACACATACAACAACACAGAGTTATACATGGAATAAACAAACATACAGTCAATAATACAGTATGATATATACAGTGTGTGCAAATGAGGTAAGATAGGGGAGATAAGGCAATAAAATAGGCCATAGTGGCGAGGTAATTAGGATATAGCAAATAAACACTGGAGTGATAGATGTGCAGAATATGAATGTGCAAGTAGAGATACTGGGGTGCAAAGGAGCAAAATAAATACATAAATACAGTATGGGGATGAGGGAGTTGGATGGGCTATGTACAGGTGCAGTTATCAGTGAGCTGCTCTGACAGCTGGTGCTTGAAGTTAGTGAGGGAGAAGTGAGACACCAGCTTCAGCGATTTTTGCAGTTCGTTCCAGTCATTGGCAGAAGAGAACTGGATGAAAAGGCGGCCAAATGAAGATTTGGCTTTGGGGGTGAGCAGTGAAATATACTTGCTGGAGTACGTGCTGCGAGTGGGTGCTGCTATGGTGACCAGTGAACTGATATAAGGCGGGGCTTTGCCTAGCAAAGACTTGTAGATTACCTGGAGCCAGTGGGTTTGGCAACGAGTATGAAGCGAGGGCCAGCCAACGAGAGCGTACAGTGGTGGGTAGTATATGGGGCTTTGGTGACAAAACGGATGGCACTGTGATAGGCTGCCTCCAATTTGTTGAGTAGAGTGTTGGAGGCTATTTTGTAAATGACATTGCCGAAGTCGAGGATCGTTAGGATAGTCAGTTTTACGAGGGTATGTTTGGCAGCATGAGTGAAGGATGCTTTGTTGCGAAATAGGAAGCCGATTCTAAATTTAATTTTGGATTGGAGATGCTTAATGTGAGTCTGGAAGGAGAGTTTAAAGTCTAACTAGACACCTACAGTGAGGGAAAAAAGTATTTGATCTCCTGCTGATTTTGTACATTTGCCCACTGACAAAGAAATGATCAGTCTATAATTTTAATGGTAGGTTTATTTGAACAGTGAGAGACAGAACAACAACAACAAAAATTCAGAAAACGCATGTCAAAAATATTATAAATTGATTCGCATTTTAATGAGGGAAATAAGTATTTGAACCCCTCTCAATCAGAAAGATTTCTGGCTCCCAGGTGTCTTTTATACAGGTAACAAGCTGAGATGAGGAGCACACTCTTAAAGGGAGTGCTATTAATCTCAGTTTGTTACCTGTATAAAAGACACCTGTCCACAGAAGCAATCAATCAATCCGATTCCAAAATCTCCACCATGGCCAAGACCAAAGAGCTCTCCAAGGATGTCAGGGACAAGATTGTAGAACTACACAAGGCTGAAATGGGCTACAAGACCATCGCCAAGCAGCTTGGTGAGAAGGTGACAACAGTTGGTGCAATTATTTAAAAATGGAAGAAACACAAAAGAACGGACAATCTCCCTCGGCCTGGGGCTCCATGCAAGATCTCACCTCGTGGAGTTGCAATGATCATGAGAACGGTGAGGAATCAGCCCAGAACTACACTGGAGGATCTTGTCAATGATCTCAAGGCAGCTGGGACCATAGTCACCAAGAAAACAATTGGTAAAACACTGCGCCATGAAGGACTGGAATCCTGCAGCGCCCGCAAGGCCCCCCTGCTCAAGAAAGCACATATACATGCCCGTCAGAAGTTTGCCAATGAACATCTGAATGATTCAGAGGACAACTGGGTGAAAGTGTTGTGGTCAGATGAGACCAAAATGGAGCTCTTTGACATCAACTCAACTCGCCGTGTTTGGAGGAGAAGGAATGCTGCCTATGACCCCAAGGTACCATCCCCACCGTCAAACATGGAGGTGGAAACATTATGCTTTGGGGGTGTTTTTCTGCTAAGGGGACAGGACAACTACATGTACCAGGGACATGTACCGTAAAATCTTTGGTGAGAACCTCCTTCCCTCAGCCAGGGCATTGAATATGGGTCATGGATGGGTATTCCAGCATGACAATGACCCAAAACACACGGCCAAGGCAACCAAGGAGTGGCTCAAGAAGAAGCATATTAAGGTCCTGGAGTGGCCTAGCCAGTCTCCAGACCTTAATCCCATAGAAAATCTGTGGAGGGAGCTCAAGATTTGAGTTGCCAAACATCAGCCTCGAAATCTTAATGACTTGGAGAAGACCTGCAAAGATGAGTGTGACAAAATCCCTCCTGAGATGTGTGCAAAACTGGTTCCCAACTACAAGAAACATCTGACCTCTATGATTGCCAACAAGGGTTTTGCCACCAAGTAATAAGTCATGTTTTGTAGAGGGGTCAAATACTTTTTCCCTCATTAAAATGCAAATCAATTTATAACATTTTTTGACATGCGTTTTCTGGATTTTTGTTGTTGTTATTCTGTCTCTCCCTGTTCAAATAAACCTACCATTAAAATTATAGACTGATCATTTCTTTGTCAGTGGGATAACATACAAAATCAGCAGGGGATCAAATACTTTTTCCCTCACTGTAGGTATTTGTAGCTGTCCACATATTCTAGGTCAGAACCTTCCAGAGTAGTGATGCTGGATGGGCCGGCAGGTGCGGGCAGCGATCAGTTGAAGAGCATGCATTTAGTTTTACTTGCATTTAAGAGCAGTTGGAGGCCACGGAAGGAGAGTTGTATGGCATTGAAGCTCATCTGGAGGTTAGTTAACACAGTGTCCAAAGAAGGGCCAGAGGTATTCAGAATGGTGTCGTCTGCGTAGATGTGGATCAGAGAATCACCAGCAGCAAGAGCGACATCATTGATGTATACAGAGAAGAGAGTCGGCCCGAGAATTGAACCCTGTGGCACCTCGATAGAGACTGCCAGAGGTCCGGACAACAGGCCCTCCGATTTGACACATTGAACTCTATCAGATTAGTAGTTGGTAAACCAGGCGATGCAGTCATTTGAGAAACCAAGGCTGTTGAGTCTGCCGATAAGAATGTCGTTATTGACAGAGTCGAAAGCCTTCGCCAGGTCGATGAATACACAGTAATGTCTCTTATAGATGGCGATTATGTTATGATATCATTTAGGACCTTGAGCGTGGCTGATGTGCACCCATGACCAGCTCTGAAACCAGATTGCATAGTGGAGAAGGTACGGTGGAAAATGGTCGGGCTAAGCACAGGCAAAATCCTAGGGGAAAACCTGTTCCAGTCTGCTTTCCACCAGACACTGGGAGATGTATTCACCTGTCAGCAGGACAATAACTTAAAACACAAGGCCAAATCTACACTGGAGTTGCTTACCAAGAAGACAGTGCATGTTCCTGAGTGGCCAAGTTACAGCTTTGAGTTCAATCTGCTTGGAAATCTCAAAATAGTTGTCTAGCAATGATCAACAGAGCTTGAAGAATTCTGAAAAATATTATGTGCAAATGTTGCACAATCCAGGTGTTGAAAGCTCTTAGAGACTTACCCAGAAAGACTCACAGCTATAATCACTGCCAAAGTTGATTCTAACACGTATTGACCCAGGAGATTGAATACTTCCTAATCAAGATATATATATATAGTGTTTCTTTTTCCATAATTTTTTCAACAAATGTTCAACATTTTCTTCCACTTTCACATTATAGTATTTTGTGTCGATCGTTGACCAAAAATGACAATTCAATCCATTTTAATCCCACTTTGTAACACATCAAAATGTGAAGAAAGTCAAGATGTTTGAATAGTTTCTGAAGGCACTGTAGTCGGAGGATTTCATTTGCGACAGCAGCACTGTTTACCCTCAGTGTTCTCTGCTGTTGTAGCTTATACGGCTGTAACCCACTATGGTTTTGTATTCCCATCAGCATTCCCAGTCCTGCTGTGCTGTGTTGAGAGAGAAAGACAGAGTGTGTGGCTATGCGTGCGTGTGTGCACTGTGTAAGGCTTAAAAACAGCTGTAGTATTAACACTGATCACATCATTAAAGGGATAAACAGCAAGGAACTTTACCCCCCACTTAATCTTTCTGAAAAAAAGGAATTAGGTTCAGTGAGACAGACATGTTTTTTATATGTTGCGTTTATGGGATAATCCCTATCACTCCATGACAAATCTTAGAAAATTGGGGTTCGGGGGTGCAAGCATACATAAGGTTAAGGCATAATACTTAGGCTATTGACGTATTAGTTAACACAATGCTTCTGTTGGACAATGATGCCTTAAAGAGAAGCAAGAATCACATTTCTTTAAGATATCAGACTAATATCTGTTTGGCACCTTGTTTGCCATCCTTTCAAGTCACCATATGGCGGTCCCCTTCAGGCAAGATGGTTAACAGGCGTTACATCCCCCTTTCTCATTGTCTACACCCATCTACCATCATCCAGCTAATGCATAATTAGGATTGAATGATGGTGACTAATTATGAATAATGGTAGTAAGTGGTAGAACAATGTATTCTGTCTCCCATAATGTCAGTAGTCTTTTTAGTGTGATCCCTGCCAAAATTGAATCCATGACCTAGCCATTGCCAGCACCATGCATGCTCCTACCAACTAATCCACATACTTCTTCAGACAGTATCTTCTTCCTACATGCACCAGGAGCTATAAGATTCATGGGCAAGATGAAACGTATGTTTTGTGATTGAATACACTCAAGGCCTCTGTATTAGGCACACAAAAAGAAAGGTGGTTATGTAAATGTTAGTGTTGGGATAGAAGCAGAATTCAATTTGAAACGACAAACTATTTAATTTCATTCTATTTTTAGCTCGATTCTCTATCCTGATGGCAAAGAAAAACAATAACCCAGATTTAGAAGAGGCATTGATTTTGTTCAGGCTGTGATGTCGAGCTCTCTGAATATTTTTAACTTCCCTGGGTTTATATTTAGATTGCAATTTTGCTGTTTGTGTCACTTTGGTTCTAGCTCACTATTCAACCAATTGCATTCTATATCTGTTTCACATACCGTAGTTGAATGCACTGATTGTATTTCGGTCTGGATAAAACTAACTAAACATATATCAACTAAAAATAACTAAAATATACATACATAAGGCATTTTCAATACAAAGCTTTTGTATTGTCATGGCATTGTGTGAGAGATTTCCAGAGTTTGTGTGACTGTACAGAGAGGATCCTGCTCTCTCTTTCCAGGCCAGTGAAGTCAGTGTTCATTGATTGAACTGCTGTAGTTCAGCACGCTACCCATTTAAACTGTCTTGCTATAATCGCTGAGTTACCTTGACCTTTCTGGTATGGCCTCATCATTTGAACTGTATATCTATCCATGGATACATCCATCCCCTGTTAGTGACAAAGCCAGAGCCTACATGATCAGGCACATTCTGTTGATTGATCTGGCATTGCCATCAAAACAAATCACATGCCATGTGTACTTGTAAAATAAACAAGCATAGTATGAGAAAATGTATGTTTATTTTTGCACCTCAATCAAGGAGAGATTTCAATCACAATGTGATTGGTTTAATAAAGGATACTTAAAAAAAGGATCTGCTGCATTGTCTGCTCCTGTACAAATGGTTTAGGAGGGGTGCCTCATCTGTGCCCTGGAGAGCAGAATGAGCAGATGGTGCCTGCCAGCCTGCCACTGTCCCCCTCCCAACCTGCCAGCTCTGGTCTCCCCCACTGATTGGTCTGGTCCTCTATTCCACCACAGGAAAAAGACAGACAGAGTGACATCATTGACCAATATGTGCAGATGTGACATGTGTGTGGCAGGGGATTTGGGGACTAGATGAGGCAATGCCTCTCTCGCTCTCTCTATAAAGCCTCGTGTTAATTTGAGGGTTCAAAGTGTTTACACCAGATTAAAGCAGTTTATAGTTGTTGCTCATCTACAAACCAAAACATCAAAAATGTACATTTGGGTCCACCAAAAATATCCTTGTGGGTCTTCCAAAACTATCAGATTAACCCATGTTTCAAATAACCCCCATAATCTATGTTAGATTCCCAATTCTTTTTACACATCCTATTAAAAAAGTATATGCGAACCATGGGAATTCTTTAACTAGGTTAGGTCCACTATGTAGTCGCTCATTCACAAAACAATTTATGTTTACAACAGGTCTTTGTTGCTGTTCGGCAGCATAAGGATTCCTCTAGTCTCTTGTACGGTGTGTGTTCTGGTAATTTAAATCCCATTTACACAATTAAATGGAGGTTATCTGACTTCAGGTTGTGAGGTGCGAAGGGCAAACTGCATGGTGGATCTGTAGCCTAGAGGTGAAACAGAGGCTAACTGGTACACACACACACACATTTGTTTTACTATCCAAGTGGGAACCAAAACATGTATTCATCCCATTCAAAATTTTGTTTTATTTAACCACTAACTCTAAATCTAACCCTTAACCTTAACCCCAGACTTTAAAACTAAAACTAAACCTAACTCCTAACCCTAATTGTAATCATAAACCTAACCCCTAAGCCTAATATATCATGTTTCCTTTTGGGGTCCGACGAATTGTCCCCATTGTCAAATGTTAATCGTTTTATCCTTATGGGGACTTTTAGAACCCAAAAGGTTAGTAAAGTTAGACCACACATGCACACAAACACACACTAGGGGTTAACTGCATGGTGGCTCTCTAGCCTTCACTCTTAGAAAGAATGGTGCTATCTAGAACCTAAAAGAGTTCTTCAGCTGTTCCCTGGAAAGCTTTTTAGGTTCCAGGTATAACTATTTTGGTTCCAGAAATAACCCTTTGCACAGAGGGTTCTACTGTAGTGGACAACATTTTTGAGAATGACACATATTAATTTTCACAAAGTCTGCTGCCTCAGTTTGTATGATGGCAATTTGCATATACTCCAGAATGTTACGAAGAGTGATCAGATGAATTGCAAATAATTGCAAATTCCTTCTTTGCCATGCAAATGAAGTGAATCCCCCAAAAACATTTCCACTGCATTTCATCCCTGCCACAAAAGGACCAGCTGACATCATGTCAGTGATTCTCTCATTAACACAGGTGTGAGTGTTGACGAGGACAAGGCTGGAAATCACTCTGTCATGCTGATTGAGTTTGAATAACAGACTGGAAGCTTCAAAAGGAGGGTGGAGCTTGGAATCATTGTTCTTCCTCTGTCAACCATGGTTACCTGCAAGGAAACACGTGCCATCATCATTGCATTGCACAAAAAGGTCTTCACAGGCAAGGATATTGCTGCCAGTAAGATTGCACCTAAATCAACCATTTATCGGATCATCAAGAACTTCAAGGAGAGTGGTTCAATTGTTGTGAAGAAGGCTTCAGGGCGCCCAAGAAAGTCCAGCAAGTGCCAGGACAATCTCCTAAAGTTGATTCAGCTGTGGGATCGGAGCACCACCAGTACAGAGCTTGCTCAGGAATGGCAGCAGGCAGGTGTGAGTGCATCTGCACTCACAGTGAGGCAGATACTTTGGAGGATGGCCTGGTATCAAGAAGGGCAGCAAAGAAGTCACTTCTCTCCAGGAAAAACATCAGGGACAGACTGATATTCTACAATAGGTACAGGGATGGGACTGCTGAGGACTGGGGTAAAGTCATTTTCTCTGATGAATCCCCTTTCCGATTGTTTGAGGCATCCGGAAAAAAGCTTGTCCGGAGAAGACAAGGTGAGCGCTACCATCAGTCCTGTGTTATGCCAACAGTAAAGCATCCTGAGACCATTCATGTGTGGGGTTGCTTCTCAGCCAAGGCAGTGGGCTCACTCACAATTTTGCCTAAGAACACAGCCATGAATAAGGAATGGTACCAACACATCCTCTGAGAGCAACTTCTCCAAACCATCCAGGAACAGTTTTGTGATGAACAATGCCTTTTCCAGGATGATGGAGCACCTTGCCATAAGGCAAAAGGGATAACTAAGTGGCTCGGGAACAAAACATCAATATTTTAGGTCCATGGCGAGGAAATTCTCCAGACCATAATTCCATTGAGAACTTGTGGTCAATCCTCAAGAGGCAGGTGGACAAACAAAAACCCACAAATTCTTACAAAATCCAAGCATTGATTATGCAAGAATGGGCTGCCATCAGTCAAGATGTGGCCCAGAAGTTAATTGACAGCAGGCTAGGGCGGATTGCAGAGGTCTTGAAAAAGAAGGGTCAACACTGCAAATACTGACTCTTTGCATCAACTTCATGTAATTGTCAATAAAAGCATTTGACACTTATGAAATGCTTGTAATTATACTTCAGTATTCCATAGTAACATCTGACAAAATATCTAAAGACAATGAAGCAGCAAACTTTGTGGAAATGAATGTATCATTCTCAAAACTTTTGGCCACGACTACATGGAACCCAAAAGGCTTCTAACTGGAACCAAAAAGGGTTCTTCTCTGGGGATGACCAAATAACCATTTTGGAACCCTTTTTTTCTAAGTGTACAATGATAAAAAAAGTCAACTGATAGCATGAGGGAGAACACAATGGGTGGTTATTGGTCTGTGGTTCTCCTGGAGGTCTACCACTGTGAAACAGTTTTTTATAGTATCACTACACAGACAGTAACACACACAGCAGCAGCAGCAGCAGCAGCTGATCTTCAGGAAGCATATCCCTGCGAGACAAAGGAGAAAAAAATCCCATTTCAGGAGCACTATAAGGCCTGGCTCTACGTGCTGTGGCTGGAGATGACCCACTGCTTCTAAGAAGTGGGGATGAAGTAGTCCCAGTCCCCAGTCTGGCCAAACATGGCCTCATGTTGTAAAGGTCTGTTTAAGGAAACAAGGCTGATGTGATGTTTGGCTAAGTCCTCAGAGGAAGAGAGGTGGCTATAACATGTGCAGGGAGCTTGAAGCATCTATGAACTCAGTTACAGCATCTTGGATTTCTGCGACTGCAGCTATGCTGTATGGATTTACCCAGCATAACAATATCATTTTTGCAAATATTGTATATAAGAGGCACGGAACATCTATATGGTGTTTAGATACAACAATAACTTATATAAGGAGTGTTACATAATATCCTTCTCAGCTTCTCCTTTCTCTACTTGGGAGCCTGCGAGCTGCATCCCAGCTCCCACCTCCCTAGCTATGCCATTCACTCTCCAGGCACCCGTGTGTGTGTGTATTTCAGTGTTTATGTCAGTGTGCCCACAGTGCACTCCACTGTACTGCATGGCACATGAAAACACACAGAAATACATCCATTTGGACCAAAGTAGAGGAGCACAAACCGCTTGGTATTAAATTAGACTGAATATGCAAATGTAATAGCAAGGGCTACAATTTTGCTGTTTTATTTATGTGATTCTAATATTCCACTGAACAGCCCAAAATGGTTTACAATGAAATCTGGAGGGGAAATCTTGGTGAGATTTCTTTTGACTTTTGATACAATGAAGAATAATAATTAGGTCATCACACCTTTACTAAAAGTATTTGGATAAAAGACTAAGGAAATCTGAATAAGCTAATGTATTTTATGGTAGAATGTAGGTTGCATGTTTAAAGACTGATACTTAGAATACCTGTGAAGACTGTTGACAAAAAATGAATGTGCTCATTACTTTTCCAGGCCTTTTTTGTATACCCTTTGCCCTTGTAGTAAATACTATAACCTCATGTCATGCTCAAACACCTCAATGTCAAGACTTGAACACTAAATATAGTGGCATTATTTGGATGAGTGACTGAGGTCCCCCTATGCCCTCAGGTTGTTGAGGATGAGGCCAAAGCTGCCCTATCACAGCCCCAGATTTGTGATATGACCTCTTGATGACTCAGGGCAGGCGTCAGACAGGGGCATCATCCTGGTGTCTCTGTCCCATTAGCTGATCAGCTCTATATTATTCTCCCTGATCTGACACATACACACAACACACATACGCCATGTCCTCGACCCCCCCCATCGCTGCAGCTCACAGATAATGGTCACGTCTTGGGCCTGTTGCCTAATGAGGACCAACAGATGGGACGGACTCTCTCTCTCTCCCAGTCTCTCTCCCAGTCTCTCTCTGTCTCTCTCTCCCAGTCTCTCTCTGTCTCTCCCCCACTCTCTCTCTCTCTCTCTCTCTCTCAAGGCATAGCATAGCTGATTGTCTCTGTGTGGAGTGGGATGGTGATAACACACTGCAGTGTTTTTCCATTGACAGGGCTATTTCTAGACCACACTGTGTTGCTGCATGACGTCCGCATCCTCCTTCTAGGAGATTAGACCTTGAAGTAGAAGTAAACAAGCAAACACATCTATTGATCAGAGGTTGATAACTTAAATGAGTTCATGAATACTGAACTAATCAAAGCATTAATGATAATTGCATTGGACACTGAAACTGTTCTCCATCAGCATTTCTAGATATGCTTAAGGCCTACTTGTTTTAAAAACACAGTAGAACCATATTACAGTCTGTTACATCTCTGTTATTGTAACATAGCAGGATGTTCAGTTAAGTTGTGCATCCTGCTATTTGATGATGTTTGGCATTTTGCAATAAAGTAGAACATGCAACTTGAGAAATGCCTATTTACCTTATATAGTCAAAACTATTAAAAAACACCAACTATGTGGAAAGTGCTCAAATTACATCCTTGACCAAAAGTGATACTGAAACACATAACATGGATACATATTCATTGTAGTGCTTCCCTGGCTGGCTTCCTCTATGCCCCAGAAACAGGGAAGAACCCTGCAGTGTTGGTACCAAACATACAGCAGTGAAGTGAGAGCCTGACCCACTTGGGAAACGGTTATTGCTTCATGTTAGGAGTTGTCTGAGCCCTGGAGCCTGCTGGAGGCAGGGGAGCTCACAGCAGAGAGAGAGGGAGGGGAGGGGGAGGGAGGGAGAGAGAGAGTGAAAGAGAGGTTAGAGGGAGTGAGGGTGAGGCTGGCTCAATGGATGGCTAGGCAGGGGTACAGAGAGAGGGGGAGATAAAGAGAAAGAGAGGGAGATAAAGAGAAAGAGAGGGAGATAAAGAGAAAGAGAGGGAGATAAAGAGAAAGAGAGGGAGATAAAGACAGAGACCTTGAGGGAGAGAGAGGCTGACTTAATGATAGTGTGCAGGAGGGGTGGGTTTGGAGTCGCGTTGCTGAATCAGGGCTCGTTACCATCACAGCGTTCCTCTGGGACCATGATGTCAGGGCAGAATGGTGGGATGTGAAGGGAAGAGGAAAGCAAAGGGAGGCAAAGATATTGGGAGGAAGGAGGAGGTAGACAGCGAAGAGAGGAGAAGGAAGATGAAAAGGGAGGAGCAAATGAGGAGGTGATAACCACAAGGGTATTGACAGAAGAGAGTACAGGGGTGATATAAAGTACAGATGGCTGTAATGCTACAACCTAACAACCACTAAAGTCTTTAGGGGTGAATGGAGACATATGGCAGAGAGCAATTAAGGAGTGATATCACTCTTATCCTATGATATCACTCTTATCCTATGATATCACTCTTATCCTATGATATCACTCTTACCCTATGATATCACTCTTATCCTATGATATCACTCTTACCCTATGATATCACTCTTATCCTATGATATCACTCTTATCCTATGATATCACTCTTATCCTATGATATCACTCTTATGATATCACTCTTATCCTATGATATCACTCTTATCCTATGATATCACTCTTATCCTATGATATCACTCTTATCCTATGATATCACTCTTATGATATCACTCTTATGATATCACTCTTATCCTATGATATCACTCTTATCCTATGATATCACTCTTATCATATATCACTCTTATCCTATGATATCACTTATCTTTGCATATTACTCTAAGCCCTTTTAAGCCAGAATCAATGCAGCCAGAGTTTGGTGGTATCAGTTTAATCCGTTTTACACCGGGTTGTAGAGATTAAAAATACAATCAATATCATGTTGTTTTGCTACCAACACTGAGTGGTTCAAATTGTAATCCAATCTGGATGTATTACTCTGATCCTGACATTATTATACCAACAGACTTTAATATTACAGTAAGAGATACAGCTGCCATTGAGAACTTCTGGTGTGGTCCAGATGCCATGTTAACTCCTGGCATGGGGGACTCTAGTCTGCCATTTCAAAGTATAATCTGACCACATCACCAGGGCTTTTGGGTGGCACTAAATTCAGCTCCATCACATGACAGATCTCTTTAGCGGCCCGGAATAGCAGGCGTATTTAATAACAGGTACATTCTCCGAAAGGAATGTCTCTGAACTGTTACAACCCAAAGGGAGAGACAAACAAAGTGATTGCACAGCTTTGGGCACACATTTTGTACCCCACCAGTCCCATATGGTTGGCTTGCTCGTGGTCTTTATTGGACCTAGCAGCCTCTTAGTCTCTCTCAACCTGAAAAACAGTCAGGAACTCCCCTTCTCCCCCTCCCCTTCTCATTCACATGAGTGAATTAAGGTCTGGTGGCAGCAGGGAGGAACTGTGTTTGCATAGGGATTGTACCTTGATTCATTCCAATTCCCAATGGGGGACAGCTGTTGCTGTTGAACACAGTGTGAATGGAGTCAATCAATATTCTAGCGCTACAACCGGTCACCATGTAGACCAGCAGGACAGTCACAATGGATAGCAATGATCACCATGGCAGCAGGTGTTGTCCCCTCTAGTGCAGGCTAAGTGGTATTGACAGTTGCTATCAGGACTCCGTAATCTAAGATAATAGTTTCATTTATCGATGTAACTTGGATCAAAATGTTGTTATTGACAGACCCTTAAACTCAATCATGTCGGAGACAATTTCCAATGTTTTTCTAAGATGTGTGCAAGACATTGATCTTTGGCATTTTACGCATAAGGCATGTCATTTTAGCGATAATGATTTGATATGAAAATAGTCTCTTGAGCCAGACGGCTTTCTTCCACAATCTTTGAATGCTTCATAGGCTTCCGTTTCTCCAAGGTTGGGGATATCCAAGATGTCGGATGTGAATAGGGCAAGATAATCTGCATTTTGCATTGCTGTATGAGAGCGATGCTAAGCTGAGGTTGTCTGACACAGTTTATGTGATGAGAGCGACACACGCACGCACGGGCACACACACACACACACACACACCCCAGTGTGATGCCAAGCTGACGCTGCCAGCCTCTGCCCCATGCGAGGAGGGATGATGTAATTTACTTAAATTGCACTGTTGGTTAGGGTCTATAAGTAAGCATTTCACTGTAAGGTCTACATCTGTTGTATTCGGTGCACGTGACAAATAAACTTTGATTTGTCTGCCGCCTCTGTTGTGTGTGTCTATGTGGATGTGGGCCGTGTTCACAGCCTTGTGTGTTGTCTATGGACAAAGGCTGAAGTCACTGCCAAGCATGGCTCTGGTGGAGAGGAGGAGAAGGGGTGGTGGCGGACAGGGAGAAGAAGGAAGATGAGGAGGGGAGCCAAAATCATCAAACCTGCAGATATTTCATAAATGCCTTTTTGAAAAGAATACCTTCACCTGCTGAGCCTGCTTCACAGGATAAAAGAAAACACAGCCCCCTAACAACAACCTTGTTTTTAGTGGTAGAGTAATGTTTTGGACTTATCTTGTACCCCCGTTATCTTCCCAGATGGAATCTTCCAGACAATTGTATGAGAGGATTAGGGCCTAGGCTGGCTGACCATCATTCATAATAATGTTTTGGTCACACTTACCCAAACACAGGATTGTGCAGCAGTCTAATTTGTTTTGAAAAGGGCACTGAACACAAGACTGGCCAATAGATATGGCTGTCAGTTAAAAGGTGGACTCTATGGGAGGACATCCTATCCACTACTGCTCTGGTGCCTGAAATGATCAATGGACTGCATCTCTAGTATCCACTGTGAATAGTCTTAGTGGATATAAAAGTAGAAATCAAATGTACAAAATGTTACCACAAAGAAACCTCTCTCTCTCGTTCTGTCTCCCACTGCTTGCCCTTTTACCCAATCTCTATCCTCCCTATGTCTCATCTCTCTCTTTCCTCCCTGTTCCTGCCGAGGCCGTGCTTGGCATGGATGGCACGTTGAGCTACACGTGATAAAAAGGCTGCTCCACTCTGCTCTGAGAAGGCTGGCATACACACACTCTCTCTCTCTGACCCTCATCTCCATGGCACCAGTACCAGCCTGATCAACAGCTCTATAGATCGCTCGCTTTCTTTGTTTCTCCCTCGATTTCTCCATCTCTCGAACCCCAACTCCCTCTGTCTCTCTCTCTCTCTCTATCGGTCGGTCTCTCTCTCTGTCCGTTGGTCTCTTTTTCTGTCTCTCTCTTCTCGGTCTGTCTCTCCGCCTGTCTGTGTAGTTACTAGATCATCCTGTGGTACAGTCTTATCAGACATGCCCTGGTCATGCAGGGTGATGCAGCAATCCTAGTTCTGGAGCATTAGGGATGGGACGGAGGGAGGGGTAAGCCATTGAGTCGAAAAGTATTGGAAAGTTTGACTAAAATCTGTTAGTTACATGACATTAATCTGATCGTAATAGAACCACAGTACATTTCAGCCAATCTATTATAGTACATTTCCTCAATCTGTCTGTATTGGTTTATGGTTTTAACCACATGTATTAGTTGCATTTCCTGTCAACCCTGGTGCAGTCATAGAATCTTGGACGACATATCTGATCAACTCTTATTTGGAGGAGTGCCAGTAGTACACTTCCATTATCATTACATCTCTTCTCTACACAATGTGTCTATCGTGCCCCCTCCTTCCCTCCCTCCCTTGGTACTGATACAGTCTCCATCTCAGGCTGCTTATCTTGCCAGCACACAGAACATTGTTAACCCTCGAGTTAAAAATGGGACAAAGCTCTGCTCCACTCATTGCTGTAGAAAGACACAGGCACATATGAATGTGTCCCTTTGGCTTGGGAGGATTACAGTTCAATACAAGACACTGTTGCAGTCGATAGTCTGGCAGAGAGGGAAGGAGTAGGACCTAGCTTGACACTAGCTGTTGTTATATAAGATAGATGTTTTTATTGTTGTCTATATTTTGTATGGTTGTCTATGTGTGTTCATTGCTGTGTCTGTATTGGCTGATGCAATCAAGACAGACAGACAGACAGACAGACAGACAGACAGACAGACAGACAGGCAGGCAGGCAGGCAGGCAGGCAGGCAGGCAGGCAGGCAGGCAGGCAGGCAGGCAGGCAGGCAGGCAGGCAGGCAGGCAGGCAGGCAGGCAGGCAGGCAGGCAGGCAGGCAGGCAGGCAGGCAGGCAGGCAGGCAGGCAGGCAGGCAGGCAGGCAGGCAGGCAGGCAGGCAGGCAGGCAGGCAGGCAGGCAGGCAGGCAGGCAGGCAGGCAGGCAGGCAGGCAGGCAGGCAGGCAGGCAGGCAGGCAGGCAGGCAGGCAGGCAGGCAGGCAGGCAGGCAGGCAGGCAGGCAGGCAGGCAGGCAGGCAGGCAGGCAGGCAGGCAGGCAGGCAGGCAGGCAGGCAGGCAGGCAGGCAGGCAGGCAGGCAGGCAGGCAGGCAGGCAGGCAGGCAGGCAGGCAGGCAGGCAGGCAGGCAGGCAGGCAGGCAGGCAGGCAGGCAGGCAGGCAGGCAGGCAGGCAGGCAGGCAGGCAAGGCAGACAGACAGGAAGGAACGAAAATAGTGGTGTAGATCCTAGCAGAACATATTCACTTTCTAGACTAGAGCGAGCATCAGGACAACACAGGGTGTGTCAGCAACTCAACACTCAACACCTGATGATTTTCATTGGTTGTGATGAACATTCTATTTGTTGGATTGGGGGTGAACAATGAATGTGCAGTAGTCTAACATTCTCTAGGTCTTTGGCATTCAATTAGTTAAGACTGATACATTTATCTATTCGATCTGGTTTCAGCTCTTATTCCAGACAGTGTCTCTTTGTGCCCCAGACATAACAGAGACTGTCACAACAAGCCGACATGCTGAAGTCTGGGTGGTTAGTAAGGAAATGGCTCCCCCTGGTGGACATAGAGTACCACATTAGACACTAACACACAGCATCACTGACAAGTCCATCCCTAAAGTACCCAATTGAAATACTTGCGTAAAAGTAAAGATTCAAGTAAAAGTGTAAGTCACCCAGTAAAATACTACTTCAGTAAAAGTCTAATTGGTTTTGAATGTTTATGTATTTTTATTTAACTAGGCAAGTCAGTTAAGAGCAAATAATTATTTACAATGACGGACTACACTGGCCAAACCCGCACGACGCTGGACCAATTGTGCGTCGCCCTATGGATTCGAACCAGAGTGTCTGTAGTGACACCTATAGCACTGAAATGCAATTCATTAGACAGCTGAGCCACTCGGAGCCCAAATATACTTAAGTGTCAAAAGTAAAAGTATAAATCATTTCACATTCAACAAACCAGACCGAATCATTTTCTTCTTTTTTTTTACGGAGGGACATACACCAACACTCAGACATCAGAGACAGTAGGGGTGACCAGGGATGTTCTCTTGAGAAGTGTGTGAATTGGAGTAAGAAGTAAATTATTTCCTTTAGGAATGTAGTGAAGTAAAAGTAGTCAATAATATAAAATAGTAAAGATAGCCCAAAAAACTACTACCACTTGCCCTGCTAGCCTTAGACCTTGTCCATGCCCATGCAGTGGGCAAAGCTGCTTGTAATGTCGTTGGAACCAGTTTTGTCCACTGGGTGTTTTACAAAAAATAATTACATTCTCCAACTTGGCAACCTAGGTGATCCAATATACACTATATACACACACACACGAGTATGTGGACACCCCTTCAAAAGAGTGGATTTGGCTATTTCAGTCACACCAGTTGCTTACAGTTGAACAAAATTGAGCACACAGCCATGCAATCTCCATAGACAAACATTGGTTATACATGCTCTAATAAATCAGTGACTTCAATGTGGCACCGTCATAGGATGCCACCTTTCCAAAAAGTCAGTTTGTCAAATTTCTGTCCTGCTAGAGTATCCCCGGTCAACTGTAAGTGCTGTTATTGTGAAGTGGAAACGTCTAGGAGCAACAACGGCTCAGCCGCACTCAGGACCGCCGTGTACTGAAGCGCATAGCACGTAAAAATCGCCTGTCCTCGGTTGCAACACTCACTACAGAGTTCCAAGCTGCCTCTGGAAGCAACGTCAGCACAAGAACTGTTCGCCTGGAGCTTCATGAAATGGGATTCCATGGCCAAAGCAGCCACACGCAAGTCAAAGATATGTAAATCTCACTGCCATTGGACTCCCGAACAGGGGAAACGCGTTCTCTGGAGTTATGGATCACACTCACCATCTTGCAGTCCAATGGACGAATCTGGGTTTGGAGGAGGAAGAATAATGGTCTGGTGCTCTTTTTCATGGTTCGGGCTAGGCTCCTTAGTTCCAGTGAAGGGAAATCTTAACCCTGCATCATACTAGGGGACCAACTCCATATTAATGCCCATGATTTTGGAATTTGTTTTTCCACATACTTTTGGTCATGTAGTGTACTTTACAATATGCAAAACATAATGTTACTCCTGGGTTCGCAGCAGGACTGAGGTATTCCAAGTCGGAAGTTGAAGAACTACCATCTGGCTTAGAAGAAAAACAGCAAACACCAATTACCTTTGTGAATCTTTGTGGATTTATTATACCATGTTGCCTACCCACCTGAAAGAATCGACATGTGGAATTATGCTAAATACAATATACTGCACATACCACAACTGAGAACAGGGTACACTACGAGACACACCTCTGATTTCTCCTCCCCATAGAATGAGCATTTACCTTGAGTTATTACATGAACGACTCCAGTAATAAGTACATCACAAATAAGAGCATCAGTTGCCTGCACTTCGGACAAAACCATACAAAGATACACACACAGCCCAAACATTTCATAAAAAGACGATTGATAATACAGAATGTTCATTCTCTTGTATTGTATCGTGAATGCATATTCACTATATGAACACATGTATGTATAGTGAATAGACTCTTCCTCGTGTAATATCACAATATATACAACAGTGTAATAACTGGCATCCTGTAATGTTAAACAGTATATATTGGCATTAATTACTAAGTACTGTATATGGCTGTCCTTCTGTTCACCGTGCCTCTGGTCCTGAGTGTTCATATCATTAGTCTATCGTGATCATGCATATCTCCCTTCTCACTGCTCTATTCATGTGTTGACGAGTGAAATAGAACAGATACAAGTTCTGTCAGACAGGCTGCTAGGTGCAGGCACGGACTGGCCACAGGGCAGTTCGGGCAAATGCCAGATGGGCCAGTCTAAAGTTTTGTTTTTGTGCAGAATTACCATTACTTAGATAATACTAGGGGCTTCAAGAAAAAAAAGCAGGCCGGTGTGCTGGCCTCCGGGGGGGGGATTAAAAATGGGCCTGTGTGAATTCCCGGGCTGTCCGTCTGTGGCTGAGTGGAGCAGGAGGCAGAAGGCATGCTGCCATCTCCATACATGATGCAACACTTTGGTGGTGGTGTTGCTTGGTGCTTGCTCCCATGCCCAGACAACAGGCATATGCTGACCACACTGCAAGTGCACAAGCCTTCCATCTCCAAGGCCTTGCTGTGAGTGTGGGTGGTAATTCCTCTTCGAGCCAGTACATCATTAACATATGTACTGTTGTGATAAATGTGACATTTTGCTATACAGTTTATCATCAAAGACCTGGTAGACATGGCTTCTACGGGTCAATAGCCCAAATACTGTTCAAAAGTACTTCAGAGATATAGGGGGTGTTGGTAAATTCAATCTAGAGTGTGCTCTGGGTGTTCCTAAATTCAATGTTGTCAGATTGTCCGTTCCTAAATTCAAAGAAGTAGGGTTGATCAGAGCATTCTGACCTTACAACGGCAGTCAAGCACCCAAGCCAACTGGCTAACGTTGACTAGCTACTTCCAGACTAAAATGAGAGAACACCTCACTCTGCTAGGGTGAGTAAAAGAATCAGAGATGGTTAGGCAGTTTTCATGTCATCCAGAGTGTTGGTGACTGGAACTGTGTTGCTGGCAACACTTTTATTTTGCCGACGTTTACTGACACCGGCCATATTCAACGGGTGTTGAGCGTTCATAAATGAGTTACTCTGCGCTCTGGCACCCTCAGACGAAAGTGCTCTGAAATCGGAGTAGATAACCAGAGTGAATTTACGAACGCACCCATAGAACACAGCAAAGCAGGTTTCTTGTGTAAACTGCTACCAGGCACATTTTCTGAGAAGTCTGGAAAAATATAAATCCTTTTCATGAAAGACAGCCTTGAGCTGAGAGGAACACAACAGCAGTTTTCACATGCCGTTGTGAAACTGTTACACCAGCTTTACACTAGTGTACACACCCTTATGTTATAGTAGGGGAAATGGTATCCATAGCTAGGGCCGACAGTGAAGAGCAGAATCTACAGCTTCTGCATAATCAAAACAGTTGCTTTGTGAGGTGTTAAAAGTTCAGTTTGTTATGTAATCGCCAGCTGAAAAGTACCAGCGGCCCGGGTTGGCCACAAGTGAGACCTGGTCCGCCGGAACCAGGGCCCAGTGAGACACGGGTGGCCGCGTAGATGGAAACAGAAAAGTCTGAGCCTACATTGAGGTAAATCCTGTATGGAAATTCGCCAACAGCGTCAGACTGCTTGAACAGTACATGGTTGGCAGTGAGAAACCATTTTAGGTTCATTTCAGGAATGTTCTAAAAGATCGGGATTGGATTGTCAGGCTACTCAAATCAAATTCAAATCAAATTTATTTATATAGCCCTTCGTACATCAGCTGATATCTCAAAGTGCTGTACAGAAACCCAGCCTAAAACTCATAATGTTAGCTTTAGCATCTAGCTAACCTTTGCAAATAAACACATCAACACTTCTGGTCACAATCACAGCAATCATCTCGATCCATTAGCTTTAGCCCCATTGGTTGTCATTACAACCATTTGAACAACGTTTAAAAACCCATACATGCACTACATACCACACTGCCCCTCTGTATTAAAGTCTCAGATGTGAATTCATGATTACATCAATGTCTGTGTGACACCGAAAGAGGAAGCCAGCTGCCTCTTGTTTTCAGTTAACTCACTCTCACCTCATTCTTCATACACATCCAGTACATTATAATACATCATTACTTTCTCTTCCAGATCAATCAGAAAGCTCTGAACCACTATTGGCCACTAGGATCCGCCCATCGTCCCACATGATTGGCTGTGTTGAATCAGTGGCCAATTAATAGACACCAGTAGGATATTGTACATTTTTTATTTTTTCACTTGTGACTTCTCCGTTGCTGAATGTTTTGAGTCTTGATTGAATTGATTGATTGTAGTGTACAACATCATATAATCAGCATACATCCATTGTTTCTCATGGCAGTGTGTTGGAGTAGAGGTGATCTTTCCACCCACACACACCAACGCTTTCTTAAGAGTCTTTTCAGATTGGGTGATAGAGACCATTCCCTGTCCATCCTATCATCATCCTTCTCTCTGCAGCTCAGCTGCTGTTCAAAACAGGCCCATCATTCTCCGTCATCGGTCCTTCTGTATCGTTCTACCCATCCATCCCTCTTCTCCAGTTCTCATCAGCTTCCCTGGAGGTAAACATTGGGGCTGGTTTGGGGCCTCCCCCCAGACAGCCTTATGATCCCTCATTCCTCTCAGAGCTCTCTGTAGGGAGTGGGGCCTCCTCTGCCGTGGGAGACTGGGCTTCTCCCAGACCATCTAGACAGAGAGACAAACCAACAGGACTGCAGTTAGTTAGCATTTTCCACCTAATTTCACCAGGAAAGACCCATGGGGTTAAAATCCTATTTTGTGAACAAAACCTGGAACCCTGGGCAACTAATTTTGTTTTAGGTCTACATCTACTAAATTAGACACGGAGACCGAGAGAGACACAGAACACAAAAAATAGAGGTTAAGCTAACCCACCTGTGAGGTGGAGCTCGGACAATTTGAGTTGCAGGTCAGTGGGGTTGACCCCAGCCGGTGAACCCAGGATGTCAGGTAGGGCATTCCTTCTCCCCGAGCGACCCGAGGATGCAAAGTCCAGCTTGGGCTCTACCACCTCAGTCATCTCCTCAGGATCAGAACCCTGCTACTGCTGCCTGGGAGAGGGGGAATGAAGGGAGAGAGAGAGAGAGAGAGAGAGACATAGAGGGTAAAGAAATAGTCACACCAAAAATATCTATTCTTCAGGATGAACTATTTTCTAGTGCCGTTTTTGTCCACAGGAGGGAGTCCTTGTAATATTGCAAAGACCTCAGATTTCTCACTTGTTTTTTTGCACCGTTAAAGCATTTCAATTTTTGTCCCTCCCCCCAAAAAACAGGTAACACATCTAATAGGACATTAGGACATTAATGTTCCACCTCAGCTAGCACAGGGCTGTTTTCATCAGACATGCAGCTCAGATGGACGTCATCCATTTTGTTTCATCTGGGACATGGCTGGAAACAAGAGCTTTCTCCTCTTTGTACATACTGGCTGGTGGCTGGCTTCCTTCCTGCTCTCATGGTGACCGCTGTAGTTGGAGAGTCTGTTTTGCATTCTCTAAGCTGCATAAGTGACAGGCAGAATTACATCCCCGGTCTCACACGATTGCGGGGTTGCACACAGCTAAACACCAGGGTTGGGCTCAATTCAGAATTAACTTCCACTCAACTCATGAGTCGAAATTCTAAATTGGTCACACCACAGGACGTAGAATTTGAATTCAAGTGTCAGGAAGAATTTAATTCTGTGCAATTCAATTAAGTTACACTCAGTCATAGAAATTACTTAAATGTAAATGTAATGTAATAAGTTTAATTGAATCTGACAGGTGACACTTCCAGATACCAAAGAATATATCCCTTTTCTCTGGAAAATATGTTAATATACTCTTTTAACTTTAGTGCTTAGAATATACAATTATATTTTCAACCATTTAATTTGTTTAGGCTATTTCTGAAGGCCTCAGGGTCAACTTGAGTTAAACTAATGCATTCTGGGAAATGTAGTATTCCCCCATTCAACAAAATCTAGGTAATTAATGAAATATAATAACTTTGAATATTTGTATACAGGTTTTGTTTTCCATGATCATTACATTTTAAGAGAGTTTGTCCTGAAAATCTATTGCTTATGCATGTACATGTAATATATACACGCCCCGTTTATATACACACAATATATACGGGTCGGCAGGTAGCCTAGTGGTTAGAGTGTTGGACTAGTAACCATAAGGTTGCAAGATTGAATCCCCGAGCTGCAAGGTAAAAGTCTGTTGTTCTGCCCCTGAACTAGGCTGTGATTGAAAATAAGAGTTCGTTCTTAACTGACTTTCCTAGTTATATATATTTTTATTTATTTATGTTCAAGATGTACACTTTTTATTAGGTACACCACCCGTTCACAAAAATGGTTAGCTCCTACAGGCACGTGAGTCACGTGGACTTGGCTTGCTATATAAAGCAGGCATTCAGTTGCTGTTCTATTGAACGTTAGAATGGGCAATACAAGCGACCTAAGCGAATTTGAGGATGGTATGATCATCTGTGCCAGGCGCGCCGGTTCCAGTATGTCAAACGTCCTGGGCTTTTTATGCATGACAGTGTCTAGGGGTTACTAAGAATGGTGCGACAAACAAAACAGCCAGTCAGCCTCAGTCCAGTGGGCGAAAACAGCTCATTGATGAGAGGTCGAAGGAGAATGGCAAAAATCATGCAAGCTAACAGGCAAACAACGACGCAGTACAACAGCGGTGTGCAGAACGGCCTCTCGGAACGCACAACTCGTCGGTCCTTGACACGGATAGGCTATTGCAGCAGACGACCACACCTGGTTCCATTCAGCTAAAAACATGAAGAAGTGACTCCCAGTGGGCATGCAATCACCAACACTGGACAATTGAGGAGTGGAAAGACATCCTGGTCCGATGAATTCCAGTTCCTGTTGCGTCATGCTGATGGCAGAGTCAGAATTTGGCGTAAGCAGCATGAGTCCACGGCCTAATTCTAAATGGTGTCAATAGTACAGGTTGGTGGAGTTAATGGTGTGAGGATGTTTTCCTGGAACACATTAGGTCCCTTGATACCAATTGATCAACCTTCCCATACTCTGAAGAATTCAAGCTGCTCTGGAGGCAAAGGGGGGGGTTCAGAACTGGTACTAGATGGGTGTACCTAATAAACTGTTTGTATAGACAACACCTAATATAGAAATAAGTTATTTATTATTAATAATATTATTAATAATAATAAATACGTTTAATTTAATTTCACGGAATTAAATTTCCCTTAAATTAGTATTGCAATTCTGTATCCTGTTTACTACTTCAAAATGAAATTAGAAAAAAGTAAAGAATTCAGTTCTGAATTGAGCCCAACCCTGACACACTCCGCGATAGGAAGAAAAAAACCTGCACAATGTGCACATGCATTTATACACAAATACACTCACACACATTGAGCTGCTGTTTCTATGGCAACGGGTGAAAAACCACCTCTGGCAAGCAAATTAACCATTCCCTCTTCTCTTTCCCAGTATTCAGTTCTCTTGAAATAACCCAGTGTTCTTCAGTACAATCCCTGTCTCCACAGCCATATTGAGGTGCCACACACACACACATTATAGGACAGAGGCCACAGGTTGGCCACATCTGTTAGCTCGGAGCACTAGCGTGAGCCTCATGGTTCCTCCTCCTATCCATCACTGGTTTGTCGTGGCCTAGTTTCAATATGACGTCATCATAATCACTGTGTCCTGGTGTCACACAACCCTTTCATGCAATCACACACACAAACACAGCTCCTCGCCGGTCACATGTTGACTGGTGTCGGGTAAACACTGGCATAAGGTGGGAGGATTGGTAAGTCCTCATACCATGTCAACATAATGACACAGCAGTTGAGTGTTCTGACATGGGTAAGGAGATGTGTGCATGCACACGATGGCCCTTTGTCAACAGTTGTTATCGCTCTCCCTTTCTCTCTCTCTCTCTCTCTCTGCTCATCCACTTGTAAATCACTCCCACTCATCCTGTCCTTGTCTCTCTCCACAATCTCATATAGAATCTCTCCCTCCAGTCTCCATTTCTCTGTTTTGACCCTGGCCTATTTCATAGTGAAAATAGGCCAGAAAAACGATAATAAATTTCTAATTGCCGTTTTTCTCCAACTGAAATTGCTTTACATTCAATAGGATACTTGACTCACCCCAGGCACTTCAGTAGGGTACGATAGCACATCACATTCCCAGGCTTTTCAATTGGCACCCCCTACAGAGACCTTAGGGAGTGGATATGAATGTGTGGCTGTGTGTGCTAAACTCTGCCCTCTGTCTCCAGACCGTTAAGTGTGTGTGTAGGCGTCTAGGAAGGCAGGAGGACAGTTTCTTCCTCTTCCCCGCTCAGGCCTTCACATGTCAGAGCTGCTCTTTGTGTGGCCCTTCCAGCCTCCAGAAGCAGAGAAGACAAGCTGCAATTAGCATGGGCAGGTCTACAGCTGCCTTCATGGCTACATACATTACAGGAGACGCCTGTCACGGTCTGCCTGTTGAAATCATAAGACACATTACAAGCAGGCAGGAGACAACAGGACTAATCAGGGCCAAGCAGGACCATTATGCAATGGGGAAGGCTGACAAACAGACGCACTCCAAACATGTCTGATGGTCTCCAGAAAAGTACAGAATGTGTTATCCAGGGTTGGCTGGCTGACAGACAGGAAACAGGTCTACTGTTATCCAGGAGATGTTTGTGTTATCCAGTGCTGGCTGCTTCAGATGTGTGTAATACCACAATCCACAGCAATCAACAACAGTTGAAAAGGAATATATTATGTTTTGATCTATACGTCGCTGTATAATTTTTATTTTTTTTTAATATAAAATAATATTTAAAAAAAAACACACTTCTTGTCTAGCAAATGGAACACTTCTGAACCAAACCTGAATAATGCACAGCATCTACAGTTGAGGCTTAGAATAATGACCCCACTAGGTCTTGTTTGGGAGGGATCATTTTGTATAGTCAGACAATATCTGTGGTGTGTACTGTGTAGAGGACAATACAAAAGCAGGTAATATACAAGCATTTTGCTAAACCCGCAATAACAACTGCTAAATGTTTATGTGACTAATAAAATTAGATTTGATAAAAGACCCCTTCATTCAAATCGTCAGAGGGCAAGGGTTGTTACAACGCTGCTAAGCATAGAGAGCTCAATAGGCTTCTGACATGGAGTTAGTGGGGCTCACTTCCCTACCTTAATGTAGATCCAAAAACCTGGATACACTACATTTAAAAGTAAGTGATAATAAATGGTGCCAATTACTCACAGGGCCTTTAACTAACTGCATGTCTAATCGGGCACCGGTTAGTTGAGGTAGTAAGTACAGTTGAAGTCAGAAGTTTACATACACTTAGGATGGTGTCATTAAACCTCGTTTTTCAACCACTCCACAAATTTCTTGTTAACAAACTACAGTTTTGGCAAGTCGATTAGGACATCTACTTTGTGCATGACACAAGTAATCTTTCCAACAATTGTTTCCAGACAGATTATTTCGCTGTATCACAATTCCAGTGGGTCAGAAGTTTTCATACACTAAGTTGACTGTGCCTTTAAACAGCTTGGGAAATTCCAGAAAATTATTTCAATTAGCCTATTGGAGGTGTACCTGTGGATGTATTTCAAGGCCTACCTTTAAACTCAGTGCGCCTCTTTGCTTGACACCATGGGAAAATCAAAATAAAATCAGCCAAGACCTCAGAAAAATGATTGTAGACCTCCACAAGTCTGGTTCATCCTTGGGAGCAATTTACAAATGCCCGAAGGTACCACATTAAATCAGTACAAACAATAGTACGCAAGTATAAACACCATGGGACCGTGCAGCCATCATACCGCTCAAGAATGAGATGCGTTCCGTCTCCTAGAGATGAATGTACTTTGGTGCGAAAAGTGCAAATCAATCCCAGAACAACAGCAAAGGACCTTGTGAAGATGCTGGAGGAAACGGGTACAAAAGTATCTATATCAACATAACATGAAAGGCCGCTCAGCAAGAAAGAAGCCACTGCTCCAAAACCGGCATAAAAAAGCCAGACTACGGTTTGCAACTGCATATGGGGACAAAGATCGTACTTTTTGGAGAAATGTCCTCTGGTCTGATGAAACAAAAATATAACTGTTTGGCCATAATGACCATCTTTATGTTTGGAGGAAAAAGGGGGAGGCTTGCAAGCCGAAGAACACAATAACAACCGTGAAGCACGGTTGAAGCACAGCATAATGTTGTGGGGGTGCTTTGCTGCAGGAGGGACTGGTGCACTTCACAAAATAGATGGCATCAAGAGGAAAGATAATTATGTGGATATATAAATGACTTAAATGTAAATGTAAATTTAAGCAACATCAAGACATCAGTCAGGAAGTTAAAGCTTGGTCGCAAATGGGTCTTCCAAATGGACAATGACCCCAAGCATACTTCCAAGTTGTGGCAAAATGGCTTAACGACAACAAAGTCAAGGTATTGGAGTGGCCCTGACCTCAATCGCATAGAGAATTTGTGGGCAGAACTGAAAAAGTGTGTGCGAGCAAGGAGGCCTACAAACTTGACTCAGTTACACCAGCTCTGTCAGGAGGAATGGGCCAAAATTCACCCAACTTATTGTGGGAAGCTTATGGAAGGCTACACGAAACATTTGACCCAAGTTAAACAATTTAAAGGCAATGCTACCAAATACTAAGTGAGTGTATGTAAACTTCTGACCCACTGGGAATGTGATGAAAAAAATAAATCTACTATTATTCTAACATTTCACATTCTTAAAATAAAGTAGTGATCCTAGCTGACCTAAAACAAGCATTTTACTAGGATTAAACGTTAGGAATTTTTAAAAACTGAGTTTAAATGTAGTTGGCTAAGGTGTAGGTAAACTTACGACTTCAACATGCAGGTAGTGTTAAAGTAACTATGCATATATGACAATAGAGACTAGCAGTGGTGTAAATAGGGGGAGAGGGGGGGCAATGTAAATAGTCTGGGTAGCCATTTGACTAGATGTTCAGGAGTCTTATAGCTTGGGGGTAGAAGCTGTTTAGAAGCCTCTTGGACCTAGACTTGGCACTCTGGTACTGCTTGTCGTGCGGTAGCAGAGAGAACAGTCTATGACTGGGGTGGCTTGAGTCTGACCATTTTTAGGGCCTTCCTCTGACACCGCCTGGTATAGAGGTCCCGGATGGAAGAAAGCTTGGCCCCAGTGATGTATTGGGCCGTACGCACTACCTTCTGTAGTACCTTGGAGTCGGAGGCCGAGCATTTGCCATATCAGGCAGTGAATCAACCAGTCAGGATGCTCTCGATGGTGCAGCTGTAGAACCGTTTGAGGATGAGGACCCATGCCAAATATTTTTCAGTCTCCTGAGGGGGAATAGGTTTTGTCGTTCCCGCTTCACAACGGTCTTGGTGTGCTTGGACCATGTTAGTTTGTTGGTGATGTGGACACCAAGGAACTTGAAGCTCTCAACCTGCTCCACTACAGCCCCATCGATGATAATGGGCGTGTGCTCATCCTGTTTTTCTTGTAGTCCACAATCATCTCCTTTGTCTTGATCACATTGAGGGAGCGGTTGTCATCCTGGCACCACACGGCCAGGTCTCTGACCTATAGGCGGTCTCGTCGTTGTCGGTGATCAGGCCTACCACTGTTGTGTCATCAGCAAATGTAATGATGGTGTTGGTGTTGGTGTTGTGCCTGGCCATGCATTCATGAGTAAACAAGGAGTACAGGAGGGGACTGAGCACGCACCCCTGAGGGGCCCCTGTGTTGAGGATCAGCATGGCAAAAGTGTTGTCACCTACCCTTACCACCTGGGAGTGGCCCGTCAGGAAGTCCAGGATCCAGTTGTAGAGGGAGGTGTTTAGTCCCAGGGTCCTTAGCTTATTGATGAGCTTTAAAGACACTATGTTGTTGAATGCTGAGCTGTAGTCAATGAATAGCATTCTCACATAGGTGTTCCTTTTGTCCAGGTAGAAAAAGGCAGTGTGGAGTGCAATAGAGATTGCATCATCTGTGGATATGTTGGTGAAATATGCAAATTGGAGTGGGTCTAGGGTGGGTCTGGGATGATTGTGTTGATGTGAGCCATGACCAGCCTTTCAAAGCACTTCATGGCTATAGACGCGAGTGCTCCAGGTCAGTTGTCATTTAGGCAGGTTACCTTAGTGTTCTTGGGCACAGGCACTACGGTGGTCTGCTAAAAACATGTTGGTATTACAGACTCAGACAGGGAGAGGTTGAAGATGTCAGTGAAGACACTTGCCAGTTGGTCAGTGCATGCTTGCAGTTCACGTCCTTGTAATCAGTCTTGCCCTGTAAATGTTGACCCGTTTAAAAAGGTCTTACTCACATCGGCTGCGGAAGGGAATGATCAGTCTTTTGGACCAGCTGGTGCTCTCATGCATTTTTCAGTGTTATTTGCCTCGAAAACGAGCATAGAAGTAGTTCAGCTCGTCTGTGCTTCGCTTTGTAGTCTAATAGTTTGCAAGCCCTGCCACATCCGACAAATGCCAGAGCCGGTGTAGTACAATCCGATCTTAGTCCTGTATTGACGCGTTGCCTGTTTGATGGTTCGTCGGAGGGCATAGCAGGATTTCTTAAGCTTCTGGGTTAGTACCGCTCCTTGAAAGCGGCAGCTCTACCCTTTAGCTCAGTGCGGATGCTGCCTGTAATCCATGGCTTCTGGTTGGGGTATATATGTACATCACTGTGGGGATGACGTCATCGATGCATTTATTGATGAAGCCAATGACTGATGGGGTGTACTCCTCAATGTCATCGGAGGAATCCTGGAACATATTCCAGTCTGTGCTAGCAAAACAGTCCTGGAGCTTATCATCTACCTCATCTGACCACTTTATTGATCTAGTCACTGGTGCTTCCTGCTTTAAGTTTTGCTTGTAAGCAGGAATCAGGAGGATGGAATTATGGTCAGATTTGCTAAATGGAGGGCGATGGAGAGCTTTGTATGAATCTCTGTGTGTGGAGTCTATGTGGTCCAGAGTGGTTTTCCCTCTGGTTGCACATTTGACATACTGAGAGAAATTTAGTAAAACAGATGTAAGTTTCCCTGTATTAAATTCCCCAGCTACTAGGAGCGCCGCCTCTGGGTGGGCGTTTTCTTTTGGCGGAATACAGCTCATTCAAATAATTCCGGACTCTGACAGTGGTGGTATGTAAACAGCTAGTGTGGTCTACAGCTTATCATGATACTCTACCTCAGGCGAGTAATAGCTCGAGACCTCCTGAGATATTGTGCACTAGCTCTTGTTTACAAAAATACATCGTCCGCCGTCCCTTATCTTACCAGACGCCGCTGTTCTATCCTGCCGGTACATCGTATAACCAGCCACCTGTATGTATGTTGATATTGTCGTCATTCAGCCACGACTTCGTGAAGCATAAGATGTTCCAGTTTTTAATGGCCCGTTGGTAGTTTAATCTTCCGCTTAACTCTCCGATTTTATTCTCCAAAGATTGCACATTTGCTAGCAGAATGGAGGGAAGTCTGTTTATTCCATCACTCGCTCACTAATTCTCAGAAGGCAGCCCACCCTTCAGCTCCTCTTTCTCTTGCGCAGAACACGGGGATAGGGGCTTGTTCCTGAGGAAGCAGTATATCCTTCGCGTCGGGCTCGTCAGAGTCGTGAAAGGAAAAAAAGGATTCTGCTAGTCTTTGGTGAGTAATCAGAGTCCTGATGTCTAGAAGTTATTTTCGGTCATAAGAGTCGGTAGCGGCAACATTATGTACAAAATAAGTTAAACACAATTTATTTAACCAGGTAGGCCAGTTGAGAACAAGTTCTCCTTTACAACTGCAACAGAAAGAGGAACATATGAACACACAAAACCCACCCATGGCTGCACCCCTGCCCAGTCATGTGAAATCCATAGAGTCGGGCCTAATTTATTTCAAATGAATGATTTCCTTATATGAACTGTAACGCATAACATTTTTTAAATTGTTGCATGTTCCATTTATATTTTTGTTCAGTATACTTTTAAAAAATACCTGGTTAATATCCCAGAGATGGATCTTTTCTGATTTATCATTGGATCTCCTGAGCTTGACACCATTCATTGAAACACTGCCACAAGTCATTTTGAGACACAAAATAGAATCTGACATGAACGGCTTTGTCAGAGCTTTGGATTTCATACATTTCTGATCCAGTAATAAACAACAAAAAATACAAAGTCACCCGTGGGCCACATCTCAGTCTGACTGTCCCTAGATGACTGGGCGTGTGTCATTATTCATCCTTAAATATGAGAGTGGAGCTCAGGATAGCTGAATGAGGTCACAAACACCATAGCAGCTATCCTACATGACTGGAATCAGCCCTCGTTGTCAAAACTGACTGACTTGATAGGGGACTCTGGGAAGGGACAGTGTGTATACTGTACTAGCTGCAAGGGAAATGATGTGTTACAAAGCCAACACAGCCATCTGAAGTTACGGTTTAATAAATGATGCTAGGGATTACTGCTCTCTCTATTTATAGTTTCCTCCTCATGCTCTTGATTATTTTCTTCCCTTTCGCCACTCTGTATGTTATTATAAAGCTTAATGTGTTCCACTGGCTGCCATGGTAACAGCAGCATTGCAATCAGCCTCTCCATAGGACGGAAAGTGAAACCCTGCAGAAATGGGGGGGGGGGGGGGGGGTGAGAGTGAGCAAGTGAAGGAGTGCAAAAGGAGGGAGAGACAATGAAAGAGTGATAATGAGAGCGAGAGAGATATTCTTGACATTCTGTTTACACTGACTGGTTGTCCTTTGTTTCAGGGGATTCATGGGTCATTATTTTTACAGTCGGTTGGGTGAAGCCCAATCAATATGGCATCTTTCAGTGCCTTCACAGAGAGAAAGAGAGGAAAGGAAGAGAGAAAGCCATGAGGAGGAGAGTAGAGGAAGAGAAGATGGCAAAAAGAGAGGTAGACCGATCCAGTGAGACAGCTCGATCACACGCCCCCAGACTCACACGTCCCAGTAGACCTCTCGCTCGCCACTGATCCCCAGAACGTTTACACAGCATCTCGCCTCTCTCATGTTTCACAAGCTAAGTTCTCAAACGAAGACTAATCAGAGGAGACTTGTATTTGGTGGCTCTCTCTCACAGGAGATCTTAAAGGCTGAATGTGACTGTTCTTCTAGCTACCTGGTTGTGCCTCAGGCTACCACCCACCTAGATGAGCCACCTCTAGCTACACGTTTAACAAGTGTGCCCTCAGAAAAAGGTGCTACACTGAAGTGTCCACTTTAAGAACAAGTTGTTTGGAGCGAGATAATCAATCTGCCAATCCTGTTCTTTATCCCACAATATCCAGAAGGTAAAAATTGGTGATAAAATGTCATAACTAGTTAATTGTCAGGTTGTAACCTAGTCCTGGTTGAAAAGATATCAGATAACTAGATAAAGATGTATTTGTTTCGCCTGGGACAGACCAGAGGCCATATCTTGGTTGTTATCGGTCAATCATCCCATGTAGCATTATATTTCCTTCCTTGTGAACACTGGTGATCAGGTTTAAGAGGCCCTTATCATGAAACCATAAAGTCTTTCTTCTTAGAGACGTCAGAAGTTAACAATGATTAACTCTGGGGTTCAAAGTGTGTTCTAACCCATAAAAACAAACGGTCAAAAACATGACAAATGAAGCAGAAAGAGTGTGTGTGTGTGTGTGTGTGTGTGTGTGAGCAGAGTGCCCTCGTGATCACCAAACAAGCAATCCATTGTGCTCCTTTCCAGAGGGTCAATCACAGCGCTGCATCCATGGTCATTCAGACTCATTAGCATATTTCCAGAGGGTTATGAGCCAGTCTGGCCCCGCTCCATAACATGGGGCTTATACTATTTGTTTTCTTTCAAATACTTTAGCTGCGTTTCGTTGACCGATTTGATCAACGATGTGGCAAAGGTTGACATGGCTCAAGCCTAATGAGATAGTTAAACTATTGCACTAACGGTTAGTGGAGATGACAGAGACAAAACTCATATTACACTTAATGCAATTGCGAGCTGCAGTATCAACTCGCCATTTATTGAAAACATTCTGGTGCATTTACTCATAGCGTGTATGATTGTGAGAGGAAAATGCCACCCTGAGAACTTTATGGAGTAAAAAGGGGGTCAACAACGACAATGAGCTGAATCTGAGACTTGAGAAGAGATGACAGAGAGAAGAGGAGACTTGGAGAGTCGAAGTCCCCAACATGTGACAACAGCCTTTGCCAATAGCAACAACCAACCATCACACATCAATATTTTAGCCCACAGCCTCTTGCAAGAGTGTGTACAAGACAAGGCTGTCCCCTCTCGCCACATTCCTCCGTCCCTCGTCTAAACAGACATGTAAACAGCGCTGTGCCGTGGGTCACATCTCTTCTCTCTATCTGGCCTGCACGTGCTTCTCACTCTTGCTGGACAGGGCCACACACACGCACAGAGAGAGACATGGCCCGCAGGTAATGTCTGACAACAGCGCTTGGCTGGAAGAGGGACAGTGGCACAGAGACAAAAGAGCAGAACACACACACCTCTTCTCTCATCCTGATGGTATAACTACACTGACACACATTCTCTCATCCTGACGGTACAACTAGAATGTAGACACACACCAATATCACCCCACTCACCCTCTTACAGACTATTACATTGACTATATTGTTCCCCTGACTCTGCGTGCAATGAACGCAAGAGAAATTACACAATTTCACCTGATTAATATTGCCTGCTAATCTGGATTAGTAGTTATAACTAGTGATTATGATTGATTGTTTTTTACAAGATAAGTTTAATGCTAGCTAGCAATTTAACTTTGCTTCTACTGCATTCGTGTAACAGGCAGGCTACTCATGGAGTGCAATGGTTCGAGTGTTGGACTAATTAACTGTGCGGTTGCAAGATTGGAACCCTGAGCTGACAATGTGAAAATCTGTCGTTCTGCCCCTGAACAAGGCAGTTAACCCACAGTTCCTAGGCAGTCATTGAAAATAAGAATGTGTTCTTAACTGACTTGCCTAGTTATATATAAAAAAATAAAAAAAATGTTTTATTTTCAGAAATCGGCGCCCAAAAATAGATTTCCGATTGTTATGAAAACTTGAAAAATCGGCCCTAATTAAATCGGCCATTCCGATTAATCGGTCGACCTCTAGTACATATCCCAACCAGAAGCCATGGATTACAAGCAACATCCGCATTGAGCCAAAGTCTAGAGCTGCCACTTTCAAGGAGCGGGAGACTAATCTGGACGCTTATAAGAAATCCCGCTATGCACTCAGATGAACCATCAAACAAGCAAAGTGTCAATACAGTATTAAGATTGAATCCTACTACACCGGCTCTGACGCTTGTCGGATGTGGCAGGGCTAGAAAACTATTAGACTACAAAGGGAAACCCAGACGCGAGCTGCCCAGTGCCTACCAGATGAGCTAAATGCCTTTTATGCTCGATTCGAGGCAAGCAACACTGAAGCATGACCGGAAACTCTCCTTCCAGACTCACATTAAGCATCTCCCATCCAAAATTAAATCTAGAATCGGCTTCCTATTTCACAACAAAGCCTCCTTCACTCATGCTGCCAAACGTACCCTCGTAAAAACGGACTATCCTAGTGATCCTTGACAAAATAGCCTCAAACACTCTACTCAGCAAATTGGATGCAGTCTATCACAGTGCCATCCGTTTGGTCACCAAAGCCCCATATACCACCCACCACTGCAACCTGTAAAGCTCTGGCTCCAGGTCATCTTATCTCAGCTCACTGGTCACCATAGCAACACCCGTAGCATGCGCTCCAGCAGGTATACTTTACTGGTCATCCCCAAAGCCAACACCTATTTTGGCAGCCTTCCTTCCAGTTCTCTGCTGCCAATGACTGGAACGAATTGCAAAAATTAATGAAGTTGGAGACTTATATCTCCCTCACTAAGTTTAAGCATCAGCTGTCAGAGCAGCTTCCGATTGCTGCAGCTGTACACAGCCCATCTGTAAATAGCCCATCCAACCAACTACCTACCTCACCCCCATATGTTTTTCTGCTCTTTTGCACACTAGTATTTCTATGTGCACATCCTCATCTGCACAGATCACTCCAGTTTAATTTTCTAAATTGTAATTACTTCTCCACTATTTGTCTGTTTATTGCCTTACCTCCTTACTTCATTTGCACACACTGTATACAGATTTTTCTATTGTGTTATTGACTGTACGTTTGTTTATCCCATGTGTAACTGTGTTGTTTTTTGTCACACTGATTTGCTTTGTCTTGGCCAGGTCGCAGTTGTAAATGAGAACTTGTTCTCAACTCGCCTACCTGGTTAAATAAAGGTGAGATAAAAACATCTAAATAAAAGCATGCACGAGAGCACCAGCTGGATGACTGTGTGATAACGCTCTCTGTAGCCGATGTGAACAAAACCTTTAAACAGGTCAACATTCACAAAGCCACTGGTCCAGGCGGATTACCAGTATGTGTACTCAAGCATGAGCGGACCAACTGTCAAGTGTCATCCCTGACATTTTCAACTTCTCCCTGATCGAGTCTAATACCTACATGTTTCAAGCAGACCACCATAGTCCCCTGTGCCAAATAAAGCGAAGGTAACCTGCCTAAATGATTAACGCCCCGTGGCACTAACGTTGGTAGCCATGAAGTTCATTGAAAGGCTGGTCATGGCTCACATCAACATCATCCTCCCAGACCCACAGATGACGCAATCTCATTCACACTCCACACAGCCCTTTCTAAACCTGGACAAGAGGAACACCTTTGTGAGATTGAGCTGTAGTTTATAAACAGCAGCTCAACACCATAGTGCCCACGAAGCGCATCGCTAAGCTAAGAACTCTGGGACTAAACACCTCCTGCAACTGGATCCTGGACTTCCTGACAGGCCACCCCCAAGTGGTAAGAGTATGCAACAACACATCTGCCACGCTGATCCTTAACACTGGGGCCCCTCACGGGTGTGTACTTAAACCCCTCCTGTATTCCGTGCTCACCCACAACTGTGTGGCCAAATACGACTCCAAAACCATCATTAAGTTGGCTGACGACACAACAGTGGTAGGCCTGATCACCAACAATGATGAGATGGCCTATAGGAAGGAGGTCAAAGAACTGGCAGTGTGGTGCAAGGACATCAACCTCTCCCTCAAAGTGAGCAAGACAAAGGAGCTGCTCGTGGACTACAGGAAAAGATGGGCGGAACAGGCCCCCATTAACACCGACGGGGCTGTAGTGGAGCGGGTCGAGAGCTTCAAGTTCCTTGGTGTCCACATCACCAACAAGGGTCCAAACATACCAAGACAGTCGTGAAGAGGGCACAACAGCACCTTTTTCCCCTCAGAAGACTGAAACGATTTGGCATGGGCCCCCAGATCCTCAAATGGTTCCTGACCGGTTGCATCACTGTCTGGTATGGCAACTGCTCGGCATCTGACCATAAGACGCTTACAGAGGGTAGTGTGAACGGCCCAGTACATCACTGGGGCCAAGCTTCCTGCCATCCAGGACCTATATAATAGGCGGTGTCAAAGGAAAGCCCATAATATTGTCAGAGACTCCTGTCACCCAAGTTATAGACTGTTTTCTCTGCTACCACACGGCAAGTGGTACCGGAGCACCAAGTCTAGGACCAAAAGGCTCCTCAACAGCTTCTACCCACAAGCCATTAGACTGCTGAACAATTCATTTTAAAAATATTTAAAAATCGCCACCGGACAATTTACATTGACCCCCCCCCCCGTCTTGTACACTACTGCTACTCGTGGTTTGTTACCTATGCATAGTCACTTCACCCCCACCTACATGTACAGATTACCTCAACTAGCCTGTACCGCTGCACACTGACTCGGTACCAGTGCCCCCTGTATATAGCCTCGTTATTGTGTTACTTTTTATTTTAGCCTACTTGGTAAATATTTTCTTCTTCTTGAACTGCAGTGTTGGTTAATAAGGGCATGTAAGTCAGCATTTGACAGTAAAGTCTACCTTTGCTGTATTCGGCACATATGGCAAATAAAGTTTGATTTGATAACTACACTGTAAACACACACAGACACACACACGAGATGGCTGCAGCAGGGGGATTGACATTGAGCAACCTCAGAGAGACAGGTCAGACCGGAGGCCCTTCATTTGGAATTCCACATAGGGAGTAATGTGTGTGTGTCTGTGCAGCCGCTGTCTGTGCAGCCGCTGTCTGTGCAGCCGCTGTCTGTGCAGCCGCTGTCTGTGCAGCCGCTGTCTGTGCAGCCGCTGTCTGTGCAGCCGCTGTCTGTGCAGCCGCTGTCTGTGCCCATCAGAGGCTGTTGGGGAGTGCCACACACACGCATGAAAACACACACACACTCATGCTGGGGAGCGAACGGATGGACTGATGGACTGACTGGAGGATGAAGGTCAGCCTAACCCAAAGAGCAAAGCAGCCAACTCATCCTTCTCTCCAGAGAGTCAGAGGACTCCTCCCTTACTATAATCACTGTCCTCCACAGTGTACCTATCAAATAGAGGATAATTATTTGTCTGCTGTGCTTGTGCTGGTGTGTGTGAGTGAGTAATATATATATATATATATATGTGTGTGTGTGTTATACTCTCAGTGAAATCACAGATCCCCTGGAGAACCTTGACTGACATTTACCAATGGGTAAAATGAAAACATCCCTTCTGAAACGTCACCCTGCCATAGGTCACAGCAAAGGTCAACAACCTTCAGCTTCAGTCAATCACTGACTGGGTTGCCATTCTTAGGTCACTGGCCTGCTCAATACAATACAGAGGAGTAATAAAATACTAGCATTTATTTCACTGCTCTCACACACACACACACGCACACGCACACGCACACGCACACGTCTAGCAACCAAACCAAAGGCTGAAGCCTCACATCAATGTGAAGTGAATTCACTGCACTGTTTTGAACTACATAGTGACAACTGACAAACAACATGTCATCTTGTTACAAGGACACCCCAAAGCCTGTCTATCCCTTCATAGGCCTAGAGATCATCTTCCTTACAGCAACTGTTCACCACAGTGCAGTGAATTCACTCTGCTGCCAATGACTGGAACGAATTGCAAAAATCTCTGAAGCTAGAGTCTTATCTCCCTCTCTAACTTTAAGCATCAGCTGTCAGAGCAGCTTACCGATCACTGTACCTGTACACAGCCAATCTGTATATAGAACACTCGACTACCTCATCCCCATATTATTACTTACCATCTTGCACCTCAGTATCTCTACTTGCACATCATCATCTATCACTCCAGTATTAATGCTAAATTGTAATTATTTTCACCACTTATTGCCTACCTCCCTACTCTTGCACATACTGTACATTATTATATTTATTTGATGTTATTCACTGTACGTTTGTCTATGTGTAACTCTGTGTTGTTGTTTATGTCGCACTGCTTTGCTTTATCTTGGCCAGGTTGCAGTTGTAAATGAGACCTTGTCAACTGGCCTACCTGGTTAAACAAATAAACATATTGGTCTTCATAACCACCTCATGTCAGACAACAGGAGGAGTATGAGGTAGTGAGATCATGTTGATGGAATGGTACTAAGAGCTACAGCTTTCTCCGTCTCGTTCCACACACACACACACACACACACACACACACACACACACACACACACACACACACACACACACACACACACACACACACACACACACACACACACACACACACACACACACACACGACACACGTAAAAGGCAATGAAGAACCTTCCCGGCTGGCCACCATCACATTACATAGCAGCTCACGTAGTGGTGGTGTATGTGGCCTCCATCACATTACACAGGAGCTCACGTAGTGATGGAAACATCAGCTTGTTTTTATAAAACCAGCCGACCACCACCGCAATGAGAACAGTTAGAATATGGAGTATAGAATGGTAGTGTTGGCTAAGGTTCTCTCTATCTCTCGCTCAGGACCACCCACCCAGGGCCTCGGCAGAGTGAGAGGGAGCAGCAGTAACCCATAGTCAGTCTCTTTTATAAGGGACACTCACCACTCTCTGTTAAAGATCTAGTACAGTCAAATTTCAGCTTTTTCTCCTTTGTTGTGTCATATTGTAAAACAGCTGATGAAACTAACACTGTAAAAGTGTCAAAACATTTGATCAGTGTTGTTTTCTGATTGTATTTTAAAATCAGGAGGTTTGCATTAGCAGGAGTTTTGGATTTCCATGGTGACATCACCATGCGGTAAACTGGTTAATAGACCAATTTCAGTTTTCCCCTCCCCATTCAGACCACCCCCCCAGACCTTCCTAGCAAAATTATTATTGCTTGGGAAAGTTGCCAAAAAGCTATTTTTGCCCATTTTAAATGAAAATCTATTACAGTAAGGTACTAAATTGTTACCCAGAAATGGCTGCATTGGGACTTTAATGGAAGAAGACCTCCAAACGTCTTAAGAGGGCCAGAAGGCTGATGATACGGAGGAGGAGGAAGAAGAGGGAGAGAGAAAGAGGAAGGATGAGGTTAAGTGGTTTCGCTGATTACAATAACAGCCTCTGTTCCATTCCATTCCCTGGGATACACAGAATATGCTTTTTTCTTGCATCTGAAATGTCACTTGAGCCTGGAGTGAGTCCTGAGAGGAGTGAGTGGTGCTGTAACTGGTCAAAGGTCAATAAGCCACTTCACTGATAAAGAACCAGCCAGAGCCAGTCTGTCATTTCACAAAGTATGTAGCCTACTGTCCATATCTTTCATTCTATGTATATTATTCCAGGTGACCAGCTGGACGCAGTCAAACTGTTTGCCAGGTGTGAAATAGTGGCTGTTGAAAGGACTACGCCTAAAAAAACTCAAAGGAGTGTCACTGTTAGTTATTTCACTTCCTGTACTACAAGAGAGAAGATGTGTCTGAAAAGCAGTGGCACCATGGGGAGATGGGAGCTCTGTCATTGTCCGACTAACCCACACACCAAACTGACAGCAGACTACACAGGCACTGTGATAATGGTCTCCTGGGTCATTGTCCCTTCTAGTCCTAGATCTGTTCTTTCTTCTATCCATCACAAAAGAGATGATGAAAGCACACCGGATATGTAAATAGACAGAGAAGCACACACACGGCTGGTGGTACCTTAATTGGAGAGGACGGGCTCTTTGTGAAGGCTGGAAGGGAATAAATGGAATGGTATTGACCATTCCAGTCATTATTAAAAGTCATCCTCCCCTCAGCAGCCTCCTGTGACACACACAGCAGAGGAAGAGTTCAATAAACTGCTATCTGATCTCATTTCAAGACAATGGCTTCAGACAGGCTTGTATACAGGCCTCATAAGATCACAGTTTTGATCTGGCTTTTGCCTTGTCAGATTCAGCTGAGCTGCTCAAATAAGCCATCATGGTGCCCCAGGCTAACTTTTCCTGCATTTTCTATCTTGACATTTGTGCCTCCAAGGTTGACACGATAGACAAACAAGACAGGTCTGAGGCAGGCCAGATTGTAATAATTATGGGTCCCCAGTGCACAAATCACTGCTCATCGCCCCCATGGAGACAGATGTCAAAATGTTATACATTGCTTTTTCAGAGAACCGTGGAGAAGCAGATGAAAACCAGTTTAGAGGGCTGAGGGAGCGAGCATTTATGAAAACTACCAACTTGGTCGAAATATGTCTAATTCTGTTGGAGAATATCAACAATTGCCGTTATTATAGAGCATTATGATGATCAGTTAGGCACAGTACCGTAGTACCCTTTGGCCGCCCACGTGTTGGGGCAATTACACATTGGAACAGAGCTGAAAGCTTTGCTTCATCAGCCCTCAAGGCAACACTAGGCGTGCTCATCTAGAAGTGACAGATCAGTAGGCCACTGTCGTCAAGTAAAAAAGAAGCATTAAAGAAAGGCCTTAACCCTACCTTCACATTCTCATTCATTCCATTCTAAATGTTTGTATTGCCAAAGAAAGCCCACGTTAGGTACCACAGCTGGCTTGCTTATAGGTGTCCAACGTTCATATTATTGCGCATATACTTGACAATGAATTAAAGAATACATTTGGAATATATTGTAGCTCTGAAATGGCCTACGTCAGATTCCTATGTAAAAAGCATAAAGCTTTGCTGTTGACGCACTATTCCATAGCCGTTATTGGATTTCAATTGACCAAAAACGTGTGACATTGCAGACTACAACTATCCCTCTCACATCCCATACAGGTGGTTATGATGTGCAACAATATAACAACAATGTAGCCTATCGTTCTCCATCTCCAGTGTGCTACTAGTAGCACTCACCTCACCAACTGGATCAGTGCGCGTGCCAAGGAACAGCAGCGTGTCCGAAGTTGTAACTACCCGGCCACCATCCTCCTCTTCGAAGGGGAAAAAATGAAATTATGCCGTAGTGTGGTGTTTCCTTTTCTTAAAGTAGAATAATCCGATCAATTACCACCGAAATTGGTCCACTTCATGTTATACGGATCAGGTTTCCCGTTCTTCTTGTGCCTCAATGTACGCTCGCAGCGCAATTGAAAAGAACGTACCAATATTTTTTTAAAGAAGGGGCGCGCATATCCTACAGTTTTTCTGAACGTTAACAAATGTGATATCTTTAACCTTTTTTGCATTAAATAAAATATATTCAGTTGAAAATAATATTTTATTAAGATGATATGAAGTCCTGGCCATTAAAAGCCATAATGATGAGCAAATAACAGCCAGCCCTCCAAAATGGAACAGGCGCAGTTTTGTCCAATAGCGGAATTGAGAGAATGTGGATTGTGTTTCGGGATTTATCCAGTGTCCTAATCGCTGTGTGCTTTTACACAGGTCTTCAAGATTTGTTGATAAAATGAATTTGTGACCTGCAAGATGTACGGGGGTAATGAATGGGCTAATAATCATAATCACTATTAAAGGATGAATTAGGCCTAATTAGCACCTTCTTTAGAGGCCCAGTGCAGACAAAACATTTTTTTTTCAAACTATGAGGTTGGAATAAATCGGTGAAATTGTGAAAATCATGATAATGGCCTTTTAGTATTAGAGATATTTGAAAAGACTGCCTCAAAATGCCTGTTTTGGTGGGTTGGAGTAATAGCCTGTGGTAAATGAGTTAATAAACCTCTGCCAATAACAGCTAGGTTTCAGTTTTTCCCTAACTACTCAGACCACTACCAGATAGTCCTAGCAAAAGTATTGATTGAGAAAATGCTCTTTGCTGAGAATCTATTTGTTTCCTTTTGACCATTTTTATTGAAAACAATCAGATTTGGGTACTTACAGTAATTGTTACCCAGTAATGATTTGAAAATGAGATATGCATAGATAATAATGGAGAGTAGCAGCAGCGGAGAAGGGGGGGGGGTACAATGCAAATAGTCTGGGTAGCCATTTTGATAAGATGTTCAGGAGTCTTATGGCTTAAGGGTGGAAGCTATTTAGAAGCCTCTTGGACCTAGACTTGGCGCTCCTAGTAATTAACCGTTTTCGGCCCAAATTGGTGAAAGCGCAGAAGTCTACAAAAATATTTGGTTTCCCTTCAATACAGATTGATATAACATATGATGTGTTAGCTGATATTTAAAATACCTATCCAGGCATTTTAAGATCTGAAACGTATCAGTGACGCCTGGGCAGAGGAACGCGACCAACATGATGGCCTCGTTCCTCTGATGGTGACGACAGAGATGGTTTCCTCGCTTCGAGTCCTTGGGAAACTATGCAGTATTTTTTTTATGTATTATTTCTTACCCCAGGAAATCTTAAGTCTTATTACATACAGCCAGGAAGAACTATTGGATATAAGAGCGACACCAACTTACCAACATTACGACCAGGAATACGACTTTCCCGAAGCGTATTCTCTGTTTGGACCACCATCCAGAACAACGGATCTTATCCCAGAGTATACTACTCTCCAATGTCCAGTGTCTTGACAACAATGAAGACGAAATTCGAGCAAGGGTTGCCTTCCAGAGAGAGATCAGAGATTGTAACATTCTCTGTTTCACGGAAACATGGCTCTCTTGGGATATGTTGTCGGAATCGGTTCAGCCAAAGGGTCTCTCCATGAATCGCGCCGACAGAGATAAACACCTCTCTGGGAAGAGGAAGGGTGGGGGTGTATGCTTCATAATTAACGACTCATGGTATGATCATAACAACATACAGCAAGTCCTTCTGCTCACCCAACATAGAATTCCTCACAATCAAATGCCAGCCATATTACCTTACAAGATCATTCTCATCAGTTATCTTCACAGCTGTGTACGTTCCCCCTCAAGCAGACACCAATATGTCCCTAAAGGAACTTCACTAGACTCTATGTAAACTGGAAACCATATATCCTGATGATGCATTTATTGTACCTGGGGATTTTAACAAAACAAATTTGAGAACAAGGCTCCCTAAATTCTTTCAGCATATTGATTGCACTTTGCGCAGGGGTAATACACTCGACCACTGCTTATCTAACTTCCGCAATGCATACAAAGCCCTCCCTTCAGGCAAATCCAACCACGATGCCATCTTGCTCCTACCGTCATATAGGCAGAAAATCAAACAGGATGTACCAGTGATGAGAACTATTCAACGCTGGTCTGACCAATCAAAATCCACGCTTCAAGATTGTTTGATCACGCGGACTGGGATATGTTCCGGTCAGGCTCAGAGAATAACATCGACCTATACGTTGACTCGGTGAGTGAATTTATAAGGAAGTGCATTGGAGATGTTGGACCCACTGTGAATATTAAAACCTACCCTAAACAGAGACCGTGGATGGATGGCGGCATTCGCGCAAAACTGAAAGCACAAACCATCGCATTTATCCATGGAAAAAGGTCTGGGAATTTGCTGAGTATAAACAGTGTAGTTATTCCTCAGCAAGGCAATCAAACAAGCGAAATGCCGGTACAGGAAACCACGAACTACAAAAAGAAAACCAGCAACGTCACGGACAACGACGTCACGCTTCCAGAGAAACTAAACACCTTCTTTGCCCGCTTTGAGGAAAATATAGTGCCACCGCCGCGAGCCACTAACAAGAACTGAGGCGCAACTCTTCTTCTCCGTGGCCGACGTGAGTAAAACATTTAAACGTGTTCACCCTCGCAGGGCTGTTGGCCCAGACGGAATACCTAGCCGCGTCCTCAGAGCATACGCAGACCAGCTGGCTGGTGTGTTTACAGACATATTCAATCATTCCCTATCCCAGTCTGCTGTCCCCACATGCTTCAAGATGGCCTCCATGGACATCGGGAATGCATCTGAATTAACAGCTGTGTCTTTTTCAACGAGGCAAGTCAGTTAAGAACAAAATCTTATTTTCAATGATGGCCTAGGAACACTGGGTTAACTACCTTTTTCTGGGGCAGAACAACAGATTTCTACCTGGTCAGCTCAGGGATTCGATCTTGCAACCTTTCGGTTACAAGTCCAACGCTCTGACCACTAGGCTACCTGTCGCCTTGTTAAAATGGTGTTTCTGGAATTTCTTTCCTTCTTAATGCCTTTGAGCCAATCAGTTGTGTTGTGACAAGGTACGGATGTTATTCAAAAGATAGCCCAATTTGGTGAAAGTCCATATTATGGCAAAAACAGCTCAAATAAGCAAAGAGAAAGGACAGTCCATCACTACTTTAAGACATGAAGGTCAGTCAATCTGGAAGATTTCAAGAATTTTGAACATTTCTTCAAGTGCGGTCGCAAAAACCATAAAGCGCTATCTCTCTCCTCTGCTCTCATCCTTCTAGACCTATCGGCTGCCTTCGATACTGTGAACCATCAGATCCTCCTCTCCACCCTCTCCGAGTTGGGCATCTCCGGCGCGGCCCACGCTTGGATTGCGTCCTACCTGACAGGTCGCTCCTACCAGGTGGCGTGGCGAGAATCTGTCTCCTCACCACGCGCTCTCACCACTGGTGTCCCCCAGGGCTCTGTTCTAGGCCCTCTCCTATTCTCGCTATACACCAAGTCACTTGGCTCTGTCATAACCTCACATGGTCTCTCCTATCATTGCTATGCAGACGACACACAATTAATCTTCTCCTTTCCCCCTTCTGATGACCAGGTGGCGAATCGCATCTCTGCATGTCTGGCAGACATATCAGTGTGGATGACGGATCACCACCTCAAGCTGAACTTCGGCAAGACGGAGCTGCTCTTCCTCCCGGGAAGGACTGCCCGTTCCATGATCTCGCCATCACGGTTGACAACTCCATTGTGTCCTCCTCCCAGAGCGCTAAGAACCTTGGCGTGATCCTGGACAACAAACTGTCGTTCTCAACTAACATCAAGGCGGTGGCCCGTTCCTGTAGGTTCATGCTCTACAACATCCGCAGAGTACGACCCTGCCTCACACAGGAAGCGGCGCAGGTCCTAATCCAGGCACTTGTCATCTCCCGTCTGGATTACTGCAACTCGCTGTTGGCTGGGCTCCTGCCTGTGCCATTAAACCCCTACAACTCATCCAGAACGCCGCAGCCCGTCTAGTGTTCAACCTTCCCAAGTTCTCTCACGTCACCCCGCTCCTCCGCTCTCTCCACTGGCTTCCAGTTGAAGCTCGCATCCGCTACAAGACCATGGTGCTTGCCTACGGAGCTGTGAGGGGAACGGCACCTCAGTACCTCCAGGCTCTGATCAGGCCCTACACCCAAATAAGGGCACTGCGTTCATCCACCTCTGGCCTGCTCGCCTCCCTACCACTGAGGAAGTACAGTTCCCGCTCAGCTCAGTCAAAACTGTTCGCTGCTCTGGCTCCCCAATGGTGGAACAAACTCCCTCACGACGCCAGGACAGCGGAGTCAATCACCACCTTCCGGAGACACCTGAAACCCCACCTCTTTAAGGAATACCTAGGATAGGATAAAGTAATCCTTCTCACCCCCTCCCCCTTAAAATATTTAGATGCACTATTGTAAAGTGGTTGTTCCACTGGATGTCATAAGGTGAATGCACCAATTTGTAAGTCGCTCTGGATAAGAGCGTCTGCTAAATGACTTAAATGTAAATGTAAATGATGAAACTGGCTCTCATGAGGACCGTCACAGGAAAGGAAGACCCAGAGTTACCTTTGCTGCAGAGGATAAGTTTATGCATGCGCAAACCAGCTGGCTGGTGTGTTTACAGACATTTTCAATCATTCCCTATCCCAGTCTGCTGTCCCCACATGCTTCAAGATGGCCTTCATGGTTCCTGTACCAAGGAAGGCAAAGATAACTGAACTAAATGACTCACTTCTGTCATCCTGAAGTGCTTTAACTTAAGAGACTAGTCAAGGATCATATCATTTCCACCTTCCGGCAACCATAGACCCACTTCAGTTTGCATACCGCCAAACAGGTCCACAGACGATGCAATCGCCATCACACTGCACACTGCCCTATCCCATCTGGACAAGAGGGATACCTATTTAAGAATGCTGTTCATTGACTACAGCTCAGTATTCAACACCATAGTACCCTCCAAGCTCATCGTCAAGCTTGGGGCCCTGGGCCTCAACCCCGCCCCGTGCAATTGAGTACTGGATTTTTCTGACGGGCCTCCCCCAGGTGGTGAACGTAAGAAACAACACCTCTACCTCGCTGACCCTGAACACTGGGGCCCCACACGGGTGCGTGCACAGCCCCCACCTGTACTCCCTGTTCACCCACGACTGCGTGGCTATAGCACGCCTCCAACTAAACCATCAAGTTTGCAGACGACACAACAGTAGTGGGCTTGATTACCAACAACGACGAGACAGCCTACAGGGAGGAGGTGAGGGCACCACGAGTGTGGTGTCAGGAAAACAACTTCTCACTCAACGTCAACCAAAAAAGAGATGATCGTGGACTTCAGGAAACAGCTGAAGGAGCCCCCCCGCCCCAACACCTACATTGAAGGGACACCAGTGGAGAAAGTGGAAAGTTCCTTGGCATACACATCAACGACAAACTGAAATGGTCCACCCACACAGACAGTGTGGTGAAGAAGGCGCAACAGCGCCTCTTCAACCTCAGGAGGCTGAAGAAAAGTGGCTTGTCACCAAAAACCCTGACTAACTTTTACAGATCCACAATCGAGAGCATCCTGTCAGGATGTATCACAGCCTGGTACGGCAACTGCTTGCCCTCAACTGCAAGGCTCTCCAGACGGTGGTGCGGTCTGCACAACGCATCACCGGGGGCAAACTACCTGCCCACCATGACATCTATAGCACCCGATGTCACAGGTAGGCAAACAAAGATCATCAAAGACAACAGCCACCCGAGCCACTGCCTGTTCACACCGCTACCATCCAGAAGGGGAGGTCAGTACAGGTGCATCGAAGCTGGGACCGAGAGACTGAAGAACAGATTCTATCTCAAGGCCATCAGACTGCTAAACAGCAGTCACTAACTCAGAGAGGCTGCTGCCTACATGGAGACCCAATCACTGGCCACTTTAACAAATGGATCACTAGTCACTTTAAACGATGCCACTTAATAATGTTTACATATCTTACAATACTCATATCATATTTATGTACTGTATTTTATACCATCTATTGCACCTTGCCTATGCCGCTTGGCCGTTGTTCATCCTTATATTTATATGTACATTTTCTCATTCACCCCTTTTAGATTTGTGTGTATTAGTTGAGGTTGTTGGGGAACTGTTAGATTACTTGTTAGATATTACTGCACTGTCGGAACCAGAAGCACAAGCATTTCGCTACACTCGCATTAACATCTGCTAACCATGTGTTTGTGACAAATAAAATGTGATTTGATTTGAACATGCGTGCCAATTAAAGATCTTGACTAATCAGATGCAAGGCCAAATTAGGGGCGTAATCCGGCCCAGGTGTGCAGCCTGGTTGGTTTTTAAAAGCTACCTCAGTTTCATCAATTGTAGCATAGCAGAGGCACGCTGTCCTCTAACCTACAGAGTCACATTAGTTGTTGGCATGGGACTCATGATGGCAAACACGCTCAGGTTATTGTTCAAGCAACTGGTTTGGTTTTTACTTGTGGAAAACTTCTTAATCTCTCCTGCTTTGTCATATACTTATAGCACCGACACATGGCAACAACTTCCAAGGCGAACACCACAATTTGACAATCGTCCACGCTTTAAACAGCCTCCACTCCAACAAACAGTTTCAAGGCCAGTTCGAGTAGAAACTGTCGCTGTGATGTGCCATTCAGACTACATGGAGATAGTAGTGAAGGCTGATCTGTTTAAACTCGGTAATCTAATCGACGTGGATGACCTGCGACTTGGAGTTGAACAGTACCAAGACCAAGAGCCGTGTAGGGCTTCAGCAGCCGGAGATGAGTACAGAATATTCGCAGCACTTTCAGACTGCGGAACCAAGTACATGGTAATATATATATTTTTAAATTCAGTAGTTGACTTCTTGTAAAACCTTTTCTTAAATGCTGCTTTGTGACTCCACAGCTGAACGAAGACTCATTGATCTACGCAAACCTCCTCAGATATACACCCAGAACCACACCAGATGGCGTTATTCAAATGACTGGTGCTGTAATCCCAATTGAGTGTCATTATGAAAGGTGAGTTTAGGCTATACTGTTGTATGACGGTCATAGGAATCCTGCGTTGACCTATTGGTGTATTTACCGGTCTGTACTTTCTGTTTCAGGAAGTACAGTTTGGACAGCTCTTCTCTCCAGCCGACCTGGATCCCTTTCACCGCCACAGTGTCTGCTGAAGACACCCTGCAGTTCTCATTGAAGCTTATGACAAGTGGGTATATACATCCTGGGCTGCATTTCGCAGGGTACAATTTTGTTGACCATTCAGATAATAAATCAAAAGGATACAATTGCGCTCTCCCAGAAGCTTGATAAAACCCGTGAATTGAATGTTCAGATATCAAATTTATTTATTTAGCCTTTCTTACATCAGCCCTTACATCAGCAAGCAATGTAGGTGTAGAAGCACGGTGGCTAGGAAAGGCTCTGAGGGGTGGCCAGTCCTCTTCTGGCTGTGCCGGGTGGAGATTATAACAGAACATGGCAACAATGTTCATGCATGGTCAAATAATAATCACAGTAGTTGTCGAGGGTGCAACAGGTCAGCACCTCGGGAGTAAATGTCAGTTGGCTTTTCATAGCCGATCATTGAGAGTATCTCTACCGCTCCTGCTGTCTCTAGAGTTGAAACCAGCCGGTCTGGGACAGGTAGCACGTCCGGTGAACAGGTCAGGGTTCCATAGCCGCAGGCAGATACAAATGTACAATGTAGCACACATGCCCCTCTGACATGCAAAATACGGAATCACATCAGACAACTGTTATTGGGGACACTTCTATCTGCAACGTTATACAGTTTGCCTCCTAATCATGGCCCTCATTTTAATCCATTATTAGATCACTAGTTGAGCGCCTATTGACAATATGTTCTGTCCGTGGTAGTTTTAATAGAGACTCGTGTTCGTAACTTTGAAACGCACCGCTTGCAGGTCTGTCTTTACTGCCATTTCCTTTCCAGGTGACTGGCTCTATGAGCGGGGTTCTGGAGTCTACTTCCTGGGTGATCCCATCAACATTGAGGCGTCTGTCAGGGTTTCTCACCACACCAGGCTCAGGGTCTTTGTTAGCAGCTGCGTGGCCACACTGGACCCTGATGGCAACTCTGTCCCCAGATATGTTTTCATTGAGAGTGATGGGTAAGGGGGGGATGACTTAGAATGACTATTATCCGGCTGGTCTGTAGAGAACGATAGAATATGCCATTTGAGGGCTTCCACCATTTTTAAAGTAGTCAACTATTTTCTTAGACTTCTTAATTGGTTACTAAGGAAGATGCCCCAATATGTATTTTAATATTATCTCCCTCCAGGTGCTTGACGGATTCCCAGCTGCCTGGTTCCCGCTCTGGTTTCATGCGTAGGACCCAGGACAACAAGCTCGGGTTCCACATTGATGCCTTTAGGTTCTACCAGGAGGACAGGGCAGAGGTGAGGGCGGTATTTAATAAAAAACAATGTTGTAGAGGCAATTATGGGTACTGTAGTTACATTATTCTACAGTAACATAATTTACAGACATTATGTAGGCTACTGTGATTCTGCATCTTTGTTTTGCTTATCCTGTTTTTCACAGCTGTACATCACCTGCCACCTTATGGCAGTCCCTGTCATGGACCATGCAGAGCCTAGCAACAAGGCATGCTCCTTCATTGATGGCAGGTGGGATAAGTCACATTTCCTTAGCTACTGTTATTGGGCTGTGACCTATTCACTGGAATAACCATAGCTTTTTAAAAAAGTGGTGTGTTCTTGGTCCATGAGTAGATCTTTCATACATTTCAGATGGAGGTCTGCTGATGAGAATGATTTGCTATGTGGGCGTTGTCCAAGCCTGAGTAGACAGAAGGGGGTTGATCAAGCTCCAGCACAAAGTCCCCTCAGTCCAAGACTAGGTGGTAGCCAACTTGAACCACGTGTCTATCGCAACAAACCCCCAGTCTCTGGTGACAATTGGAGTATTGGGTTGAAGGCCAAGAAAGGTGTATTTGACATCTTAATCCCTCTATTCCATCACCACCTTCTCAAAACACATTGCAGGGGCGGGACCTTCTCCAATATGGAAATTGTGTCTTGACTGCAAATGTATGTGTTTAATGTGTTGTCCTTTTAGTATGGGACCATGATACTACTTTGGGCCCCATGATTGTCCTCCCAAGTAAACAGAAAAGTACACCTTTATCTCCACGGACGAGTGGAGGTATCGATATACCTGGCTTCCCTGCCTCAACAGGGGACAGGAAGCCCGTATCACCTGGCAGTCGTTGGCGTGGCATTGACTTCAAGAGAGGTAATTCGACTCTGACATGGCATAATCTTATTCCTTATGTAGTGCACTACCTTTGAACGGGTAGTCTTGAGAACCCAACCCTAGGCAACAGCAGTGACTAGGGTCTGGTTTCAATGACTGACTCGTTTGGCAACTTCTCCCAACAAATCACGAGGCAGAACGTCATGATTTGAAACCAAATTTTGCAGGGAATACCTTTGCAGTGGTTTTAGTGAAGGTAGTTGAGGCAAACTAGCCACTTGCATAATGCACTCATTAAAAATACTTGATCTCCATCTTGCTAGCTATTTTGTATGAATTAGAGGATTTTATTTAATCTATTTCACCTTTATTTAACCAGATAGGCTAGTTGAGATCAAGTTCTCATTTACAACTGCGACCTGGCCAAGAGAAAGCATAGCAGTGTGAACAGACAACAGAGTTACACATAGAGTTAACAAGTCAATAACACGGTGGAAATAAAGTCTATATACATTGTGTGCAAAATGCATGAGGAGGTAGGCGAATAATCACAATTTTGCAGATTAACGCTGGAGTGATAAATGATCAGATGGTCATATACTGGTGTGCAAAAGAGCAGAAAAGTAAATAAATATAAACCGTATGGGGATGAGTTAGGTAAATTGGATGGGCTATTTACCGATAGACTGTGACCGGTTAGCTGCTCAGATGGCAGATGTTTGAAGTTGGTGAGGGAGATAAAAGTCCAACTTCAGCGATTTTTATATATATTTTTATTTTTTGCAATTCGTTCCAGTCACAAGCAGCAGAGAACTGGAACGAAAGGCGGCCAAATGAGGTGTTGGGTTTAGGGATGATCAGTGAGATACACATGCTGGAGCGTGTGCTACGGGTGGGTGTTGCCATCGTGACCAGTGAACTGAGAGAAGGCGGAGCTTTACCTAGCATGGATTTGTAGATGACCTGGAGCCAGTGGGTCTGGCGACGAATATGTAGCGAGGGCCAGCCGACTAGAGCATACAGGTCGCGGTAGTAACAAAACGGATGGCACTGTGATAAACTGCATCCAGTTTGCTGAGTAGAGTATTGGAAGCTATTTTGTAGATGACATCGCCGAAGTCGAGGATCGGCAGGATAGTCAGTTTTACAAGGGTAAGTTTGGCGGCGTGAGTGGAGGCTTTGTTGCGGAATAGAAAGCCGACTCTAGATTTGATTTTAGATTGGAGATGTTTATATGAGTCTGGAAGGAGACAAGTCTACAGTCTAGCCAGACACCTAGGTACTTATAGATGTCCACATATTCTAGTTCGGAACCATCCAGGGTGGTGATGCTAGTCGGGCGTGCGGGTGCTGGCAGCAAACGGTTGAAAAGCATGCATTTGGTTTTACTAGCGTTTAAGAGCAGTTGGAGGCCACGGAAGAGTGTTGTATGGCGTTGAAGCTCGTTTGGAGGTTAGATGGCACAGTGTCCAAGGAAGGGCCGGAATTATACAGAATGGTGTCGTCTGCGTAAGCGGTGGATCAGGGAATCGCCCGCAGCAAGGGCAACATCATTGATTTTTATATATATACATATACATATACATATACATATATACAGAGAAGAGTCGGCCCGAGAATGGAACCTTGTGGCACCCCCAGAGACTGCCAGAGGACCGGACAACATGCCCTACGATTTGACACACTGAACTCTGTCTGCAAAGTAGTTGGTGAACCAGGCAAGGCAGTCATTAGAAAACCGAGGCTACGGAGTCTGCCGATAAGAATATGGTGATTGCTATAGGCGACAGCCTTGGCCAGGTCGATGAAGACTGCTGCACAGTACTGTCTTATGGATGGCGGTTATGATATCGTTTAGTACCTTGAGCGTGGCTGAGGTGCACCGGTGACCGGCTCGGAAACCAGATTGCACAGCGACGGTACGGTGGGATTCGAGATGGTCAGTGACCTGTATTCACTTGGCTTTCGAAGACCTTAGATAGGTCTGTAACAGTTTGGGTCAAGGGTGTCTCCCCCTTTGAAGAGGGGGATGACTGCGGCAGCTTTCCAATCCTTGGGGATCTCAGACTATATGAAAGAGGTTGAACAGTCTGGTAATAGGGGTTGCGAAAATGGCGGCGGATAGTTTCAGAAATAGAGGGTCCAGATTGTCAAGCCCAGCTGATTTGTACGGGTCCAGGTTTTGCAGCTCTTTCAGAACATCTGCTATTTGGGTAAAGGAGAACCTGGAGAGGCTGGGGGGCGGAGCTGTTCGCAGACGTTGGAGTAGCCAGGAGGAAGGCATGGCCAGCCGTTGAGAGATGCTTGTTGAAGTTTTTGATAATCATGGATTTATCGGTGGTGACCGTGTTACCTAGCCTCAGTGCAGTGGGCAGCTGGGAGGAGGTGCTCTTGTTCTCCATGGACTTTTCAGTGTCCCAGAACTTTTTGGAGTTGGAGCTACAGGATGCAAATTTCTGCCTAAAGAAGCTGGCCTTGGCTTTCCTGACTGCGTGTATTTGTTCCTGACTTCCCTGAACAGTTGCATATCGCGGGGACAATTCGATGCTATTGCAGTCTGCCACAGGATGTTTTTGTGCTGGTCGAGGGCAGTCAGGTCTGTAGTTCTGCTTTTTCTTTTTTGAACGGAGCATGCTTATCTAAAATGGTGAGGAAGTTACTTTTAAAGAATGACCAGGCATCCTCAAATGACATATACAGGCAATGAGGCAGTGATCGCTGAGATCCTGGTTGAAGACAGCGGAGGTGTATTTGGAGGGCCAGTTGGTCAGGATGATGTCTATGAGGGTGCCCTTGGTTACAGATTTAGGGTTGTACCTGGTGAGTTCCTTGATTTGTGTGAGATTGAGGGCATCTATCTTAGATTGTAGGACTGCCGGGGTGTTAAGCATATCCCAGTTTAGGTCACCTAACAGAACAAACTCTGAAGCTAGATGGGGGGCGATCAATTCACAAATGGTGTACAGGGCGCAGCTGGGAGCTGAGGGGGGTCTGTAGCAGGCGGAAACAGTGAGACTTATTTCTGGAGAGTAATTTTTAAAATTAGTAGTTCGAACTGTTTGGGTATGGACCTGGAAAGTATGACATTACTTTGCAGGCTCTCTGCAGTAGACTGCAACTCCTCCCCCTTAGAACTGCCAATCTTGATGGAAAATGTTATAGTTGGGTATGGAAATCTCAATTTTTGGTGGCCTTCCTAAGCCAGGATTCAGACATGGCAAGGACATCAGGGTTAGCAGAGTGTGCTAAAGCAGTGAATAAAACAACTTAGTGAGGTGGCTTCTGATGTTGACATGCATGAAACCAAGGCTTTTTCGATCACAGAAGTCAACGAATGAGGGTGCCTGGGGACATGCAGGGCCTGGGTTTACCTCCACATCACTCGTGGAACAGAGGAGTAGTAGGAGGGTGCGGCTAAAGGCTATCAAAACTAGTCGCCTAGAGCGTTGGGGACAAAGAATAAAAGGAGCAGATTTCTGGGCATGGTAGAATATATTCAGGGCATAATGCACAGACTGGGCTATGGTGGGGTGCTGGTACAGCGGCGGTAAGCCCAGGCACTAGGTGATGATAAGAGGGGTATCTCTGGACATGCTGGCTGTAATGGGTGAGGTCACTTCATGTGTGGGAGGTGGGACAAAGGAGCTATCAGAGGTATGAAGAGTGGAACTAGGGGCTCTATTGTAAACTAAAACAATGATAACTAACCTGAACAGTATACAAGGCATATTGACATTTGAGAGAGACACACAGTAATCGCAGGTGTTGCATGGGAGCGCTAGCTAAAACAGCAGGTGAGACAACAGCTAATCAGCTAGCACAACAGCAGGTAAAATTGCATTGACTAGGCAGAGAGGGTTGGATCAATGACACATAGGTTACGGTAGTGACATAGGCCTCTATGCCAAACTCTCATTCTAGTACGTACAGAAGTGTAAAGCCAGTTTTTAAAATGTGTGGGAGGCAACCAGGATGTCTAGACTATTGCCCAGACCATGATGCACTGGTCAAAAGTAGTGCACTCTGTAGGCCATCGGGTGCCACTTCGGACACCTGTCTTTTCCTATCCCTATATGCTAGCAATTCTGCCAACACTGGCTGTGTTAATCTGTTACATTTAATTCCAGGACCTTATTTCACCCAATCCCAAAATGAGGTTAGTCCCTTGGGCCCAAGGGTCGGACCCAACAACCCAACTAATGACAGTACGTTACTGTTTTGAATGAATGATAATTACATGTAGGCTCTGTGCTAAATCGTCTGTTCTCAGAGCGTGAGGCCACTCCAGACCCTGAGTTGATTCCTACACCTGAGCCCATTGGAGACCTTGAGGTTACCACAGAGAAAGAGGGTCTGGGTGAAGAGGAGGATCAGTATGAGATTGGAACCTATTGAAAGGGTATGTATGGGATGATGGTACTGCTATTATAGAGGGAAATAACCTGCACATGGCAAGCAGGTTAGCACTTATTGGGATGGCTCTGCAGAATGTTCACTAGCTGGCACAGCCACAAGGTAATATATGATTTTTAAACCTTAACCTCACTGCCAACCCTAATGCCTAACATTAAATTAAAAGCATACATTGTTACAATGTAGCCAATTTTGACTTTCAATCTGGCACATCTAGTGGAATTTGCTCAGTTCTGCCTCCAGGACAATAGTCTCAATAAATGTCAACCTGCACATGGCGATTGCCAGTATCACTTTTAAATATCTGATTTTGATGTGGTTTCATAAAGAAGGGATATATATGTTCCCAGTCCACTATCCAATTTCTAGAATTGGAAGGCGCTGTTGTCGTGGTGGCCCATAATAGAATTGCTCCAAGCAGCAGCACACTCCAACTCACTGAGGTTGGTGCCGGTCCTGATGTCCCAGCACACAAGGAGGATGACCCTACAACAAAGTGACATAAGCACCACATCTGCTCCTGGCGAACTCAACCAGTGAAGGGACTACCACAACACTGAGACGATATCTCAAGAGATGCCTGTTAATCTCTTTGAAAAATAAATGATTTGATGCTACTTCGACTGACTTTCTGTCTTCGCCATTATGCACTACATGCTAGAGTAATCTGAAATATTGCCTTCATTTGTTAAAAAAGTGAGGGCCTGTAGCTGCCAACTGACATTTCCTAGCTTGGTCTTTGGTCTGTATTGGTGTTTGCGTAGCCAGACATCACATCCTGGATTAATGTGACTCTGTCCCAAGGTTCCTGATTGAGCATGTAAGCTATAGGGCATTCTGAGACATTGGGCTTGTTATGAAGGGTATGAGGAATGGGTGGACTGCACGGGAGGTTGGTGGCCCCTTAATTGGGAAGACCGGGCTTGTGGTAACTGCAGTGGAATGGTATCAAACACATGGTTTCCAAGTGTTTCCCGTCTTCCCTCAACCTCCGCTGGCGGACTAGAACCAGAAATTGGCATTGGCATTTCTAACTGGTCCTTTTCCTTAATCCGACCCTTTTTTGAGATTTCCAATATTATCCAGAAGAATAATTTGGTGATAAACCCAAGTGTTTGGGTTTAGTGTGGTGTAGGCCTAGCCTCAATGGAAAGTTCCTCCCTGACTACATTGCAGATGCCTGCCAGATCTTAAAATGCCTGGTTATGTATTTAATAAATCAGCTAACCATACAGCACTGACGACGTGGCACACAACCACTGGTTGCAATGCTTAAGCATCTAGTTGGGCAGGCTCTACAAGATTGCCACAGCACCTGTTCTGATTTCAAAAAGCCAGAGATGAGAAATTATCAGGTGCCAATTCACACTAATTATATGGCTGCTATTAGACAGGTAGCACAATTCTGCTTTTTCCACTAATTGGTCTAGACCAATCGCAACATTTTTTTCAAATCGGACTGGTCAAGAGGCCAATGAGTGAAAAAAGAACAGAATTGGGCTGCCGGTCTTAACGCAGCCGATGGCCTTAGGATTCTAGGCCCATATTCCCAAAGCATCTCGGACTATAGAACAGCTTATCAATGGATCGGTTTTGCCTTTTAGATCAGTGCACTGGAGCCTTGTTCAGACTGCAAGGCCTCATGCTCACATCTGTCTTAAAAAAAAAAATCTATTTCACCTTTCTAACCAGGTAGGCTAGTTGAGGACAAGTTCTCATTTACAACTACAACCTGGCCAAGATAAAGAAAAGCAGTTTGACACAAACAGGGTTACACATGGAATAATCAAACATACAGTCAACACAATAGAAGTGTATATACAGTGTGCAAATGAGGTAAGGCAATAAATAGGCCATAGTGGCAAAATAATTACAATTTAGCAATTAAACACGAGTGATGTGCAGAAGATGAACGTGCAAGTAGAGCTACTGGGGAGCAAAAAATATAACAGTATGGGAATGAGGTATTTACAGCTGAGCTATGTGCAGTGATCTGTGAGCTGCTCTGACAGCTGATGCTTAAAGTTAGTGAGGGAGATATGAGGCTTCAGTGATTTTTGCAATATGTTCCAGTCATTGGCATCGGAGAACTGGAAGGAAAGGTGACAAAAGGAGGAATTGGCTTTGGGGGTGACCAGTGAAATATACCTGGTGGAGCGCGTGCTACGGGTGGGTGCTGCCTTGATGTTTTGGAATGCTGACTCTCCAAGCTAAGGTGACAAAGCCTATCATGGATGTTCCCAGTTACTTTGAATGTTAATTATCGTGTTAGAACACTTAAAGCCTCAAAGGACAATGAAACTATTTTCAATACGAGTCCTTTCTGGCTCACCACAGCAAACTAGCTAGCTAGGTAGCTTTCTAGCACATTCAATAATTTGTATGTAAGCAATACATGTTCTTGTCAACCGACTAACTAGCAAGCAACAAGATATGTAAAATAGCAGTTTAAAAACCACGAGGGCAAATAGATCAAATTTGACTGTTAGACACAAGTCGCATGGCCAGGAATCAAATTTGTATCTGATTTCAAACCACCTTGGAAGGTCAGGGCCAGCACCAGACAAAAGCGGTCGCTTAGGGTCCCCGGACACTAGGGGGCCCCCGACCCAAAAGGTTTATACACATATACAGTACCAGCCAAAAGTTCAGACACACCTACTCATTCAAGGGTTTTTCTTAATATTTTACTATTTTCTACATTGTACAATAATAGTGAAGATATCAAACTATGAAATAACACATGGAATCATGTAGTCACCAAAAAGGTGTTAAACAAATCCAATTTATATCTTCAAAGTATCCACCCTTTGCCTTGACGACAGCGTTGCACACTCTTGGCATTCTCTCACTTAACTTCATGAGGTAGTCACCTGGAATGCATTTGACTTAACAGGTGTGCCTTTTTCAACTAGGCAAGTCAGTTAAGAACAAATTCTTATTTTCAATGGCGGCCTAGGAACACTGGGTTCACTGCCTTGTTCAGGGGCAGAACAACAGATTTTTACCTTGTCAGTTCGGGGATTCGATCTTGCAACCTTTCGGTTACAAGTCCAATGCTCTAACCAGTACGCTACCTGCCGCCTTGTTAAATCTCTGTTTGTGGAATTTCTTTCCTTAATGCGTTTGAGCCAATCAGTTGTGTTGTGACAAGGTCGGGGTGGTATACAGAAGATAGCCCAAATTCGTGAAAGACCAAGTCCATATTATGGCAAGAACAGCACAAATAAGCAAAGAGAATGGACAGTCCCTCACTAATTTGAGACATGAAGGTCAGTCAATCTGGAAAATTTCAAGAACATTTCAAGTGCGGTCGTAAAAACCATAAAGCGCTATGATGAAACTGGCTCTCATGAGGACCGTCACAGGAAAGGAAGACCCAGAGTTACCTTTGCTGCAGAGGATAAGTTTATGAGACTTACCAGCCTTAGAAATTGCAGACCAAATAAGAGTTCACAGAGTTCAAGTAACAGACACATCTCAACATCAACTGTTCAGAGGAGACTTGTGTGAATCAGGCCTTCATGGTCGAATTGCTGCAAAGAAACCACTACAAAAGGACACCAATAAGAAGAAGAGACTTGTTTGGGCCATGAAACACTAGCAGTAGTCCAAATTTGAGATTTTTGGTTCCAACCGCCGCTTCTTTGTCAGACACAGAGTAGGTGAATGGAAAATCTCCATGTGTGGTTCCCACCGTGAAGCATGGAGGAGGAGGTGTGATGGTGCTTTGCTGGTGACACAGTACGTGATTTATTTCAAATTCAAGGCACACTTAACCAGCATGACTACCACAGCACTCTGCAGCAATAAGACATCCCATCTGGTTTGCGCGCAGTGGGACTATCATTTGTTTTTCAACAGGGCAATGACCCAACACACCTCCAGGCTGTGTAATGGCTATTTGACTAAGAAGGACAGTGATGAAGTGCTGCATCAGATGACCTAGCCTCAACAATCTCCTGACCTCAACCCAATTGAGATGGTTTGGGATGAGTTGGACCGCAGAGTGAAGGAAAAGCAGCCAACAAGTGCTCAGCATATGAGGGAACTCCTTCAGAGTGTGCAAAGGTGTCATCAAGGCAAAGGGTGGTTACTTTGAAGAATCTAAAATCTAAAATCTTTCATGCTGACCAGCAAATGTCACTACTGTGCATTGTAAACAGACAATGAAGCTTTGAGTAATTAACCGTTTTTCGGCCCAATTTGGTGAAAGAGCCGAAGTCTATAAAAAGATTTGGTTTCCCCTCGCTGCATATTGCTATAACATATGATTTGTAAGCTGATATGCAAAATACCTATCCAGGAGTTTTAAGATCTGCCACGTATCAGCGACGTCTGGGCAGAGGAACGCGGCCAACAAGAACGCGTTCCTCTGATGGTGTCGACAGAGATGGTCGGCTTGCTTCGAGTCCTTAGGAAACTAGACAGTATTTTTTTAAATGTATTATTTCTTACCCCAGGAAGTCTTAAGTCTTATTACATACAGCCGGGTAGAACTACTGGATGTAAGAGCGACGCCAACTTACCAACATTACGACCAGGAATATGACTTTCCCGAAGTGGATCCTCTATTTGGACCACCACCCAGGACAATGGATCTGATCCCAGAAGCTGACCCAAGACAAAGGCGCCGCATAAAGGGCAGACGGAGCGGCCTCCTGGTCAGGCTCAGTAAACGTGCACATCGCCCACCGCTCCCGAGTATACTACCTGCCAATGTCCAGTGTCTTGACAACAAGGTAGACAAATATTAGAAAGGGTTGCCTTTCAGAAAGAGACCAGAGATGGTAACATTCTCTGTTTCATGGAAACATGGCTCTCTCAGGATATGTTGTCGGAATCGGTTCAGCCACCGGACTTCTCCATGCATCGCGCCGACAGAGATTAACACCTCTCTGGGAAGAGGAAGGGTGGGGGTGTATGCTTCATGATTAACGACTCATGGTGTAATCATAACAACATACAGCAACTCAAGTCCTTCTGCTCACCCAACCAAGAGAATTCTTGTCAGTTATCTTCACAGCTGTGTACATTCCCCCTCAAGCAGACACCAAGATGGCCCTAAAGGAACTTCACTGGACTCTATGTAAACTGGAAACCATATATCCTGAGGCTGCATTTATTGTAGCTGGGGATCTTAACAAAGCCAATTTGAGAACAAGGCTACCTAAATTCTATCAGCATATTGATTGCACTTTGTGCGGGGGTAATACACTCCACCACTACCACTCTAACTTCCGCGATGCATACAAAGACCTCCCTTCAGGTAAATCCAACCACGATGCCATCATGCTCCTACCGTCTTATAGGCAGAAACTCAAACAGGATGTACCAGTGACTAGAACTATTCAACGCAGGTCTGACCAATTGAAATCCATGCTTCAAGATTGTTTTGATCACGCGGACTGGGATATGTTCCGGTCAGGCTCCGAGAAAAACATCGACCTTTACGTTGACTCGGTGAGTGAATTTATAAGGAAAGTGCATTGGAGATGTTGGACCCACTGTGACTATTAAAACCTACCCTTACCAGAAACCGTGGATGGATGGCGGCATTCGCGCAAAACTGAAATCATAAACCATCGCATTTAACCATGGAAAAAGGTCTGGGAATTTGGCTGAATATAAACAGTGTAGTTATTCCCTCCGCAAGGCAATCAAACAAGCGAAATGCCGGTACAGGGACAAAGTGGAGTCCAAATTCAACGGCTCAGACACGACACGTACGTGGCAGGGTCTACAGGAAATCACGAACTGCAAAAAGAAAACCAGCCACGTCACGGACAACAACGTTACACTTCCAGACAAACTAGACACCTTCTTTGCCCGCTTTGAGGATAATATAGTGCCACCGCCGCGAGCCGCTAACAAGAATTGTGGCGCCCCTCTTCTTCTCCATGTCTGACGTGAGTAAAACATTTAAACGTGTTAACCCTCGCAGGGCTGCTGGCCCAGACGGAATACCTAGCCGCGTCCCTCAGAGCATGTGCAGACCAGCTGGCTGGTGTGTTTACAGACATATTCAATCATTCCCTATCCCAGTCTGCTGTCCCCACATGCTTCAAGATGGCCTCCATGGTTCCTTTACCCAGGAAGGAAAAGATCTAAATGACTACCGCCCCGTAGCACTCACTTCTGTCATCCTGAAGTGCTTTAAGAGACTAGTCAAGGATCATATAATTTTCACCTTCCGGCAACCCTAGACCCACTTCAATTTGCATACCCCCCAAACAGGTCCACAGACGATGCAATCGCCATCACACTGCCCTATCCCGTCTGGTCAAGAGGAATACCTATATAAGAATGCTGTTTGTTGACTAGAACTCAGCATTCAACACCATAGTACTCTCCAAGCTCACCGTCAAGCTGGAGGCCCTGGGTCTCTACCCCACCCTGTGGAGCAGGCTCCTGAACTTCCTTACGGGCCGCCACCAGGTGATGAAGGTAGGAAGCAACACTTCCACTTCGCTGATCCTCAACACTGGGGCCGTACAAAAGTGTGCTCAGCCCCCTCCTGTCCTCCCTGTTCACCCATGACTGCGTGGCCACGCACACCGCCAATTCAATTATCAAGTTGCAGACGACACAACAGTAGTAGGCTTGATTACCAAGAATGACGAGACAGCCCACAGGGAGGAGTTGAGGGCTCTGGGAGTGTCGTGCCAGGAAAATAACCTCTCACTCAACGTCAACAAAACAAAAAAAAGAGATGATCGTGGACTTCAGGAAACAGCTGAGGGAGCACCCCCCTATCCACGTCAACGGGACTGCAGTGGAGAAAGTGGAACGCTTCACTGACAAACTGAAATGGTCCACTCACATAGACAGTGTGGTGAAGTAGGTGCAACAGCACCTCTTCAACTTCAGGAGGCTGAAGAACGCTTCACCGGGGGCAAACTACCTGCCTTCCAGGACACCTACATAACCCGATGTCACAGGAAGGCCAAAAAGATTATCAAGGACAACAACCACCTGAGCCACTGCCTGTTCACCATGCAATCATCCAGAAGGCGAGGTCAGTACAGGTGCATCAAAGCTGGGACCGAGAGACTGAAAAACAGCTGCTATCTCAAGGCCATCAGACTGTTAAATAGCCATCAATCGTACATTAGCGGCTGCTGCCTATATTCATAGACTTGAAATCACTGGCCACTTTCATAAATGTAACACTAGTCATTTTAATAATGTTTACATATTTTGAATTATTCATATGTACACTACCATTCAAAAGTTTGGGTTCACTTAGAAATGTCCTTGTTTTCCATCAAAACATACATGAAATTAGTTGCAAAATGAATAGGAAATATAGTCAAGATGTTGACATGGTTATAAATAATGATTTTTAATTGAAATAATAATTGTGTCCTTCAAACTTTGCTTTCATCAAAGAATCCTTACATTTGCAGTAATTACATCTTTGCAGGCCTTTGGAATTCTAGTTGTCAATTTGTTGAGGTAATCTGAAGAGATTCTACCCCATGCATTCTGAAGCACCTCCCACAAGTTGGATTGTCTTGATGGGCACTTCTTACGTACCATACGGTCAATCTACTCCCACAACATCTCAATAGGGTTGAGATCCGGTGACTGTGCTGGCCTCTCCATTATAGACAGAATATCAGCTGACTGCTACTTCCCTAAATCATTTTTGCATAGTTTGGAGCTGTGCTTTAGGTCTTTGTCCTGTTGTAGGAGGAAATTGGCTCCAATTGAGCGCCGTCCATTTTTTTTCCAATCTTCCTCTATCCAATGTCTGTGTTCTTTTGCCCATCTTAATATTTTATTTTTATTGGCCAGTCTGAGATATGGCTTGTTCTTTGCAACTCTACCTAGAAGGCCAGCATCCCAGAGTCGCCTCTTCACTGTTGACGTTGAGACTGGTGTTTTCCATATACTATTTAATGAAGCTGCCAGTTGAGGACTTGTGAGGCATCTGTTTCTCAAACTAGACACTCTAATGTACTTGTCCTCTTGCTCAGTTGTGCACTGGGGCATCCCACTCCTCTTTCTATTCTGGTTAGCGCCAGTTTGAGCTGTTCTGTAAAGGGAGTAGTACACAGCGTTGAACGAGATCTTCCGTTTCTTGGCAATTTCTCGCATGGAATAGCCTTCATTTCTCAGAACAAGAATAGACTGACGAGTTTCAGAAGAAAGTTATTTGTTTCTGGTCATTTTCAGCCTTTAATCAAACCCACAAATGCTGCTGCTCGTGATACTCAACTAGTCTAATGGGCAGTTTTATTGCATCAGCACAACAGTTTTCAGCAGTGCTAACAAAGGGGTTTTCTAATGATCAATTAGCTTCTTAGCTAACACAACATGCCATTGGAACACAGGAGTGATGGTTGCTGATAATGGGCCCCTGTACACCTATGTAAATATTCAATTTAAAAAATCTGCCATTTTCAGCTACAATAGTCATTTACAACATTAACAATGTCTACACAGAATGTTTTAAATCAATTTGATGTTATTTGCTTTTCTTTCAAAAACAAGGACATTACTAACTGACCACAAACTTTTGAACGGTAGTGTATATACTGCACTCTATTCTATTCTACTGTATCTTAGCCTATGTCGCTCTGACATTGCTCATCCATATATTTATATATTCTTAATTACATTACTTTACTTAGATGTCTGTGGATTGGGTATATGTTGTGAAATTGTTAAATATTACTTGTTAGATATTATTGCACTGTTGGAGCAAGAAACACAGGCATTTCGCTACACCCTCAATAACATCTGATAAACATGTGTATGTGACCAATAACACTTGATTTGATTTGTTTTTCAACAGGACAGCAACCAAACACAACTCCAGTCTGTGCAAGGGCTATTTGACCAAGGGGAGTGATCGATTTCTGCATCAGATGATCTGGCCTCCACAATCACCCAACCTCAACACAATTTAGATGGTTTTGGATAAGTTGAACCGCAGAATGAAGGAAAAGCAGCCAACAAGTGGTCAGCATATGTGGGAACTCCTTCAAGACTGCTGGAAAATCATTCCAGGTGAGCTGGTTGAGAGTGTGCAATGCTGTTATCAAGGCAAAGGGCGGCTACTTCGAAGAATCTCAAATATAAAATAGATTTTGATTTGTTTAACACTTTTTTGGTTACTACATGATTCCATATTTCATAGTGTTGATGTCTTCAATATTATTCTACAATAAAGAAAATAGAACAAATAAAGAAAAATCCTTCAATGAGTAGGTGTGTCCAAACTTTTGACTGATACTGTATATTCTTTTTGTGGAACTTAGTCAGACTCTCAATTTACTGTTGAGAGTTAGAATAATAGAATACAGAAAGTGCAAGTTTGAAATTTGTTTGTGCATCAGCAGTTTTTATCTTGTTTTGCCAGTCGCTGACAGTCACTCACTTGGCCATGTCAGCAAATTAAAATTGATTGGTAAATTAGTCTCGGCAGTTATCTAAACTTGTAATCATTGCCTAATACCAACCGGGCAAGCAGGGCATGTGCACAGGGCCCCTGACTTCCATGGGGCCCCATTGATTTTGTTAGTCACTCTCACTCAGATATCAGTTTTTATTTTTTTTTTTTTCACCTTAATTTAACCAGGTAAGCTAGTTGAGAACAAGATCTCATTTACAGCTGGCATAAGTCATGGCAAAATGTGTAGAATTGCAGGAAATTAGCTTTAAAACTGCAACATTTTCTCTCTGCCCCATGGCAAAATGTGTAGAACTGCAGAAGATTTCCTTTAAAACTGCAATGTTTTCTCTACGCCCCATGGCAAAATAGGTAGAATTACAGGAAAACCTTTAAAAGACAATTGTTTCTCTCTACCGTCAACAGCGGGGCACAAAAAGAATTGACCCACCACCAAATCTCGCTTAGGGTCCACAAAACGATAGACGAAGGTGGTTCGAAATGTGGCTTGAAATATCTGATTCCATGTGCTTTTTGGCTGTTCAGACTGCAGGAAAATGAACCGATTCGAATATACAAAAGAATAGGATTTGAGTCACTTCAATCTGAGAAGCCATGTGAATACAGGCCCTGAACTCTAGGGACAGTGTAGGCAGTTGAGTGCCAATCAGCAACACCCTGTCAACCATCGTCATCATTCACGACTTGATTGGTATCAGTTATGTTAGTTAGTGCTAGCTGGAACAAAAATCCTTCACCCACAACAGCATTGGTTTCGTCAAACATTCATGTGTGGCAGGGTATCAGAATATTTTCTCCTTCATCAAATACAATTGGACACTCATTGTTCTTTGTATTGACTGGAGAGTTTATACTTCAGATTAGGAGTGTGGTTCCCTTGAAGAAACCACTGTCTAATTCTTAATCACTTTCTATTGTTTTATTTTGCTTATGTTGCTGGTGAAGAACAGTATGAGGATGTATGAACTTGTCATCATTGAATTTTGCCATTGGCATTTAGTGTAGAAAGCTGCATTCGTTTGTTGAAAAGAGGGGCCGATGATAGATGCATGGACAGAGAATCTAAAGTTACCCAACTGAAGCATTTTGAAGAAGGTCAAGGAGTGCCGTCAATTGGGGCTTACACCATCTGTGTAGAATATACTGAGGACGACTATGATCATATCGATAAACTCAGACCTCAACAACAAATGGCCGCCATGTGTCTCTGGATGAACTGGGCTGTATTCAGTAGTCGGATTCCGTTGCTAAACATTTTGTCTGTCGCAAAACGTTTTGCAACGGAAAACCGTTTACCATTTACTCTAGGAACCAAACAGCACAAAAGGAACATTTTCCGTTTGGAGGAACAGACAATGTTTTCCAATGGAATCTGACTAATGAATACACCCGTTTTTAGGTCACAGAACAAAATGGCTCTCAGAATTCAAAAGCCCTCATGATCTCAATTCTCTTTATGGAACCCTCAGATTCTATGGTCTACTCAAACAAGTTGGGGTTCTCACAAGTTCCAGATAATGTCATCACCAGGGGGATTCGTGTTGAATAAATTAATGTGTAAAATTGTATTTCAGAATGTAGTGATACTCCATATTTAGAGCACACGATTGAGTATAATGACACCAAGGTGTTGTCTGTATCATGTACAGTTGAATCAGAAGTTTACATACACCTTAGCAAAATACATTTACACTCATTTTTTCGCAATTCCTGACATTTAATCCTAGTAAAAATCCCTGTCATAGGTCAGTTAGGCTCACTACTTTATTTTAAGAATGTGAAATGTCAGAATAATAGTAGAGAGAATGATGTATTTCAGCTTTTTTTTCTTTCATCACATTCCCAGTGGGAGTGTTTACATACTAATTGAGTGTATTTGGTAGCATTGTCTTTAAATTGTTTAACTTGGGTCAAACATTTTGGGTAGACTTCCACAAGCTTCTCACAATAAGTTGGGTGAATTTTGGCCCATTCCTCCTGACAGAGCTGGTGTAACTGAGTCAGGTTTGTAGGCCTCCTTGCTTACACACGCTTTTTCAGTTCTGGCCACAAATTTTCTATAGGATTGAGGTCAGGGCTTTGTGATGGCCACTGCAAAACCTTGACTTTGTTGTCCTTAAGCCATTTTGCCACAACTTTGGAAGTATAGTTGGGGTCATTGTCCATTTGGAAGACCCATTTGCGACCAAGCTTTAACTTCAAGACTGATGTCTTGAGATGGTGACTTGATATATCCACATAATTTTTCTGCCTCATGATGCCTTCTACTTCGTGAAGTGCACCAGTCCTTCCTGCAGCAAAGCACCCCCACAACATGATGCCGCCACCCCCGTGCATCACGGTTGGGATGGTGTTCTTCGGCTTACAAGCCTCCCCCTTTTCCCTCCAAACATAACAATGGTCATTACGTGTAAACAGTATCATTTCTGTTTCATCAGACTATAGATTTCTTCAAAAAGTATGATCTTTGTCCCCATGTGCAGTTGCAAACCGTAGTCTGGCTTTTTTATGGCGGGTTTGGAGCAGTGGCTTCTTCCTTGCGGAGTAGCCTTTCAGGTTATGTTGATATAGGACTTGTTTTACTGTGGATATAGATACTTTTATACCCGTTTCCTCCAGCATCTTCACAAGGTCCTTTGCTGTTGTTCTGGGATTGATTTGCACTCTTTGCACCAAAATATGTTAAACTCTAGGAGACAGAACACATCTCCTTCCTGAGCAGTATGACGGCTACGTGGTGCCATGGTGTTTATACTTGCGTACTATTGTTTGTACAGATTAACTTGTTACCTTCAGGCGTTTGGAAATTGCTCCCAATGATGAAGCAGACTTGTGGAGGTCTACAATTTTTTTTCAGAGGTTTTGGCTGATTCCTTTTGATCTTCCCATGATGTCAAGCAAAGAGGCACTGACTTTGAAGGTAGGCCTTGAAATACATCCACAGGTACACCTCCAATTGACTCAAATTATGTAAATTAGCCTATGAGAAGCTTCTAAAACCATGACATAATTTTCTGGAATTTTCGAAGCTGTTTAAAGTCACAGTCAACTTAATGTATGTAAATTCTGACTTGCTGGAATTGTGATACAGTGAATTATAAGTGAAATAATCTGTCTGTAAACAATTGTTGGAAAAATTACTTGTGTCATGCACACAGTAGATGTCCTAATCGACTTGACAAAACTATAGTTTGTTAACAAGAAATGTGTGGAGTGGTTGAAAAACTAGTTTTAATGACTCCAACCTAAGTGTACGTAAAATTCTGACTTCAACTGTAAGTTCACAGATCATTGGTCTTACAGAGGGAACGTATAGGCCTAAAATGGCCGCTTTTATCACGTTTATCTATTTTATTGTCTTTGTTACAATACATGTAAAAAGCATATCAAACATCCTAACTCACGGGAAGTTCCTATTTTTGAGAATTGCCTGAACAATCTGAGAAATTGCCCCTGTCTATTCATTTGCCAGCCCAATTACTATAGATAGATTTTTCAGTTGATTAAGGAATCTGTAAGTAGCTGCTACAGATGACTTCTTAACTACTCTAACAACATAACATCAAGTGTCAAGTGCAAACAAGTCCAACTGGGGTAAATGGACCATGTTTTAATGATGATGCTTCTCCCTTCTGATGTGGAATAATCAGGGAAAGAGGTGATTTACACATTTGACTGTCCAGGATTTATCAACAAGCATGAAGATTATTTATAGGTGTATGTGTGTGTGTGTGTCCTCCACTTATTACGGTATACGGTTGTTTTTAATATAAAAATGTAATTCTGAACTTTAAGCCTCAGTTAGAATGTGAGCTATTTATATTGATAAATTATTAAACGCACCGCAGTTGATTAGTCCAGATGTTGGATTGAAGACACCCATGGACATATCACCGTCGACGGTGTTGAGTTACCGACTAACAAAAGGGTGTACCTGATTCTTCAGACACGCCCTGTTGCTGCTTGGATAGCGTCGAAGGAAACTACGCGTAGTTCAACAACGTTTTCAAGTAACTTGTTGACATTTTCTTCGTTTAATTAGGACTGGGATATTCGTTCTAAACTGAAATGGGAGCGTGTATGGCATTGTGTTCAATCGCTAGCTGTGTAAGTATAAATTATATAACTTCCTATTTGTCATTTTGCTCACTTTGTTAGAGTGAGAGTGTGCAACGACGTTTGTTTTGGGTCCTTATGTAAACACAGACACTGTTTTCCCAGTATATTCTAATATGTTATGTTGATCTGAAGTGGTTTTAAATACTTTCGTTTGAAAACAGACACTTGTTTTGTCGGTCAATTAACATGGTTTTATTTGCTGAAAAAGTCAGCAGTTTCATGTTAGGCTAATTTCCGGTTTCTATGTAGTTTCAGTGCGTCACGCTGTCCCCTCCCACCCCAAATCATCTGCGTGACTGAAATTATTCCTTTTCATATTCGATGCAATGTTGTGGGCGAATTCAATAATAATGTTTAGTATATTTGTTAGTCACTGAACGTTTTCTAAGCCTGCTTGAGCAATAGAACGTGAATTCCATCCAATTTTGGGGACCCCCACACCACTAAAATGACCATGCAGAGAGTGTTAGGCCTATTGACCCTTTCTATTGAAGAGTTTATAGCACATTCGTACGTCACCATAAAGCCCTGTGTCTGTTTTACCTACAATGGCTACACCCTTTGAGAAAAAGCTTGTAACTACTGCTCCACTTTATGGCCTACCCTGGTGCATACAGCCTGCATTTGGAAAGAATTCAGACCCTTGACACGCAAGCCTTATTCTAAAATTGATTTTAAAAAAATCTCAATTTACCCATAATACCCCATAATGACAAAGCGAAAAAATGTTTTTAGAAATTTTAGCAAATGTATTCAAAATAAAATAAACAGATACCTTATTTACATAATTATTCATACCCTTTACTATGAGACTTGAGCTCAGGTGCATCCTATTCCCATTGATCATCCTTGAGATGTTTCTACAACTTGATTGGAGTCCACCTGTGATAAATTCAATTGATTTGACATGTTTTGGAAAGGCATACACCTATCTATATAAGGTCCCACAGTTGACCGTGCTTAAGGTCCCACAGTTGACACCTCTGAGACAAGATTGTGTCGAGTCACAGATCTGGGGAAAGGTAACAAAACATTTCTTCAGCAATGAAGGTCCCCAAGAACACAGTGGCCTCCATCATTCTTAAATGTAAGAAGTTTGGAACCACCAAGACTCTTCCTAGAGCTGTTTTTTCCGGGACTGGGAGACCAGTCAGGATCGTGGGGGAAAGATGGACGGAGCAAAGTACAGAGAGCCTTGATGAAAACCTGCTGCAGAGTGCTCAGGACCTCAGTCTGGGGGTGACTGTTCAACTTCCAACAGGACAACAACCCTAACCACACAGCCAAGACGATGCAGGAGTGGCTTCGGGTCAATTTTTATGTCCTTGAGTGGCCCAGCCAGACCCCATACTTAAACCCAATCGAACATCTTTGGAGAGACCTGAAAATAACTGCACCGACAACTTGACGGAGCTTGAGAAGAATGGGAGAAACTCCCCAAATACATATGTGCCAAGCTTGTAGTGTCATCCCCAAGAAGACTCTGCTGTAATCGCTGCTAAAGGTGTTGTAACAAAGTACTGAGTAAAGGGTCTGAATACTTATGTAAATGTGAGATTCAGTTTGTTATATACATTTCTAAAAACCTGCTTTTTTTGCTTTGTCATTGTGTATGTTGAAATGGGGGGGGGGAATAATCAATTTCTGAATGCACTGTAACTTGCAATCATTTAATGAAGGATGGCTGATCCTTCCCAGCTACCACATCATAGGCTTCTCTGTGCTTGACTAAACTATGCTTCACACATCTCTGGGCTGATCCAGCCTATACCTCTAGTTGACACAGCATCTCTTGACTTGACAGTCTTCATGAATCATCAGAGAGCAGTGAGATGCCTCCCAAGGAGCATTGTCCTTCTGTGACCTCATACAACACATACACACCACTGGGGTCTTCCTCAATTCATCAGTCCTGATTGCTCCAGTTCTCTCCACGCTCCTTCTTAAAACACATTGGAAAGGGACCTTGGATCTCCACCAATATGTTATGAGGGAAAACAAGAAATCATGAGAATCTTTCTTGAGAAAGAGCATGCATCAGATGGCTGTGTTAGTGTTCATTGCTGTACTGTAATTGTATGAGTGGCAGCCTCTGTCATTGTCACTGGCAGGATTACCTTCAATACAACTAACAGTTGTCCGGGCTCATTTGGATGGGAAACGCAATGGTTGCCGTGACAATTCGTTTTGTTTTTTTAAAGCTTATCAAATTGTCACTTAACCGTGAAATGCTTGCTTAAGAACCTTTCCCAACAATGCAGAGTTTTATATTATTAAATAGGAACCAACACGAGGAATACAATACACAGGAATGGAGCTGTATAAAGGGAATAACAGGCAGTGGCGCACAGTAGATTTGTTGCAAACACACAAACCATGCATGTATTTGCCAGATTATGCCATCTCTCTCTGGCACAACAAAAATTTGACTTGTCTGTGCAATCTATCTAGGCATCATGTCTGTGTGGCTCCGCTCCCTGTCTGCTGTCAGGATGCTGTCCCTCCACCTACAACTCCACTGTGTCCCGGCTGGCCTTCTCCTTCCTGCTGCTGCTGGGGTCCCTGGTCTCTGTCATCATGATCCTACCTGGCATGGAGACTCAGCTCAAGAAGGTAACACCACATAACACAACCCTGGTCCTGGTTGCTTGATGAGGAGCCTTGCCTGAAACCTACACATTTGTGTTAGCTCCCTGAACTAGTGCCAAGGTCTTAGCTCAGTGGGCTAACACAGACTTGTGGCTTGCAGGAGATGTAGAGTTGGTGTAGAAGGCCCTGTGGTTGACAACTTTTTGACCTGTGTTACGTAGATTGTTAGTTCAATTCTTACTATGTTTCTTCACTGATCTATCAGATACCTGGGTTCTGTGTTGGTGGAACTTCCATAACCATACCAGGCATTGAAAACAAGGTGAACTGTGATGTCATCGTGGGCTACAAGTCTGTGTACCGTATGTGCTTTGCCATGGCCTGCTTCTTCTTCCTGTTCTCCATCATCATGATCCGTGTTCGCAGCAGCAAGGACCCCCGAGCCTCACTACAGAACGGGTATGTAGCAGACTTTTATTGTAGTGGATAGTGACATTTGGGCATACATTGCCCTCTGCTGGCCAGACCAGGATAGTGAAGCATCTCCCCACACCCTTATTTGTTTACATACCAGTATAAAATATTGCATTCTCGTTTGTATCATGGCAAGGAAACAAAACACGAAGCGGATATAACTTCTTTAGAAAAGAAACACTAATGTTGGAAACAAACATTGTGGTGTCATCCAGAGTCACATTTATTTATTTTACAAGCTATAGCACAATGTTTTACATACAGCAGGAGCAAATGGGTTGGCCTGCTAAATTCATTTTTTTAGCCATGGAAAAAAACATTGCGATATTGCCCTATAAAATATGTATTTTATTAATGGCGTACAGACATAGGACTTGTTTTTTTTGTATGAAGTGATGTACTGAATGAATGCCTGTGGCTTTGTCCTCTCAGATTCTGGTTCTTCAAGTTCCTTATACTGGTGGGGATAACTGTAGGAGCCTTCTTCATTCCAGATGGGACATTCAACACAGGTATACTTTATTATATTACTTCAATGTTAAATAGCTTCCTCCAAACACTAATAACCAGTGGCAATTTTAACGAAAATATTGGTGGGGAAAACTCAATCGACAAAGCTTGTGCGTCAAAACTACGACACTGGCTACACATAGAATGCACTAATAACCAATCCCAGAAATTAGTTTGGAGTTACAACATTTGGGTTATGAACAGTATAAGGCTACTTCCCTTATCTTTAGCTCATATTGCATGAAAGACCACAGTAATCGAGCATACTTTTTATAGTGTAAACTTAGCTAGTAATCGGTCTGCAATATTGCAACACTGCGTGTGTCTGCCTGTTACAAAGGGACCTGGTTAACAATATGCAACATTTGCATAAGGGAATGGTATTCCCTTCATCTATTGTACAGTTATATCAAAGATGTATAACTCTTCTACATGTGGTTCCATGGGTATTAGTTTGCCATCAAACATCAACAATAAGACATAGTCTATAGGATATTATAGCTAGCCTACCTTAAAATAGATGTTAGCCACTGCTTCATGACCCACCACCAACCACATGATAAGTTTGAAAATGATTTGCTAGGAGATTAGAGGTCGACCGATTTAGGATTTTTCAACACCGATCATTGGAGGACCAAAAAAGCCGATACCGATTAAGCGGACGATAAATACATCTTTGCAAATTATTTAATTGAATTTATTTGTAATAATTACAATTACTGAATTAACACTTATTTTAACTTAATATAATACATCAACAAAATCAATTTAGTGAAACATGTCAATTTGGTTTAAATAATGCAAAAACAAAGTGTTGGGGAAGAAAGTAAAAGTGCAATATGTGCCATGTAACAAAGCTAACGTTTAAGTTCCTTGCTCAGAACATGAGAACATATGTTAAAAGGAACCACCAGCTTTCATGTCTTCAATATTCCCAGGTAAGAAGTTTTAGGTTGTATTTATTATAGGAATTATAGGACTATTTCTCTATACCATTTGTATTTCATATACCTTTTGACTATTCGATGTTCTTATAGGCACTTTAGTTTTGCCAGTGTAACAGTATAGCTTCCGTCCCTCTCCTCGCTCAAACCAGGAACACATTGACAACAGCCATCCTTGAAGCAGCGTTACCCATGCAGAGCAAGGGGAACAACCACTCCAAGTCTGAGCGAGTGACATAATAATAATAATAATAATAACGTTTGAAACGCTATTAGCGCGCACCCCTCTAACTAGCTAGCCATTTCACATCGGTTACACCAGCCTAATCTTGGGAGTTGATAGGCTTGAAGTCATAAAGCACAGAGACGAGCTGCTGGCAAAACGCACTAAAGTGCTGTTTGAATGAATGCTTACGAGCCTGCTGTGCCTACCACCACTCAGTCAGACTGCTCTACTAAATATCAAATCATAGACTTAATTATAACATAATAACACACAGAAATACGAGCCTTAGGTCATTAATATGTTCGTATCCGGAAACTATCATCTCGAAAACAAGACGTTTATTCTTTCAGTGAAATACGAAACTGTTCCGTATTTTATCTAACGGGTGGCATCCGTAAGTCTAAATATTCCTGTTGCATTGCACAACCTTTAATATTATGTCATAATTGCGTAAAATTCTGGCAGATTAAGCAGCCCAAGCTGTTGCATATACACAGACTCTGCGTGGTTAATATTGCCTGCTAACCTGGATTTCTTTGAGCTAAATATGCAGGTTTAAAAATGTATACTTCTGTGTATTGATTTTAAGAAAGGCATTGATGTTTATGGTTAGGTACACATTGGAGCAACAACAGTTATTTTTCACAAATGTGCACCGCAACGATTATATGCAACGCAGGCCACGCTAGATAACTACACATGGTTGATGATATTACTAGTTTAACTAGTGATTATGATTGATTGTTTTTACAAGATAAGTTTCATGCTAGCTAGCAACTTACCTTGGCTTACTGCATTCGCGTAACAGACAGGCTCCTCGTGGAGTGCAATGTAATCAGGTGGTTAGAGCGTTGGACTAGTTAACTGTAAAGTTGCAAGATTGAATCCCCGAGCTGACAAGGTAATCTGTCGTTCTGCCCCTGAACAAGGCAGTTAACACAGTGTTCCTAGGCCGTCATTGTAAATAAGAATGTGTTCTTAACTGACTTGCCTGGTTAAATAAAGATTAAATAAAGGTGTAAAAAAAAAAATCTTCCAAATCGGTGTCCAAAAATACCGATCTCCGATTGTTATGAAAACTTGAAATAAGCCCTAATTAATCGTCCATTACGATTAATCGGTCGACCTCTAGTTGACATATTTCACCTAGCTTGAAGACATGGTAAACAACTAGCTAGCTATGACGTTGACACATCAGTCCAATCAAAATTACACAGCATTAAACCTTGCTTTATCTGTGGCCAATAGCATTGAGCCTTCATGGGTGGGCACTTCTACTGTAAACCAATGGAGCACTGAATAAGGGCTTCTGATGGCTCGCTCTCCCAGTAGATGCTGCGGTCAGGTAGTGTCCCCGTGAGTGGACATACCCTCAGCAAAACAGGCGCAACCAGAGAAGTTCAACAACGCCTGTGCTCTGTACTTTCTTTGTCTGACACTCCACCACAGAAAGCACAAGGCTGGAACAGTTGCATTTTGGGGCTGCCTGACTCAAGGAAAATGTACCAATACAATGGGAAAGTGAACACATACTTTATTAGATCAAGCTTCTTTAAAAAAATATATTTAAATTGTTTGCTAACTGATATGATATATTATTGTGACATGAAATAACAGAATTGCATACAAATCTCCTGGATATTGGTGGGCCCGGCCCAAGTGACGCATCGCCACTGCCAATAACGTGTAGTCAATTATGGTCAATTAATCACCCATTGCACATTTAGTCTTAACAACTCACCCTGTGTTCCAGTGTGGTTCTACTTTGGTGTAGTGGGTTCCTTCATCTTCATCATCATCCAACTGATCCTGCTGGTGGATTTTTCTCACACCTGGAACCAGTCCTGGCTGGAGAATGCTGAGGAGGGAAACAGCAAGTGCTGGTTTGCAGGTACTGATTGATAATACAGTCTGCTAATTTTAAATTAGTGTTGTCTACCTCCATTTAAATATACTTTTTGTCAATGTTTTCTCCAGGTTTGGGGTCAGTCCTATTTTTTTATTCAGTCAGTTCAGGAAGTAAACTGACATTTCACTGAGAGCGAGTTCCTGACAAATATAGCTATTTCAGTTTAATTCCTGAATTGAAGATAAAATGACCCTGGTTTTCTAGTGCAAATGAAAAATCATTTAATAATGTGATATATTCTTATGTTTCCCCTCCCACAGCTCTCCTGTCGTTCACGGTGCTACACTATGCCCTGGCCTTCTCTGCTGTGGTCTTGTTCTATGTCTATTACACCACGGGAGATGACTGCACTGAACACAAGATCTTCATTAGCCTTAACTTAATCTTTTGCATCATCATCTCCATTGTTGCCATCCTGCCCAAAGTTCAGGTGAGGTTTGTCAGATCGAAACATGCACACTGAAAGTTCCCACAGTTTCATAGAGTACAATGTTTCTTTGAGGAACAAGACTGAAACAGCCTGCACTCCTTGAAATACATACACATACTGAAGTTTATTCTGGAGTGTAAATATTAGCAATGTTTGCAATTATCAAAGATCATCAAAATGTTAACTACAATATGTAACTGAGCTATAGATCTGTTATTCTCATTGAAAGCACGTTTTAGTGGTAGATCTGTTCTATCTGCGCTTTTTCTATGCTTAAGTTTAGTTTTTGTCTTTTGATTTTGTACACCTGTTTCAAACAGCTGAAAATACAATATTTTTGGTAATTGAAATTATATTTCACAGCTGTAGTGATACAAGGATTTTCTACACAATGACTGCTTGTATTGTCACACAGAAATTAGGCGAACTGTTTGAACTTTAGCAACCAGGAAATGGCGGTGCAATTTCTGCATATTGCACCTGTGAACAATTTGTTCATGTGAATGTTGTTGAACAGAGTTAGACTAATATGTCGTGTGTCTGTCTTGTTTATTTACTTATTTATTTTCCCCCAGGAGGCCCAGCCTAGCTCAGGCCTGCTCCAGGCCTCCCTCATTTCCCTCTACACCATGTATGTCACATGGTCTGCCATGACCAACAATCCCAGTAAGTTTCATCATGACCCTACTGATGACCCTGTTCAGAATCATGGTTCACAATGTTCGTAACCCTGACTCACTTGGCTGCATACTGACTCATGGAATTCATGTAATGGGAAGTCTGCAACAAAGACTGTGAAGAAGCATATTTTACCTGAAAGGTCAACTTGGTTCAGTGTTCACTTCATCCAACATGAAATGAGTTGCAGCCAAAAATCACGAGAGAGAAAATAGATGTGACTCTGGTTTTAAAAGCATAACATTTTGGCCTTCATCGGTATGGCAGTATTATCTTTCTTCCTACAGACCGTAAGTGTAACCCCAGCCTGCTGAGTCTGGTCAACAACACACCCAGCCCTACACCTGCCCCAGGACAAGAGGTCCAGTGGTGGGATGCACAGGGCATCATAGGACTGGTCATCTTCTTCTTCTGCACACTGTATGCCAGGTATGACATCACAACCTAGAGTAAGGTTCTCTCCAATCCTGGGGACCCACAGGCAGTGGTGGAAAACGTACCCAAAAGCCATACTTGAGTAAAAGTAAAGATACCTTACTGGAAAATGACTCATTTAGAAGATAGTCACTCATTAGACTATTACTTGAGTAAAAGTCTTAAAATACATTTAATATCAGCTACTTTAAGTATGAAATGTTAGAGCCGTAAATCTGAAAAGCAAAATGGACAGATCTTTTATTTGGTTTGAGCTTTTCTGGAAGGTAAGTCTTACGGATGCAAAAAGTTCTCGGATAACACTTAAATAAATCTCTTACAGACAAAATCTAGCCACTAAACATAAGCAGTTACAATCAGTCACTTTGCTTGAGAATTTTTTTTGTATAGAACCCTATAATTTGTTTCTTTAAAAAACATTTTTTTTTAGGTAACTCAAAGTACATGTACAGATCTGCACACAACCTCACTGTAGGAATATGAGGACATCACCACTGATGGAACTGGAGTTGAAATCAGTGTGTCAGGTCATACCTTTAACATGGACACCTCTGACTTGTGAATTTGAAATGTGACAAAACCCATAAGGCATCCCTTTCCTTGGGATTGCTAGCATTAAGGTGTCATTACTTGAAGTTGAATTTGCAGTTCATCTTCAGTAAAATATGTTTTTCAAAGTTTCTGGAATCCAGCCCTGCTCTCATTGGGCTGAAAACAAATTCTTCAATGCTGAACAGCCTTTCACATGCAGTTGAGGCAGGCAAGGGTGTGTTCAACCTCAGACTGCTGGGAAGGACTTGAGCAATTCTCTATGATCAGCTGAACAGGCCAGGTATCTGTCCAGCTGTTTGGAGCTTAATTGTGCTTGAGATGTCTTTATTCCACCAGTTCATCAGGACTTCTGCCATCACCTAGCTGCAGGGTTCTTCCATGTGGTCCTTGATGTAGTACATTCCTGAAATACAAGGAAGATGACAATAGAAATCATGCAGTTATGTTTTTAGTGAGCCTACATTAATCCATCCCCCATCTATATAAATCGAGCAACAAGGCGAAGTAGGCTGCCCATTGGACTGAACTTCAAAGTCAGGATTGTAGTTTAAATGGCTGCTTCTCAAATCTATGATGTGTCAAAACGTACACTATACAAAAGTTGTTTATGAATAAAATATTGTTTATGAACCACATTTTGTCTTAACCATTCTGATGGTGGCGTCATCCTTTCTCCAAGTTGTTGTAAATTTGGGGGAAAGGATTGCAGCTGCGATCAGCTCAGGTTCTTGAAACGTGGCTGACGTGCTTCGTCAGTCCCAGTTATAGCGCTTCCACTAGAGGCTTACAGTACTTCAGGGACAACTTGATTCGGTCAGGTTTTGTGATCAGCAAGTTGATAGTTGGAAGTAGCCACCCCACCTGGACATTGCTTTCAGCCTGCAGGATGTTGATGGCCTTTGCCCCTGGGCTCATGGTAGAAGCATACTCTGTGAGGAAGGCGACTTCAGCTGGACATTGCTTTCAGCCTGCAGGATGTTGATGGCCTCTGCCCCTGGGCTCATGGTAGAAGCATACTCTGTGAGGAAGGCGACTTCAGCTGGACATTGCTTTCAGCCTGCAGGATGTTGATGGCCTCTGCCCCTGGGCTCATGGTAGAAGCATACTCTGTGAGGAAGGCGACTTCAGCTGGACATTGCTTTCAGCCTGCAGGATGTTGATGGCCTCTGCCCCTGGGCTCATGGTAGAAGCATACTCTGTGAGGAAGGTGACTTCAGCTGGACATTGCTTTCAGCCTGCAGGATGTTGATGGCCTCTGCCCCTGGGCTCATGGTAGAAACATACTCTGTGAGGAAGGCGACTTCAGCTGGATTGAACCTGCGGAAGAAAAAAAATACTACTGTTTCCTAACCTACAAAGGGGACCACTAACAATTTCACCTGATTTAACAACTGTAATCAATGGCTGGATGAGTAGTTGACTAAATGATAGTGTATGGCAACAATATGTGAAACGGTTATTATTCCCCAAGCAAAGGGTCAGGAAATACTGCAACCTATTTATGATATTCAAGACCTTACATTATCAAATACAGTCCTTACTTACATCGGAACCTTGAAGTCTGTGCAGAGAACTGACGGCCACGTCTCCTTTGACGATAATCAGTCTTTCTACAACCATGAACTAGGACTTCCCCCTTGTAGCATTCGGGCGTACCAGTGCTTCAGCAGCTGGTACTTTCAACCATCTACATTCAGGATCGTTGCCACATCAAACTTCACTTCAATCTCCTCTTGTTCCTCTTCACCATCCTTCTGGCTAGCTGCCTCACCACCACCACCCACTGCTTCGACTGCCTTGTTGTTTTCACCTTCTCCAAAAACTTGTAAAGCTTTGAATAAGGTAGTCATTGTGAGAACAGACAATCTTACTCCGAGTTTCGAACTCAGAATGGATGTAATTTAGGGCGCCTGCCAACACTTCAAAGGTGCGCGATCCTCTCAACTGTTTACAGGCCAGGGCTGCAGAGCATCTGAGACTGTCAGGGTCTATCCAATGGGCTGTAACACCAATGAAGCTCTGTCTTCTTGCAGACCAGCAGTCAGTGGTGGTGGCATTGTGGTCAACTCCTCTCATGCCCTCAGTCACCTTCATTACCTTGGATGCTTCATTAATCCTGGAGTGCAGTGTGGGCCTTTAATGGTTCTCGTTCTACTACAGCGAATAGTTGGAGCCCTTGGACCATATACTTCACCACAGCTTTGTCGATGGATTTGAGACTCTGCCTTCAATAATGTGCTCTGCTTGATGGGGGGAGTGTGAGGCATGTTCTCTTCAATGTGTTCGCTGTCAGTTCTCTAAAGATCTTAAGATGGTGTACGTGCTTTCTCTGAAATAATAATAGGAAAAGACGGTTAACTAGGTAACTACCATCACCAAATACTTAAGGTATAGGATCCTAATTTAACGCTATAAACAACATTAGTTAAGTGAGTTTGACCAATGAATATTACAATGTTCATTGATCTAGTTAACGTAAGTCTACAGTAATTCGCGAGGTGAGAAGAACAACTTTATCAACTAACACAAGGAATAACATTTCTAGCTAAACTAGTGGGTGTTAGCCATCATTGGAAACCTAACGTTAGCTAGCTTGACCAGGAGTGTTTTAGAGAAGGGTATTTAGCTTGACTAACGTTGCAAAATAAATGTACAAATCTGTTATTCAATTATTGCGCCAACGAGCGTCTGCGTTGCCATCTCCTCATTGGTTATACCCACATGGGTGACTGAAAGACGAACGAGGTCGGTGGCGGTAATGCACTTAATTTATGAAAGTTGCCAATCACAATATAAAGAGAAGAAAAGGCCTGGAAGGAAGAGAGATGACTAGAAATGATTTGGTTGCCGGTTTAATGTGGATTAATTGGCAGAGTAGAGGACTTTGCATTTCAGGTGAAATAACAACTCAAAGTTTATATCCCAGGACAAATGAGCTAGCAAGTGCAAGCTAACTAGCGAAATTGCCATAAATGTTTAATGCTTTTCGAACTGTCCCCAAGTTCAGAGTTTGTTTTGATCATTAAACCTGCATGTCGTGTTTGGTGTGGGGCGACAATTTATGTATGCACGATGGCGCATGCTCGCAGCCGGTTTGAGTTCGGTGTTAGCTGATGGAAATGTGACCAGATTCGGACTAGCGTAGCACTCTGTATTTTCAACATTGTTTAAGAAATATTACCAATAGTGATCTTGTGATCAAGCCACCAATGTTTTGTGATTATTGGTGTTGTAAAAATGTTAGCTAATGGGTTAGCAATTAGCATGTTTGACATTTTAGTGGAAATACTACAACTATCAGCTTTTTGATAGCAACATTAGCAAATCTGTTAGCTATATTTCAGAGGTAAAAGGATCAATATTAAATGTGTGATGTCGAGCAATCAAATTTTACGATCTACAGCGTGTCCTACAAAAATGTGTATACATATTACCTTTTTGAAAACTCAAATTGCATAAATTGCAATAAAAATCGGTGGTCAGCTTGTAGCAGTATTTATTAGAGGGGAAAGGATGATTTTGTTCGGACGCCAGACAGGTATTAGCCATGCCGAAAGGAAAAGAGTAGAATAGTGTACCACTACCAGACCCACACACATCAGCAGAAGAGACTGCCTAGAGTGTAGCCTGTTTACCAGATAGCCAGTGGAGAGAAAATAATACACACCATATAAAACCCACAACACATCACAGGGGTAACCCCAACAAGAATACCTCATACAATAATAATAATAATAATAATGGCAGAGCAATTTAACAGCAACTTCATACAAAAAAGAACCCAGTCATCAACAGAGGATTTGCAATAATATGTATTATCGTCCAGTGGAGGAGTGCAGAGGATATGAATGTGGGGGGTGCTCATAGACACAACAAAGGCCTTAATGTCCACAATCTTCTCGGCTACATGTCATTAGTACACCTCAATACAGTTCACATAACAATACACAACTTGCAAGCAACTTGCGAGCAACCTCGTGGTTGTTTTCGTTTGGGAGAAAACCGATTGAGTTAAATACTTTATAAACTACACACAGAAAACCAACAAAACTTCTAACACACACACACACACACACACACACACACACACACACACACACACACACACACACAATATCAATCAAACTGTCGCGCCACCAAAGAGCTCCTCCCCAAAGAGCTGAATGAGCTCTCTTTATTTCCTCCTTCCTTACTGCTCATGCTCTCTTAAAGTGGCAGTGCACGGTGAAGGCTCCGTGCAGATTTCGCCACAAGCTAGCTTTAGTCGCAAAACTTAATGTTATTTTCCAGTCCATTTAAATGTTGCGCTCAAGTTTACTTGGTCCTCCAACCGCTAGTGTGTCCAAAGTTGGGGGCTGTGCGTTATTTGGGGGAATTGGCTATGTCAGTTCGATTTGCGTTAACGTCAGTTAACAAAGCTTCCCAAATCTGGGCACATTTTTAGCCAGCTAACGTAGGTAGTTAAACTATTTAGGTATGTGATTAGCTAGCATCAACTAACACTGCTTGTTGCATTAGCAAACATGGGCTAGTTAGTTTAGCAAGCTAACGGTGGCGATTTCTTTGACGCTAGTATTTCCTGAACTTTTGGTAAACCTAACAGACATTTAATCTGATGGAATGAAGGATTCATCCTTAGAAAATAAAACATTTTATTTTAGATACAGTCAAGGGTGTTTGTCCTCCGGAACCAAAACCGTCTGCGCGCGTGCATACAGTGCCTTGCGAAAGTATTCGGCCCCCTTGAACTTTGCGACCTTTTGCCACATTTCAGGCTTCAAACAAAGATATAAAACTGTATTTTTTTTGTTAAGAATCAACAACAAGTGGGACACAATCATGAAGTGGAACAACATTTATTGGATATTTCAAACTTTTTTAACAAATCAAAAACTGAAAAATTGGGCGTGCAATATTATTCAGCCCCTTTACTTTCAGTGCCGCAAACTCTCTCCAGAAGTTCAGTGAGGATCTCTGAATGATCCAATGTTGACCTAAATGACTAATGATGATAAATACAATCCACCTGTGTGTAATCAAGTCTCCGTATAAATGCACCTGCACTGTGATAGTCTCAGTGGTCCGTTAAAAGCGCAGAGAGCATCATGAAGAACAAGGAACACACCAGGCAGGTCCGAGATACTGTTGTGAAGAAGTTTAAAGCCGGATTTGGATACAAAAAGATTTCCCAAGCTTTAAACATCCCAAGGAGCACTGTGCAAGCGATAATATTGAAATGGAAGGAGTATCAGACCACTGCAAATCTACCAAGACCTGGACGTCCCTCTAAACTTTCAGCTCATACAAGGAGAAGACTGATCAGAGATGCAGCCAAGAGGCCCATGATCACTCTGGATGAACTGCAGAGATCTACAGCTGAGGTGGGAGACTGTCCATAGGACAACAATCAGTCGTATATTGCACAAATCTGGCCTTTATGGAAGAGTGGCAAGAAGAAAGCCATTTCTTAAAGATATCCATAAAAAGTGTCGTTTAAAGTTTGCCACAAGCGACCTGGGAGACACACCAAACATGTGGAAGAAGGTGTTCTGGTCAGATGAAACCAAAATTGAACTTTTTGGCAACAATGCAAAATGTTATGTTTGGCGTAAAAGCAACACCGCTCATCACCATGAACACACCATTCCCACTGTCAAACATGGTGGTGGCAGCATCATGGCTTTTCTCTGTATATATCAATGATGTTGCTCTTGCTGCGGGCGATTCCCTGATCCACCTCTACGCAGACGACACCATTGTATACACTTTCGGCCCGTCATTGGACACTGTGCTATCTAACCTCCAATCGAGCTTCAATACCATACAACACTCCTTCCGTGGCCTCCAACTGCTCTTAAACGCTAGTAAAACCAAATGCATGTTTTTCAACCGATCGCTGCCTGCACCCGCATGCCCGACTAGCATCACCACACTGGATGGCTCCGACCTTGAATATGTGGACACCTATAAGTACCTAGGTGTCTGGCTAGACTGCAAACTCTCCTTCCAGACCCATATCAAACCTCTCCAATCGAAAATCAAATCAAGAATCGGCTTTCTATTCCGCAACAAAGCCTCCTTCACTCACGCTGCCAAGCTTACCCTACTAAAACTGACTATCCTACCGATCCTCGACTTCGGCGACGTCATCTACAAAATTGCTTCCAACACTCTACTCAGCAAACTGGATGCAGTTTATCACAGTGCCATCCGTTTTGTCACTAAAGCACCTTATACTACCCACCACTGCGACTTGTATGCTCTAGTCGGCTGGCCCTCGCTACATATTCGTCGCCAGACCCACTGGCTTCAGGTCATCTACAAGGCCATGCTATGCAAAGCTCCGCCTCGTCTCAGCTCACTGGTCACTATGGCAACACCCATCCGTAGCACGCGCTCCAGCAGGTGTATCTCATTGATCATCCCTAAAGCTAACACCTCATTCGGCCGCCTTTCGTTCCAGTACTCTGCTGCCTGTGACTGGAACGAATTGCAAAAATCGCTGAAGTTGGAGACTTATCTCCCTCAACTTCAAACATCAGCTAGCTGAGCAGCTAACCGATCGCTGCAGCTGTACATAATCTATTGGTAAATAGCCCACCCATTTTCACCTACCTCATCCCCACAGTTTTTATTTATTTACTTTTCTGCTCTTTTGCACACCAATATCTCTACCTGTACATGATCATTTATCACTCCATTGTTAATCTGCAATATTGTAATTATTCACCTACCTCCTCATGCCTTTTGCACACATTGTATATAGACTCCCCTTTTTTTCTCTGTGTTATTGACTTGTTAATTGTTTACTCCATGTGTAACTCTGTGTTGTCTGTTCACACTGCTATGCTTTATCTTGGCCAGGTCGCAGTTGCAAATGAGAACCTGTTCTCAACTAGCCTACCTGGTTAAATAAAGGTGAAATTAAATAAAAATAAATGGTTTGGGGCTGCTTTTCTTCAGCAGGGACAGGGAAGATGGTTAAAATTGATGGGAAGATGGATGGAGCCAAATACAGGACCATTCTGGAAGAACCTGATGGAGTCTGCAAAAGACCTGAGACTGGGACGGAGATTTGTCTTCCAACAAGACAATGATCCAAAACATAAAGCAAAATCTACAATGGAATGGTTCAAAAATAAACATATCCAGGTGTTAGAATGGCCAAGTCAAAGTCCAGACCTGAATCCAATCGAGAATCTGTGGAAAGAACTGAACTGCTGTTCACAAATGCTCTCCATCCAACCTCGCTGAGCTTGAGCTGTTTTGCAAGGAGGAATGGGAAAAAATGTCACTCTTGATGTGCTAAACTGATAGACATACCCCAAGCGACTTACAGCTGTAATCGCAGCAAAAGGTGGCACTACAAAGTATTAACTTAAGGGGGCTGAATAATTTTGCACGCCCAATTTTTCCATTTTTGATTTGTTAAAAAAGTTTGAAATATCCAATAAATGCCGTTCCACTTCATGATTGTGTTGTTGATTCTTCACAAAAAAATACAGTTTTATATCTTTGTTTGAAGCCTGAAATGTGGCAAAAGGTCGCAAAGTTCAAGGGGGCTGAATACTTTCGCAAGGCACTGTAAATATATTTTGTCCTCCCACACCAAACGCGATCACGATGCCAAAACAAACTCTAAACGATCACGATATCAAAACAAACTCTAAACCAATTATATTAATTTGGGGACATGTCGAAAGGCATTACACGTGGCAATTTAGCTAGCTAGCTTGCACATGCTAATTTGTCCTATTTAGCGAGCTAATTTGCCCTATTTAGCTAGCTTGCTGTTGCTAGCTAATTTGTCCTGGGATATAAACATTGATTTGTGCATTTCAGGTGAAATAACAAGGTCCTCTACTCCGCCAATCAATCCACACATAAAACAGTCAACCAAATCATTTCTAGTCATCTCTCCTCCTAGGCTTTTTATTCTCTTGAGTTTATATTGCGATTGGCAACTTTCAGAAATTAGGTGCATTACCACCACCGACCTCATTCGTCTTTGTCACCCACGTGGGTATAACAAATGAGATGGCACGAGGGTACCTGCTTCAATAAACCAATGAGGAGATTGGAGAGGCAGAACTTGCAGCACGATCTGTGTCAGAAATAGAACTGACTTCTATTTTAGCCCTTGGCAATGCAGATGCTCGTTGGTGCGTGCAGTAATTGAATAATATAGATTCCTAAATGTATTTTGCGACTTGAGTGGTGTAGTCAGGTGGTAGAGCGATGTTGGACATGATTGAGTAGATTACTGTTTTGCGAGTGACAGCCTCCCAGTGGGTGGGGTTTATACTTAAGGGCCCTTGGGTTTGCCCAATCATATGAGGATTGGCTCAACTCCGCTTGTTTGTCGTCGTTTAGCTAGGCAGCAGGCGAGTTCACCCATCAGTGCGCCGACTCACCGATGTTGCTTGTCTTTTTTTTTCTCCAACATAATTTGTTTTTAAATTTTTCTTCCAGCTTCAGGTTGATTTGAATTTGTAGCGAGTAATGAAGGTGTCGGGAAATGTATCGGCGTGAAAGTATACATTTTCTTTTGAAAATGTAGTGAAGTAAAGTCAACAAATATAAATTGTACAGACACCCTAAACTACTTAAGTACAGTAACAAAGTAGAAATACTTTGTTACTTTACACAACTACCCACAGGACTGGACCGGGTACTCTTTGTAGCAGCCCAGACCAGAGACACCTGATCAAAGTACCGTGCTAGATTAAGCCTGTGGGTCCTCAGGACTGGATTTGAGAAACACTGGTTCAGAGCTCTTTCAAATGAAATCCAGACCCTTTGAGCCTGTCCACATCACTTACCTTTTTTTTCCTGACGGGTTTCCTGCTCTTTCCCTCTTCTCGCCTGCAGCATCCGTTCGTCCAACAACACCCAGGTGAATAGGCTGATGCAGACAGAGGAGAACCAGGGTCTGGCTGCAGACGACCACGAGGCGGCCATGGGGGAGGACGGGGTCAGACGGGCTGTGGACAATGAGGAAGATGCGGTCACCTACTCTTACTCCTTCTTCCACTTCAGCCTGTGCCTGGCCTCCCTATACATCATGATGACACTCACCAACTGGTACCAGTAAGTAGCTCTGGTTTTCTTTGGTTATATGGGAGAGGAATAGGAATGTGTACAAGTATAACTGCGGTGATTCACATTGTTTAAGACCTGGATACATGCGTCAGCTCCCCAATTTAATTCCAGGGCTTTAGGTCAGCAGGCTATCAGTCTTGTGGTACTCAGACAACCTGATTTTCAAACCAACACACAGTCTACTATGTGGTTTTGAGATGGTAAATAAAATGTGATTGATCCTGATTGCTCCCCAGACCTGACACAGACTACCAGGCCATGCAGAGCAGTATGCCAGCAGTGTGGGTGAAGATTAGCTCTAGCTGGATAGGCTTGGCTCTCTACCTCTGGACCTTGGTAGCTCCTGTCATCCTCTCTAACCGAGACTTCAACTAAAGGCATACACCTTCCATCCAGAGCTGTCCCAAATGGTACCTCTATTCCTTTTCAGAATTGCTTTACTGTTTGGCATGTTATGAGTCACACTACTGGGTAAAAACATTTTCATTGTGCTGCTTGAAGAAGGGGACCACTGTCTTTTATGTCCAGGCTTGTCTCATTGATTAGACATAACATATTAAACAAGAATCTGGGACACTCAAATGAGTATGATATGCAGCGTTAGGTATGATTACATAAAACCGGTTACTTAAGGCAAAAAACAAAAGGAGGGTGGTTGGCTGGGTGGGTGAATTATCACGGACAATTTTAGATCATTGGCAAATTTGTGACGACTTAATTCTTTTTAGCTACTTTGCAAGTACTTAGCATTCTAGCTACCTTTTAACCTTAATCCTTAAGCATCTAGATAGTCATACCAAGGATCATTTAGCAACTTGATTTAGAATTTTAGGACCCCTTTCGGTATACATAAAATAATGATATCAAGCTTTAATTATTTGAATCAGGTGTGTAGTGCTTGGGCAAAAACCAAAGCGTGCACCCCTTGGAATCCCGAGGACCGAGTTTGGGAAACTCTGGTGTAGAGAATCATTGTAACATCTAAACCCTTGTGAAATATACCTTTTTTCCATAACCGAAAATATTGTATTTTCAGCTGGTTGAAGATGGTGTACAAAACCGAAAGTAACACACACAAATGAAACTTCAGAATGGGAAACATAGAAGTGTGGTATAGATCTGTCACTTTTCTATCTGAATTTGGCCCGGTAGCCCAAAAAGTTACACATTGCATACTTCCATAAATGTTTTTACTAGTATCGGGCTACCTTCAGACCAGGCTTGTGGGCATCCGAGAGCAAAACAACCGACGTGTTCAGGAGAGTCACTTCATCGAGGGGTCATATTAGTGTGTAGCCCAAACTGTTCGTACGCTACAGACTGAAGTTAGCAGATCGGCAGTACCGACTTCAGACGAGTCCCGTGGGGATTGTGTTAATGAGTCATCTCTCTGTAGTGGTCATATTAGTTTCTAGGCCAAACCGTTCAGACGCTACAGATGTTTTCGTGGGGAACGATTGTATTTATTTTCCCCAAGGATGTCTCATGGTCTGGCAAACACCTCCAGCTTGGCCACCTTCCACCACAAATGCGGAAGGCTGCCATTGGTGGGTGTGGTGGATTGAGACTCAGCCCACGCAAAAAAAAACATATCTTTAACAGACAGCTTTGATAGTGTTTTTTGTTGTTGAAATTATTATGCTAACTACATTGCCGCGTGGGTGCGGATGTCGACTCTAGGGGGTAACTACTAGCCTAGCCAACGTTAGCCGCCTAGCCAACGTTAGTCACAATAAATTTGAATTAACATTGCATATTGTACAAATTACAATTGGAAACATACACATTCATATCATACGAAATTGAATATTTCACATACCCAAAATTAATACCAAACATACTAATTTCTGTTTTCCGTTTACTATTTTAAGTCTACCTATGAGTCCAGATTGTTGTTAGCCATACTTTGAGGTTTGGTTTTATCATTCTGTTTTTTTATATAATGCATACAAAAAATGTGCTTGGTTTGATGCTTTTAATAATAATTCTTAACATATCTGGTCAGCGACTCTACTAAAGTGTAAAAGTGCCTTTTTAAACCTACAGATTTGCTACACCATAAACTAGCTTTATATTCAAATGTGTATATGTTTTGTCATACCTTAACAGATTATCTCTAATGCCTCTCCTTATTATGTTCAAATGTAATAAATCTGATCTCTGAAATGTTGTTCTATTGTTATTTTAAGCATTCATGGTATCCTGTAGGTGGGACTGTTGCCAATCAAATTACTGTATTTCTGCGAGATTCTCTTTGAGATTAGTTCTATGCACCTCGTTCATATAAGTAGAAAGTGCCCTTAGTACTTCTTTTGGGACATATTTAAGAATTCTCTGCCATTGTCCCTCAAAAGTGAAAAATGTTAGCTCAATTCACCAGGACAACTAATGCATAATACCCTCTATGAATAAAATGGCATTTCCCATGTAATGGCTGCAGCAACTTTAATCAAGTACTTTACTCTGTTCAACACTACTCCTACTTCATTCTGTCTGTGGGCCATTCCAGCACAGGAGAAGTGAAGGAAACTGACCAAAGACATGTCGTCGTCACATGTCGTCGTCACATGTCGTCGTCACATGTCGTCGTCACATGTCGTCGTCACATGTCGTCGTCACATGTCGTCGTCACATGTCATCGTCACATGTCGTCGTCACATGTCGTCATCACATGTCGTCATCACATGTCGTCATCACATGTCGTCATCACATGTCGTCATCACATGTCGTCATCACATGTCGTCATCACATGTCATCACATGTCGTCACATGTCGTCATCACATGTCGTCATCAGTCTAAGCCAACAGGGATTCCAGATCCTCCCATAGCCTCTGGCTTCATTCCATCACCTGACCACAATCACGCTCCAACCGGATTATTCTTATTTCCTTGTGACGCAGGATTTCTTTCTCGAAGGAGGGAGAGTTCCCCATCACAAGATCGGCAGCATGAGGGGGTTTTACACAAGTCCGAGGGGGTTTTACACAAGTCCAACGGTGTATTTATTGAGGACCAAATGGGTTCTGCTGGGGAGGAGGAGCACAGAGAGATGGGTCTGTAGCCAGTCCTTGAATCAAATCACTGCCGTCAGACCGATTTTTTTGAGTGTGAGTTTACGCATAGCCAAATTAAACACTGACGCTCACTGAAGTACTACACACAGTGGAAAATAGTGCCATGCCATATTAATTTCAGCTGACTGCTTTATGGTGGTCTGTCTGTTTGGGCTTATGTGCACATGCTTTCATTTAATCACTTTGAGATCCTTCCTTTCGCTCTTTTACAGGAAATATCTGAGTATTTTTCCGTCCTGTGGACTAGTAATTATATTTATGATCTTGACTGGGTGACCTGTGTTAGTGTGGTGATCCTGGGTCTGTGACAAACTGTTCGATAGCGGTGGAGTTCCCCTCACAGCAGGCAGGCAGACCAAGCCTACATAATGCTTCTATATAACTGCCTAGCTGGGTGAACATGCCATGACTGTCTGGGGCCTCCACTGTGGTGGAGAGAATCCGGGAAAGGTCTGTTGCATAAACCAGTTAGGATCATGCTCTCTCTGGGGATGAGCACTCCCACTGCATTTGGATACCTCCTGTAGGTTCAGGTGAACACAGGTAGAGGGCAGGGCTGTACAATCCAGTTCCTGGAGAGCTACCGTTTTGTAGGTTTTCACCAGAACCCTAATTCAAAAAATGTTGCTGCTTGATGAGCTGAACCAGGTTCGGTACAACTGGCATTGGAGCGAAAACCTACAGGTTGGTAGCTTTCCAGGAACAGGGTTGGAGATTCCTGTTCGAGTGAGCTACTGGCTGTGCAGGCTTTTTCTTCAGCCCTGCTCTGACACTCCAGATTCAGTTACTCAAGGTCATTGATCTATTACTATAGATTAGAATCAACTGTGTAGTAGGGTCAGACCAGATTCATGTAGGAGGGAGGATGGCTACTAGCATCCCAGGAGGATTGCTTGGCAACTCGGGTATAGAATATAACTCTGCAACTCTCAGTATAGAGAGCTACTGTCGGGTTATAATCTATACAAGTGGGTTGGCAGGTTAAGCTGGCAGCTCTTATGTATGTAACATAGAAACTCTGGCATAGTATATAACCTGGCAACTCTCTGGTACACAGTGCTTTCAGAAGTTATTCAGACCCCTTGACTTTTTCCACATTTTGTTACAGCATTATTCTAAATAAAATCAGAAATACCTTATTTACATAAGTATTCAGACCCTTCACTATGAGACTTGGTCAGGGAGGTGACCAAGAACCCAATGGTTACTCTGACAGAGCTCCAGAGTTCCTCTGTGGAGATGGACCTTCCAGAAGGAAAATCATCTCTGTAGCACTATACCAATCGGGGCTTTTAAGGTAGTGGCCGGACAGAAGCCACTCCTAAGTAAAAGGCACATCACAGCCTGCTTGGAGTTTGCAAAAGGGAAATAAAGGACTCTCAGACCCTGAGAAACAAGATTCTCTGGTCTGATGAAACCAAGATTTTATTATCTGTCGTGAATGCCAAGTCTGGAGGAAACCTGGCACTATCAATACGGTGAAGCATGGTGGTGGCAGCATCATGCTTTGAGGATGTTTTTCAGTGGCTGGGACTGGGAGACTAGTCAGGATCGAGGGAAAGATTAACAGAGAAATGTACAGAGAGATCCTTGATGAAACCTGCTCCAGAGCACTCGATCTCAGACTGGCGCAAAGGTTTACTTTCCAACAGGACAATGACCCAAAGCACAGTCAAGACAATGCAATGCTCCCCATCCAACCAGACAAAGCTTGAGTGGATTTGCAGAGAAAAATGGGAGAAACTCCCCAAATACAGGTGTGCCAAGCTTGTATACTAAAAACCTGTTTTTGTTTTGTCTTGATTGGGTATTGGGTGTAGATTTGATGAGAGGGGAAAAAACAATTGAATCAATTTTTGAAAAGGCTGTAATGTAATAAAATGTGGAAAAAGTCCAAATGTTCTGAATACTTCCCAAATGCACTAGGATATAAACAGGCAGGTATAGAATATAACCTGGCAACTCTCTGGTATATAGTAGTATATAACCTGACAACTCTGGTATATAATATCACCTGCCAACTCTCTGGTATATAATATAACCTGGCAACTCTCTGGTATAGTATATAACCTGGAAACTCTCTGGTATAGAGTAGTATATAACCTGACAACTCTGGTATATAATATCACCTGCCAACTCTCTGGTATAGTATATAACCTAACCTGGTATAGAGTAGTATATAACCAAACTCTCTGGTATATAATATAACCTGGCAACTCTCTGGTATAGTATATAACCTGGAAACTCTCTGGTATAGAGTAGTATATAACCTGACAACTCTGGTATATAATATCACCTGCCAACTCTCTGGTATAGTATATAACCTGAACTCTCTGGTATAGAGTAGTATATAACCTGACAACTCTGGTATATAATATCACCTGCCAACTCTCTGGTATAGTATATAACCTGGCAACTATCTGGTATAGTATATAACCTGACATCTCTGGTATATAATATCACCTGCCAACTCTCTGGTATAGTATATAACCTGGAAACTCTCTGGTATAGAGTAGTATATAACCTGACATCTCTGGTATATAATATCACCTGCCAACTCTCTGGTATAGTATATAACCTGGAAACTCTCTGGTATATAATATCACCTGCCAACTCTCTGGTATAGAATATAACCTGGCAACTCTCTGGTATAGTATATAACCTGACATCTCTGGTATATAATATCACCTGCCAACTCTCTGGTATAGTATATAACCTGGCAACTCTCTGGTATAGTATATAACCTGACATCTCTGGTATATAATATCACCTGCCAACTCTCTGGTATAGTATATAACCTGGAAACTCTCTGGTATAGAGTAGTATATAACCTGACATCTCTGGTATATAATATCACCTGCCAACTCTCTGGTATAGTATATAACCTGGAAACTCTCTGGTATAGAGTAGTATATAACCTGACATCTCTGGTATATAATATCACCTGCCAACTCTCTGGTATAGTATATAACCTGGAAACTCTCTGGTATAGAGTAGTATATAACCTGACATCTCTGGTATATAATATCACCTGCCAACTCTCTGGTATAGTATATAACCTGGAAACTCTCTGGTATAGAGTAGTATATAACCTGACATCTCTGGTATATAATATCACCTGCCAACTCTCTGGTATAGTATATAACCTGGAAACTCTCTGGTATAGAGTAGTATATAACCTGACATCTCTGGTATATAATATCACCTGCCAACTCTCTGGTATAGTATATAACCTGGAAACTCTCTGGTATAGAGTAGTATATAACCTGACATCTCTGGTATATAATATCACCTGCCAACTCTCTGGTATAGTATATAACCTGGAAACTCTCTGGTATAGAGTAGTATATAACCTGACATCTCTGGTATATAATATCACCTGGCAACTCTCTGGTATAGTATATAACCTGGAAACTCTCTGGTATAGAGTAGTATATAACCTGACATCTCTGGTATATAATATCACCTGCCAACTCTCTGGTATAGTATATAACCTGGAAACTCTCTGGTATAGAGTAGTATATAACCTGACATCTCTGGTATATAATATCACCTGGCAACTCTCTGGTATAGTATATAACCTGGAAACTCTCTGGTATAGAGTAGTATATAACCTGACAACTCTGTATAGAATACAACCTGACACCTCCCTGGTATAGAATACAACCTGGCACCTCCCTGGTATAGAATACAACCTGGCACCTCCCTGGTATAGAATACAACCTGACACCTCCCTGGTATAGAATACAACCTGACACCTCCCTGGTATAGAATACAACCTGACACCTCCCTGGTATAGAATACAACCTGACACCTCCCTGGTATAGAATACAACCTGACACCTCCCTGGTATAGAATACAACCTGACACCTCCCTGGTATAGAATGCAACCTGGCACCTCCCTGGTATAGAATACAACCTGACACCTCCCTGGTAGAGAATATATACAGTTGAATTCAGAAGTTTACATACACCTTAGCCAAATACATTTAAACTCAGTTTTTCACAATTCCTGATATTTAAACCTAGTAAAAATTCCCTGTCTTGGGTCAGTTAGGATCACCACATTATTTTAAGAATGTGAAATGCCAGAATAATAGTAGAGAATTATTTATTTCAGCTTTTATTTCTTTCATCACATTCCCAGTGGGTCAGAAGTTTACATGCACTCAATTAGTATTTGGTAGCATTGCCTTCAAATTGTTTAACTTGGGTCAAACATTTCGGGGAGCCTTTCACAAGCTTCCCACAATCAGTTGGGTGAATTTTGGCCCATTCCTCCCGACAGAGCTGGTGTAACTGAGTCAGGTTTGTAAGCCTCCTTGCTCGTACATGCCTATTCAGTTCTGCTCACAAATGTTCTATGGGATTGGGTTCAGGGCTTTGTGATGGTCACTCCAATATCTTGACATTGTTGTCCTTAAGCCACTTTGCCCACAACTTTGGAGGTTTGCTTGGGGTTATTGTCCATTTGGAAGACCCATTTGCGACCAAGCTTTAACTTCCTGACTGATGTATTGAAATTTTGCTTCAATATATCCACATAATTCTCCTGCCTCATGATGCCATCTATTTTGTGAAGTGCACCAGTCCCTCCTGCAGCAAAGCACCCCCACAACATGATGCTGCCACCCCTGTGCTTCACAGTTGGGATGGTGTTCTTCAGCTTGCAAGCCTCCCCCCTTTTTCCTCCAGACATAACGATGGTCATTATGACCAAACAGTTCTATTTTTATTTCATCCGACCAGAGGACATTTCTCCAAAAAGTACGATGTTTGTCCACATGTGCAGTTGCAAAACGTAGTCTGGCTTTTTTATGGTAGTTTTGGAGCAGTGGCTTCTTCCTTACTGAGCGGCCTTTCAGGTTATGTCGATATAGGACTCATTTTTACTGTGGAAATATATACTTTTTTATCTGTTTCTTCCAGCATCTTCACAAGGGCCTTTCCTGTTCTGGGATTGATTTGCACTTTTCGCACCAAAATATGTTAATCTCTAGGAGACAGAACGCATCTCCTTCCTGAGTGGTTTGACGGCTGCGTAGTCCCATGGTGTTTATACTTACTATTGTTACTACGTACTATTGTTTGTACAGATGAACATGGTACCTTAAGGCATTTGGAAAATGCTCCCAAGGATGAGTCAGACTTGTGGAGGTCTACAATTTTATTTCTGAGGTCTTGGCTGATTTCTTTAGATTTTCCCATGATGTCAAGTACAGAGGTACTGAATTTGAAGGTAGGCCTTGAAATACATCCACAGGTACAGTGCCTTGCGAAAGTATTCGGCCCCCTTTAACTTTGCGACCTTTTGCCACATTTCAGGCTTCAAACATAAAGATATAAAACTGTATTTTTTTGTGAAGAATCAACAACAAGTGGGACACAATCATGAAGTGGAACGGCATTTATTGGATATTTCAAACTTTTTTAACAAATCAAAAACGGAAAAATTGGGCGTGCAAAATTATTCAGCCCCTTTACTTTGAGTGCAGCAAACTCTCTCCAGAAGTTCAGTGAGGATCTCTGAATGATCCAATGTTGACCTAAATGACTAATGATGATAAATACAATCCACCTGTGTGTAATCAAGTCTCCGTATAAATGCACCTGCACTGTGATAGTCTCAGTGGTCCGTTAAAAGCGCAGAGAGCATCATGAAGAACAAGGAACACACCAGGCAGGTCCGAGATACTGTTGTGAAGAAGTTTAAAGCCGGATTTGGATACAAAAAGATTTCCCAAGCTTTAAACATCCCAAGGAGCACTGTGCAAGCGATAATATTGAAATGGAAGGAGTATCAGACCACTGCAAATCTACCAAGACCTGGACGTCCCTCTAAACTTTCAGCTCATACAAGGAGAAGACTGATCAGAGATGCAGCCAAGAGGCCCATGATCACTCTGGATGAACTGCAGAGATCTACAGCTGAGGTGGGAGACTGTCCATAGGACAACAATCAGTCGTATATTGCACAAATCTGGCCTTTATGGAAGAGTGGCAAGAAGAAAGCCATTTCTTAAAGATATCCATAAAAAGTGTCATTTAAAGTTTGCCACAAGCCACCTGGGAGACACACCAAACATGTGGAAGAAGGTGCTCTGGTCAGCTGAAACCAAAATTGAACTTTTTGGCAACCATGCAAAATGTTATGTTTGGCGTAAAAGCATCACCCTGAACACACCATCCCCACTGTCAAACATGGTGGTGGCAGCATCATGGTTTGGGCCTGCTTTTCTTCAGCAGGGACAGGGAAGATGGTTAAAATTGATGGGAAGATGGATGGATCCAAATACAGGACCATTCTGGAAGAAAACCTGATGGAGTCTGCAAAAGACCTGAGACTGGGACGGAGATTTGTCTTCCAACAAGACAATGATCCAAAACATAAAGCAAAATCTACAATGGAATGGTTCAAAAATAAACATATCCAGGTGTTAGAATGGCCAAGTCAAAGTCCAGACCTGAATCCAATCGAGAATCTGTGGAAAGAACTGAAAACTGCTGTTCACAAATGCTCTCCATCCAACCTCACTGAGCTCGAGCTGTTTTGCAAAGAGGAATGGGAAAAATTGTCAGTCTCTCGATGTGCAGAACTGATCGACATACCCCAAGTGACTTACAGCTGTAACCGCAGCAAAAGGTGGCGCTACAAATTATTAACTTAAGGGGGCTGAATAATTTTGCACGCCCAATTTTTCAGTTTTTGATTTGTTAAAAAAGTTTGAAATATCCAATAAATGTCGTTCCACTTCATGATTGTGTCCCACTTGTTGTTGATTCTTCACAAAAAAATACAGGACTGAGCGAGAGGGGGAAATACCAGAGGGATCACTACACACTGTACAATTATAATTATATTAATTGAAATGCTAATCCTTTCCACATGAACACTCACTCATTCGGGAATAATTGCAATCAAGATATATACAGTATTTAGTCAGCCACCAATTGTGCAAGTTCTCCCACTTAAAAAGATGAGAGGCCTGTAATTTTCATCATGGGTACACTTCAACTATGACAGACAAAATGAGGAAAAAAAATCCAGAAAATCACGTTACCATACCTACTGTTTTAAGTGGGAGAACTTGCACAATTGGTGGCTGACTAAATACTTTTTTTGCCCCACTGTAGAATATAACCTGGCGACTCTCTGATACAGAATATAACCTTGCAACACTCTGGTATAGAATATAACCTGCCAACACTCTGGTACAGAATGTAACCTATCAACCTGTATGGAAAAACAAGCTAAATGTAGAGCAATTAACTACTGAAGTCTTTTATGAGAAGTCTCGGAGGTCTATGGCTGCTATTTCAGCTGTGAGTCTTGCTGGGTAAGTCTCTGAAAGTTTACACACCATTTCCCATTCTTTAAAATATTCCTCAAGCTCTTTCAAATTGTTTGTTGATCATTGCTAGACAACCATTTTCAGGTCTAGCCATTTATTTTTAAGTCAAAACTAACTCGGCCTCTCAGGAGCATTCACTGTCTTCTTGGTAAGCAACTCCAGCGTAGATTTGGTCTTGTGTTGTAGGTTATTATCCATCTGAAAGGTGAATTAATCTCCCAGTTTCTGGTGGAAAGCAGACTACCAGGTTTTCCTCTAGAATTTTGCATGTGCTTAGCTCCATTCCATTGATTTTTTTTATCCTGAAAAACTCCCCCATCCTTAACTATTACAAGCATACCCATAACATGATGCAGCCACCACTATGCTTGAAAATATGGGGAGTGGTACTCCAGTAATGTGTTGTATTGGATTTGCCCAAAACAACCTTTTATTCAGGACAAAAAGTTAATTGCTTTTTATTTTGAAGTATTACTTTAGTGCCTTGTTGCAAACAGGATGCATGTTTTGGAATATTTTTGTTCTGTACAGGCTTCCTTCTTTTCACTCTGTGATTTAGGATAGTAATTGTGGAGTAACTACAATGTTGTTGATCCATCCTCGGTTTTCTCCTATTACAGCCATTAAACTGTTTTAAAGTCACCATTGGCCTCATGGTGAAATCCCTGAGGGGTTTCCTTCCTCTCCGGCAACTGAGTTATGAAGGACGCCTGTATCTTTGTAGTGACTGGGTGTATTTATACACCATCTAAAGTGTATTATTATTATCTCCGTGTGGGCTAAAGAGATTAGGTAGTCCTAAACAAATATATGTCAAACACTTATTGCACACCGAGAGTCCGTGCAACTTATATAGGCTTGACATTTCAGCTTTTTACTTTAAAAAAAGAAAGAATTTGTAAACATTTCGAAAAACATAACACTTTGACACTATGGGGTATTGTGTGTAGGCCAGTGACAAAAAATGTTTTAAAATTCAGGCTGTAACACACATTGTGAACAAAGTCAAGTGGTGTGAAAACTTTCTGAAGGCACTGTGATAATACTTTAGGTCCAGGCTTATATATTTGATTCAGACAATACAATAATAATATAGGGAACCTCTTCACATTCTGATCTATGATCATCAAGTAATTAAGGGTTCAAGCGGTGAGAAACCCTATTGTATTTGTTGGCAGTCATTATTAATATTACATAGTAATTATTGAATTAGGGTACAGAAAAGTAATTAAACATGTATTTACATTGTCTATTGTGTTACACTGTAACATAACCAATTGATACAGTAATTTAGGCTTTGAACAGTAAACTCAAACATTTAACTCCATAATACTGTAAATGATGGTGCATTGTGGGAAAATGTATTTTAATAGAATAATAGTCCATTTTACAATATTGTACTGTCATTACACAGTACTTGTTTTGAGACTGTATGTATATTACAGTAGCAATACTGTAATATGAAATACAGAATTGTACTTGCCACTAAACTGCCTGTCAAATTCATGGCAACCACTACAGTGTAGGCCTGCTATTATCCATTGTCTCAGTCATTCACCAGGATTTGTTCAAACTGAGATTATATGAAATATATAATATTATAGGCCTACCTAAAACTACATTGAAGGCTAATACCATGCCAGAGAGCCTTTACTGAGAAACAAAAGGCATAGATAGGCCTGTTTCTCCACTGTAGTGACTACAGTATGCCACTGCCAGCACTGCAAGTTGTTAAAGTGGGCGGAGTATTTCTCTGGTCTCGTGAGTGCTAGTGCGGTGCGCTGGAACTGCGTGGATCGAAGCAGCATGTTTTTCGCGAGGACCAGCTGTGTGTGTGGGACATTGGCGCACGCTGCTGTGTGAAATCGCAGCATCAGTTTGAAAAGGGACAATGAGGAGAGAAGAGAGGACCATCCATCCCTATCCCGCCAGCGTCAAGAAACATAACACTTCTCAACCTGGGGCAGTCCGTTTACAGGGTAGGCTAGATTCTGAAAAAGTATGCTCTGTTTCCGAATAGCCTACATGGCTCAAACGGTGTAGCTATATTGACAGGTAGCAAATGTACATTTTAGTATCTGGCTTTATTACCAGAATTTTGTATACCGGTATGCCCCTGGCTGATAAGCAAGGAGGTGATCTGTGGAGGAGACACGGCAACTGCACTGCAACGAAGTGAAGTTCACCACCAGCGGCTCTGCAGGTACAGTAATGCTGGATACATTGTATCATTGTTTGAAACCTTCAAGAGCTCGCTAGCTACAGTAACTGTTTTTCACAGGAGATGATGATAGGTTATTGTGCGTTCTCGCGCGTTGCAGGTCGCGTGCATAACACCTTCTATCCAACAAAACAGCGAACTATGATAAATGTGTTATGTTTTTGTGTATGAAGCAGAATGCCTTGTGATGCTCGTGGATTGAGTGTTGTGTGCATGTGTAGCTACTAGTTTATACCGACTGCCTCTGTTTTGTACAGTATTGGGTCAATTCCAATTATTGGTTTGTCATTGTTCAAGTGTAATAGGTAATAGTGTAATAGAGAAAAGGAAGAGCGAAACCAGTGTTTCAGCTTGCCAACCACACAGTCGCCAGGCAACATTATGCAGATAGGAAACGGAACGACCATGTGTTTTTATCTTTTTATCAGCCATTATTTTACAGTAGCCTAGGCTATTGACTCATCAATAAAATAACGGAAATAATTATGTATGAATAAGAATATCCTCTACTTGTGTTTGTCTTACAAAGACATCTTGGTCAAATATTATGCCATTTGCTTTTTCGAGTAATTTGTCATTCGATTATGTCATGATGTTGCCAATGTGCATCTCACTAATGTGAGTCGCTCTCTCAGGAACGCAAGAGCCCTCAATCCCACATCAGCATCCACAGGACAGGGATGCCATGCTTCATTTTCTCCTCCAATCTCCGAAAGCGAGAATAGGGAAATGAATTTACAACATAAAATGGAGGTCACATAACGTAGGCCTATTTCATAACCATTTTAGAATATCCGGAAATGTAGTGGTCATTCTGCAGAGCATGCCCTATGAATTGACTTATTCTGTGCATGGAATTCTAACCTGCTAGAATTCAATGTGACTGACGACGGCAGAGAGAACATCCCGTACAGTCCGCGGGAATGTCAGCCGCACAAGAAATCATATCGTTAACAATAAATATCAGCATACATAATCACAATTGCTCGGCTCAGATTGCGGCTCGTTTGGGTTTAATATTATGTCACTGCGGATATACTGAAGCATGCAATGTCAGTAGTCAATATATATCCACTGTGCCTGTCTGTCTGCACAGATCCGGACCCTATTCATCAAATTTGACTCTATTGGCCAAGTCAATTGTCAGAAAATGACAATGGTAAGAATTAGATGGCCTATATTAGACTCCAGCCGCGTAGGTTTCTTGGAATGAACGATGGCGTAACGCTGCCGCTCCGCAGTCAGTGGCACTGTTGTGGACGACACTGCTGCGTCCATCCATGCGCCCCGGTGACGCTTTCTCCATTCTCTAGCACGCACATAGCCTTCTGTTTGTTGCAAGCACCCCTTTCTTGGTGAAATACGGATACATATTGGCCCGCGATGTATCTGTTAATAGTGCATTATAAGAAGTATTACCCATGTGACAGTTGGAGTCCATCAACAGCTCAAGAGTGCTTCGATTTCCAATACCACGCGCCCCTATAGTATTAACTATCATCTTGCGTGTAATCAAGACGATGGACTGTCGTAAAGACAGAGGGCATTTCAGGCCAAACTGTTGAAATGTCGATTTTAGACACTTCAGAAATGTTTTTTGCTGCTTTGAATTTATAGAGAGAACAATACATATGTGTTCCATATCATAGTGTATTTTATTGATGCAGATATGATTTCCTAAATAATAGGCCTTGGACAATAAATGGTTCCCAAGGATTCAAACTCAACACCAAAACCTTGTTTTCTTCATCAAAGCTTTTTTTTGTTTTGGCATTTTCGACATGTAGCAGAGCATTGAAGCTTTTTGACCAGTTTTTACTTGTTCAGTTTTTATCGTTTTTTTTATCCTCTTATGTTGTGTAGTAAATGTTTTCATGCAAAGTACATTGAGTTGCATTCCATGTCTAAAATATGCTGTATAAATAAAGCTTGATTTTATTTAGTTGGTTTAGCTGTTGCTGGTATTTAACTGCTACAGTATTTAAAGTTGACGATTTAGGGCCAGGAATCTGGTGCCCCCAAACTGATCAGTCCTGACATCCCATGGCACCTAATGCTGTGCAGGGTTATTGGGTGTCAGTTTGGCATGCGGAGGGAGGAGAGAGAGGGCACACAGTCTCACTCCCTTGCTGTGGAAAGGTGGGATGTTTGGCATTCTTCTGACTGTGTGTGTGTGTGTGTGTGTGACTTCATAGAGGGAATTTCCCCTGTGGCTTTTCCCATTTGCAACATTATGATTTATTTTCTCCAAGGCGTCCCTCCTCCTTACTCTTAGACATATAACAGCAGGAATAGGTGTGTGTGTGTGTGTGTGTGTGTGTGTGTGTGTGTGTGTGTGTGTGTGTGTGTGTGTGTGTGTGTGTGTGAGAGAGATCATGTGAGATTCTAACGGTATGTGTTGATTGTATGCTGTTGCATAAACCTCCACTCCAACTCAGTTATTGGTGATGATGATGATGATCACAAAGCTGCTACTGAGGGAGGATGTGACTGATTAATATTTTGTGACCTCGTATTCAACTAGCCTCTAACAACACTAGTAGACATTTGTCCCAGATTTTATTTGTGTGGTAGAATAGAAATGCCCCTCTCTCAGCTATGTCGTGACTGGGGAGAGGAGAGACCAAGGACATCAGGACAATCACACTAACGTAAACTCACCCCATTCCGTACAAATGTGCGCAAAAGCAACAATCAAACAAGGCTACAAAGAAAACTAATGTGACTGTAGTGACTGTGTTGACATCAAAATCGGGGGTGTGAACTAGGTTTCTATTCAAGTGTTGATCGACATGGTAATGGCTCTATAGTAGGAGAAAAGTTGAAAAAACTGACCCTCCGTTACATCTTGACGTGTCATGTCGTAACGTACAGCAGCATAAAGCAACTACTTCTGTCTTACAATCTCTCTCCACCAGGTGTAGCACTTCTCTCATCCTTTAAAAACAAGAAATGGACAGTGACGGGGGTAAGGGGGGGGAAACTAGTCATTCTTTTGCGTCATCACTGCATACGATCATCATTCTCAAAGCCGCTGTTTACTTCTAAGATCACTTTAGCACCGCCCTAAAAACCTGATTAAAATTCGACACAAACCTTCAAATAGGTATGTAATGACACATTATATAAACTCTTTATAGTGTTTTATTTACATTTCAGAGGTGATAAGTTGGACAGATCGAGTGAAAACATCACAACATCTCTCCTCACTATCACACATTAGCTTCCCCACCGCCATTTTTAAAACGACCCGACGGGGCTCATTGCCTTCTAGAATTATGCCGAAACGGGCAGCGTTTAGGCCATGTAATTGATTCTGTTGGAAAGAGGAGAAATTGTGCTTTACATTGGTATTGACATTACAGTTGATCTGGAAGTATTATTTTTTTTTGGGGGGGGGGCGCTAAAATAAGGGCAATTATACGGACTAAGCCGATGTACGAGTTTACGTTAGATGCTATTGAGGAAAAACACCTGTACAGAATAACCTAAAAACCTAAGGGATCAATGCAGAACAATAACAATATGAACATTCGCACAGGTAAAATACCTTTTGTATAAAGCTTGAATAACCACAGTTTCACTTTCCACTTCCCACTTTCCACTATAGTATTTAGCCAAAGCAAGAGCATAATGCTGTGACTGTGACACTGATTGGCACAGAGCCCAAAAGGCACTTACCATGTTTGCCATTAGGACCAAAATGGAATGCAGTTTGTTCTTGATACGGAACATGAGCACACTTTGAGAAGCAACACAGTCTCACGAGTCATACCAGCTTGAGCCAAAACACATACAGTGGTGGTATGGTAAACATTTAAGAAGGAACGAAGAGTCTCCAAAGTGCGGTCCTGAAAGTGTGTGTGTATGTATGTATGTATGTATGTATGTATGTATGTATGTATGTATGTATGTATGTATGTATGTATGTATGTATGTATGTATGTATGTATGTATGTATGTGTGTGTGTGTGTGTGTGTGTGTGTGTGTGTGTGTGTGTGTGTGTGTGCGTGCGTGTGTTTTGCACGTGTGTGTGCGTGTCAAAGGTGTCTCTGTTCAGCCAAGATTAGTTCAGCCTGGTTCAGCCTTTCCTCATCCCTCAGGTGTCCGTCACTAGTGTTGGTGTGTGTGGAGTCAGTCATAACGCTGACCTTGGGAGCAGGTGAATAAGAGGAAACATTCTCTGGAAACTCCTAATCCTTGGTCTTAGACATAATAGTACACAAACAGACATCCTTCTAGAGAGCCCAGTGAACCAGAAGACTGATTATAGCCATGCGTATGGCGTAATGCTGATAATAATCTACAGGAAATAGCAGTCAGTTCAGTCCACCATTGATCTGTATGGTCCAGTAGGCTACATTGTGTCCAGTACTCATTACCTGATTAGAACAACTGTTTGTTTCCATTATACAGTATCTTGAAATCCCTGCCCACTGTCCTAACCAACTCACACATTGCACTACTATTGAAAGTAAAACTAAACAAAATGAATAGTCACTTGTAGAGGTCGACCGATTAATAGGAATGGCCGATTAATTAGGGCTGATTTAAAGTTTTCATAACAATCGGTAATCTGCATTTTTGGACACCGATTATGGCCGATTACATTGCACTCCACGAGGAGACTGTGTGGCAGGCTGCCTACCTGTTATGCGAGTGCAGCAAGGAGCCAAGGTTAGGTGCAAGATAGCATTAAACTTTTCTCATAAACTATCAATTTTAACATAATTACTTGTTAACTACACATGGTTGATGATATTACTAATTTATCTAGCTTAGAACATCCAAAAGTCAACGGTATATGAAATACAAATGGTATAGAGAGAAATAGTCCTATAATAACTACAACCTAAAACTTCTTACCTGGGAATATTGAAGACATGTTAAAAGGAACCACCAGCTTTCATATGTTCTCATGTTCTGAGTAAGGAACTTAAACGTTAGTTTTTTTACATGGCACATATTGCACTTTTACTTTCTTCTCCAACACTGAGTTTTTGCATTATTTAAACTAAATTGAGCATGTTTCATTATTTATTTGAGACTAAATAGATTTTATTGATGTATTATATTAAGTTAAAATAAAATGGTTCATTTTTCATTCAGTATTGTTGTAATTGTCATTATTACAAATATATATATAAAAATCGTCTGATTAATCTGTATCGGCTTTTTTTGGTCATCCAATTGGTATCGGTATCGGCGTTGAAAAACCATCATCTGTCGACCTCTGTCACCAGTAAATCATGAGTTCTATAAATGTTTGTGTGTGTGAGAGAGAAAGACAGAGATCAAGAAAGAGTGTATTGTTACTGTATCAACGTCACTCTCTTAAACAATTTTTCAATTTATAGACACTCAGACATATCCAATAAGCCAGTTATTGAAGCAGACAGAAGCCACAGTGAGGTTGAGGAGGACCTGATCTGAGAAGGGACTTGTCTTGGCCATTAATCAGGAGGGCTTCCCTGGGTCATCACCGTGACAGCAGACATGTTGAAACAGCTCTAAGTGAACATACGTCCTCCCTGTTGGCACCGGTTTACAGGACGTCACGAGTGGAAATTACACTCCTCTCTCTTTCTTTCTCTATATCATCCTCATGAATGAAAGGGCACACAAACGTGTGTGTGTGTGTGTGCTTGCCCATGCATTTGTGTAGATAAACATTTCTAGGCTAGTGTGTGTGTGTGTGTTCATGTGTTTACACTATGTTTGGGAATGAGCTCACATGTTGACTGGGTGCTGTGTTTGGCCTGGAGCCCGACCTGTACGTAGCCTGTAGCCCAGTCCTGTCAAGAGTTGGAGAGTACTATGTGACCCTGGTGGGGAGCATATGGACCCAGCCTGCTTTCACAGTGAGGTGGAGGGGCACTTTCTCTGCCCAGCCTGCCTTCTCACCAAGGTGAAGGGCTTGGATGGTTCTGTTATCACACTGTGAGCTTGGTGGGGAGTGTATGTACCCTGTATGAACCCAGAATGGTATCTCAGTTAGGTCGAGGGGTGGATGGAGATCTCTCTTTCTCGGTTCTCCCTTTCTCCTGTGGAGAGAAGTTTGGCGGAGGGATCCCCTCTCTCTCTCTCTCTGCCCAGCCTGCCTTCCCAGCTAGGTGGAGAGGTTGGCTGGTTCTGTGTGACCCTGGAGGGTATTTGTCTCTCTGCTTTCTCTATCGTTCAGTGTCCAGCTTGCCTGCAGTGAGGTGCAGGACCAGCCTCTCTCTGCTCTCCCTTTGTCCTGTGGCGAGAGCTGCCGGTCAGGCCAGAAGGCCAACAGCTGTAGGGCTCATTCACCACACACACACACACACACACACACACACACACACACACACACACACACACACACACACACACACACACACACACACACACACACACACACACACACACACACACACACACACACTACTGTTTTCATAGTTGATGAAGGTCATGTGTTCTCTGGGTTGGGATAGAGGACTATCTGCCAGTGTGTTAAAACAGGGCCTACAGTCAAGCTACCAATGCCAGTAGCTATAGCAAACCTATTTATTTGTTTGTGTCCTCACATCCTTACAGTGGGGATTGGTTGCAGCTCTGTGGAGAATAGTTTTTTAAAAATGGATTAATTGGTCTTATCAAGTCTTAAAATGTTAACGTGTCAAGCTTATCTGTGGCTGCCAATAAGGGCCGCTTTTATCGATATCTGTGGCAGGCTTCATTGATAGACGTCAAAAATATTTTCCTCAGTGCTTCCCTGTCCACGGTATCACTGCCATACTCTATCTTACCCTCTATCTCTCCTCTTATCCACTTTTCTCTCTACCCCCTTCTCTCTCTCGTTCTCTCTCACTCCTCTTACCCCTTCCCTTCTTTCTATCTATCCTTTACCTCCTCTTACCCCCCCCCCCCCCCACGTAATTGCTATAGATTCCTGGACAGGGGCTTGTTGGCAGAATGCCCCAGTGTGTTGGTTCTCTGTTGGTGAAATAAGAGAACATATGGCTAGTCCCTCTCCTTCTATCCCAACCCCCTTCCTCTCTGTCTCTATTTCTCTCTCGTCCTCTCTCCTCTCTTTTTTTCTGCATTACATCATCTTGATATGGGAGCTGATTGGTTTGGCATTACTGCTCTGTGAGAGCAAAGGGACCAGGAGAAAGCACTGGATCTGAAAGTGTGTTATTGGAGCTCAGTTCAACCAAAATGTGCTCATGCAACAGAGGTGGTTCGGTGAACCGCACACACTCTCGTGATGAGTAACCTTGCCAGATACCCGAAGACGTGTTTCTCATTGAACTAAGGTCTACGCTTTAGTTCAGCGGGTTAAAAACAGAGTCTTGTGGCGCTTCCCAGGGGAACCGGTTTCGAAACCCTGGTCGGTCGAACACCTAACTCACGCCGAGTCCAAACGACGTGTGTCAAAGTGAACTTGATACAGAGAAAGAGAGGGAGCCAACTTGGTGAGTTAGTGTGTTGTGTGGCAGGCTTTGTCTTCCCAACAGTTTACTGCTGGACATCCTGCTGAACCCCTCAGCCAGCTAAATGCATCACATCTACTCACTCTACTGTGTTTGGATCGATCCCTCTGATGGTAGTTACATCATAGCTCTCACTGCTGCCCAGTGTGTTTTGTGTGAGTGTGTTTTAGTAATGTGGAGTTACATCATATAACGCCGGTTCACATTGACGAAATCCAGAGTAGACCGCCTGTTAAGCCTTTCTGCATGATGGTTGTTATCAACTCTGTGCAATCAGCTTCCTGGCTCTGTTCCTAGTGGTTGGTGTTTTCTTGTATGCGTGTTATATTCTGGATCACATGACCTCATCTCTGTCACTACCTCTTCTTTTCGTCAATGACAGTACTAACAGGTGCAAGTACAGACAGACACAATATAATGTTGACATCCTCATGACATCCTCATCCTCAACACCTTCTTCCTGGTGACTGTTGAGTGTGTATGAATAATGTCACCGTTTCCTTGACACGAGTTGGTGTTAACCCCCCCTCTTTCCCAGACTCACACCCACGCACTACAGTAAACCTGAAGTGAAGCATGTGGGTTCAAAGAAAGAACTAGTGCGGGCAGTGACACTTTCTAAATGTAGCAGTTCCTCTTTCTACAATATTTTCTCTAACCGCACAATGCCTCCCATTCATGTCCTCTTTGATTTCCTTCATGGTCCTTTTTTTGTCCACTTCTCAGTCTGTCGGACTGTATTTATAATACTATCCCATAACAGATTCTTTGTGTGTGTGTGTGTGTGTGTGTGTGTGTGTGTGTGTGTGTGTGTGTGTGTGTGTGTGTGTGTGTGTGTGTGTATTTTTATGATTCCACAAAAACCCTATGTGTTCTGTTTATTGTATTTGTACTGTATTTGCCTAATGATTGCCCTGTGGTAAGTCTCATACACTGAACAAAAATATAAACGCAACATGCAACAATTTTAAAGTTACATTTCATATTAGGAAATCAGTCAATTGAAATAAATAAATTTGGCCCTAATCTTTGGACTTCACGTGATTGGAAATACAGATATGCATCTGTTGGTCACAGTATAGGGGTGGGGATCAGAAAACCAGTCAGTATCTGGTGTGACCACCATTTACCTCATGCAGCGCGCGACACATCTCATTGAGTTGATCAGGCTGTTAATTGTGGCCTGTGGAATGTTGTCCCACTCTTCTTCAATGGCTGTGTGAAGTTGCTGGATTTTGGCAGGAATTGGAACACGCTGTCGTGCCAATCCAGAGCATCCCAAACATGCTCAATGGCTGAAATGTCTGGTGAGTATGCAGCCCATGGAAGAACTGGGACATTTTCAGCTTCCAGAAAGTGTGTACATATCCTTGTGACATGGGGCCATGCATTATCATGCTGAAACATGAGGTGATGGCGGTGGATGAATGGCACAACAATGGGCCTCAGGATCTCGTCACGGTATCTTTTCCATCGATTAAAATGCAATTGTGTATGATGTCTGTAGCTTATGCCTGCCTACTCATACCAACCATGGGAGACTCTGTTCACAACTTTGACATCAGCATACCTCTTGCCCACACAATGCTAGTCTGCCATCTGCCCGGTACAGTTGAAACCGTAATTCAGCCATGAAGAGCACACTTCTCCAGCGTGCCTGTGGCCATCAAAGGTGAGCATTTGCCCACTGAAGTCGGTTACGACGCCTAACTGCAGCCAGGTCAAGATCCTGATGAGGACGACAAGCACGCAGATGAGCTTCCCCAAGACGGTTTCTGACAGTTTGTGCAGAAATTCTTTAGTTGTACAAACCCACAGTTTCATCATCTGTCCGGGTGGCTGGTTTCAGATGATCCCACAGGTGAAGAAGCCAGATGTGGAGGTCCTGGGCTGGCGTTACACGTGGTCTGCGTTTGTGAGGCCGGTTGGATGTACTGCCAAATTCTCTAAAACAACTTTGGAGGTGGCTTGAAATGAAATGAACATTTAATGAGCATTTAAATTAACATTTAATTATCTGGCAACAACTCTGGTGGACATTCCTGCCGTCGCATGCCAATTGCACGCTCCCCTCAAAACTTGAAAGATCTGTGGCATTATGTTGTCTGACAAAACTGCACATTTTAGAGTGGTCGTTTGTTGTCCCCAGCGCAAGGTGCACCTGTGTAAATATCATGCTGTTAAATCAGCTTCTTGATATGACACACCTGTCCTGTGGATAGATTATCTTGGCAAAGGAGAAATTACCACTAACAGGCATGTAAACATATTTGTGCATAACATTTTTCATAAATAAACCTTTTGTGTGTATGGAAAATCTTTTAATTTCAGCTTATGAATCATGGGACCAACACTTTAAACGTTCCGTTTATATTTTTGTTCAGTGTATATTTTGCCCAGAAACTACTGGCCGAGATTGAACGTGATAAACTTTGATTGTTATTGTCAGACTTGTGGAACTTCGTCATAGTAGCTCTACTAAGTGGTTCATAATGGTGCATTATTTCATCATGTGAAAGGAACGTTCTAGATGACTAGAACCACATGGTGTGGTTCTGGGTCTCCATAAGGGTTCTGATTTCTTCTGTTCTGTAGAAGAAATAGCCGCAGAAGAGAGAGAGAGAGAGAGAGAGAGAGAACATCCAAATCAGAATCAATTAGACTAAATGAGGTGAGCAAAGTATACCCATCGGGTTTCTATTTCCAAATGAATCTCTGAAGTGTCCTTTGTACAGACTGAGTAAATACATGCACCACATACATGTAATTAACCTGTTATTGGAACAGTTAATAACAGGGTTCTACAGAAATGGGTCACCCACCACACATAGCCCTACAGTATTATACATGTCAACATGGTGGCGTGTCAGATTGTTTAAATCATAGGGGAACATACAAGATCCTGTCTGGTCAGGTACTATTCAGAACTTCATATGGGCCTTCCTCTGAACAGGGTCTTTAAGATGGGCGACCACATGACGGTCATGTCGCCATTTCGTGTGGCTGTGAGGGAGGGTCTCTGTGTGTGTGTCTGGGTCTCTGTGTGTGTGTTTGTGTGTGTCTGGGTCTGTGCTTGTGTGTGCTTGGGTTTGGGTGTGGGTGTCTGTACATGTCGGAATACATACCACCTGGCGAGCTGACATTAGACGGTCATACACTTGCTTCATGCCATGTCCATACCAACATACCACTTAATACACATGCCCAGTACATTGATCCATTCTACGTAGTGGGCTAGTGTGGATATTGAGGACAGAGACAGTATAAGCCGTTGAGCTGCTACTTGGGGTGTGTTCTGCTAGGCAGAAGGTTATCTGTCTTTTATCCTGGTTGACTCCTGCTACGGCTGCTGCTGCTGCCTATTGAGTGGATGACCATTAGGCCTATAGTTAATTGATTGATATGATGGACAATGGGAAGATGGAGAGCGGAAATTCGAGCATGGGTATAGCAGCAGCAACCGGGAGAGACAGGACATTAAGCCTTGTATTTTATGTACAAGCTTATATTAACACTGCGTTTACATAAGGATAGCTGAATATAAACTCAAACACTCTCAAAGTAAAAATAGCCACAACCAGTGGAGGCTGCTGAGAGGAGGACGGCTCATAATAATGGTTGCTATGGAGTGGTATCAACCACATAGAAACCACGTGTTTGATGTGTTTGATACCATTCCATTGACTCCATTCGATCCATTATTATGAGCTGTCCTCCCCTCAGCAGCCTCCACTGGCCACAACGTGTGATTGCACAGGATTGATTCTCCTTGTGAGTGTGTGTGTGTTTTATTATTTCACCCCTTCATCATCTTCTCTCCCAGTTAGCTAACTGCTAGTAAATTGACTGTCTTGCTCTGAGGCGGGAACAGTACAGTACAATGAATGCAGTGAGTGTCTAAGTCAGTGAGGTTAAGGAGAGACAGGGTGGGGACTAGGGAGACTCAGACAAGCTGGGTGTATCTCTGTGATGTTATTCAGTGTGTGTGTGTGTGTGTGTCCAATCAATATGGCAACTAAAGTAACAAGTTGGTGGGCAGATTGAGGCTGGCATCGCGTTGTGGCAAATAGCCGTCCCATTCAAGGCCCAGCTGCCTGTGGAGGGCGAGGGAACACAACAAACGCACACTGGCAGCTTTGTCACTGGCGTTATTGCTGTGATGCTGACAAGGACTCTCTCTGTACTGCCTGCTACTTCTGCAGAGGGATGAAGACCTTGGTTAGGGCTGCCTCCTGTTTCTCTCTCCACTCTCCTACTGCCTCTGCCTTTCCTTTGAAAGCCAGCCAGTGTGTGTGTGTGTGTGTGTGTGTGTGTGTGTGTGTGTGTGTGTGTGTGTGTGTGTGTGTGTGTGTGTGTGAGAGAGTGGCCGTTCTTTAGCTACCCACTGCCTTGATGGCATTCCTTCAACACTCCACATGTCAGCAAGCTTTTAGCCATTTGAAAAGTGAAGCTGGAAAAAAGGAAAAAGAACCTCCCTCTCTCTCTCCCTCCCTCCCTCCCGTGGTATAAAGAGAGGAGTAGTGATGTCAGAATCACTGAATTGCCTGGACTGTGTTCAGCAGGATCTGTCTGGAGTATGCAGAGGGGAACGGTGTGTGTGTGTGGACATTCTCCACAACCACTCTGAAAACCTAGGAACCCTGTGAGCCTGTTATTTACACCTGGGTCCCTGTGTTTTCAGCTTTTCCACTAAACCAATAGGTAACTGCTCCCCCGCCTATTGAAAGTGAGAACTGAATGGGGAAACTCTCTGTTCTCCTTCTCTGCCAGCTGGGCAGCCTGAGATCCCTGCCAAGATTAACATGGCCTGACGTCACCCTCCAAATAAGGAGATCTCATTTCACTTTTACAATGAGCAAGATAGAGAGAGAGTTGGGTCCGCTCACCAACCAAGAATTCACAAAATGCGACAAACACCAAATTGAGACTCTGCTAGCAGAATTCTGAAAAAATACACTCCGTGTACAACGTGACACCAAATAATGCAGAGCAGAATGAGGCCGATACCGGTTAATGATCAAAAACCAGAAAAGAGCCGTTAAATTCAACAACCACCTAAAAGGAAATGATTCCCAAACCGTCCATAACAAAGGAAAACAAAAACATCACCTACAGAGAGATTACCCTGGAGAAGAGTCCCCTAAGCAAGATCCCATAGAGCCCCAGGACAGCAACACAATTAGACCCAACCAAATCATGAGAAAACAAAAATATAATTACTTGACATATTGGAAAGAATTAACAAAAAAACTGAGCAAACTAGAATGCTATTTGAATACCTGACCACTGTGACTGACCCACAATTAAGGAAAGCTTTGACTATGTACATACTCAGTGAGCATAACCTTCCTATTGAGAAAGGCTGCCGTAGGCAGACCTGGCTCTCAAGAGAAGACAGTCTATGTGCACACTGCCCACAAAATTAGGTGGAAACTGAGCTGCACTTCCAAATGTATGACCCTATTTGCCAAATGTATGACCATATTAGAGACGCATACAGTACCAGTCAAAGTTTGGAAACACCTACTCATTCCAGGATTTTTCTTTATTTTTGCTATTTTCTACATTGTATAATAATAGTGAAGACATCATAACTATGAAATAACACATATGGAATCATGTAGTAACCAAAGAAGTGTTTAACAAATCAAAATATATTTTAGATTCTTCAAAGAAGCCACCCTTTGCCTGGTGGAAATCTTTCCTTTGATTTGATTAGTCCAAATCTTTGGTTCCAACTGCCGTTTCTTTGTGAGACACAGAGTAGGTGAACATATAATCTCTGCGTGTGTGGTTCCCACCGTGAAGCATGGAGGAGGATGTGTGATGGTGTGGGGGTGCTTTGCTGGAGACACTATCTATGATCTATTTAGAATTCAAGGCATACTTAACCAGCATGGCTACAACAGCATTCTGCAGGAATACGCCATCCCATCGGGTTTGCACTTAGTGGGACTGTCATTTGTTTTTAAACAGGACAATGACCCAACACACCTCCAGGCTGTGTAAGGGCTATTTGACCAAGACGGAGAGTGATGGAGTGCTGCATCAGATGACCTGGCCTCCACAATCACCCAACTTCAACCAATTGAGATGGTTTGGGATGAGTTGGACCCCAGAGTGAAGGAACAGCTGCCAACAAGTGCTCAGCATATGTGGAAACTTCTTCAAGACTGATCAACTGCCATATATATTGGGTGAAATGCTACAGTGTGCAATTACTGCAGCAATATTTGTGACTTGTTGCCTCAAGAAAAGGGCAACTAGTGAAGAACAAACACCATTGTAATTACAACCCATATTTATGTTTATTTATTTTCCCTTTTGTACTTGAATTATTTGCACATTGTTACAACACTGTATATAGCCATAATATTAGAAAATATCTATATTCCTTTGGAACTTTCATACACAACTTTCATACACAACTTTCATACACAGACCGAAAGACAAGCGTAATAAACAAACTATTTGTCAGCTCAGTGCACAGAGAAGAGTGGTGTCTCAGTGCACAGAGTAGAGTGGTGTCTCAGTGCACAGAGTAGAGTGGTGTCTCAGTGCACAGAGTAGAGTGGTGTCTCAGTGCACAGAGTAGAGTGGTGTCTCAGTGCACAGAGTAGAGTGGTGTCTCAGTGCACAGAGAAGAGTGGTGTCTCAGTGCACAGAGTAGAGTGGTGTCTCAGTGCACAGAGTAGAGTGGTGTCTCAGTGCACAGAGAGTAGAGTGGTGTCTCAGTGCACAGAGTAGAGTGGTGTCTCAGTGCACAGAGTAGAGTGGTGTCTCAGTGCACAGAGTAGAGTGGTGTCTCAGTGCACAGAGTAGAGTGGTGTCTCAGTGCACAGAGTAGAGTGGTGTCTCAGTGCACAGAGTAGAGTGGTGTCTCAGTGCACAGAGTAGAGTGGTGTCTCAGTGCACAGAGTAGAGTGGTGTCTCAGTGCACAGAGTAGAGTGGTGTCTCAGTGCACAGAGTAGAGTGGTGTCTCAGTGCACAGAGTAGAATGGTGTCTCTCAGTGCACAGAGAAGAGTGGTGTCTCAGTGCACATACAGTAGAGTGGTGTCTCTCAGTGCACAGAGAAGAGTGGTGTCTCAGTGCACGTAGAGTGGTGTCTCTCAGTGCACGTACAGTAGAGTGGTGTCTCTCAGTGCACAGAGAAGAGTGGTGTCTCTCAGTGCACAGAGAAGAGTGGTGTCTCAGTGCACAGAGAAGAGTGGTGTCTCAGTGCACATACAGTAGAGTGGTGTCTCTCAGTGCACAGAGAAGAGTGGTGTCTCTCAGTGCACAGAGAAGAGTGGTGTCTCAGTGCACATACAGTAGAGTGGTGTCTCTCAGTGCACAGAGTAGAGTGGTGTCTCAGTGCACATACAGTAGAGTGGTGTCTCTCAGTGCACAGAGAAGAGTGGTGTCTCAGTGCACATACAGTAGAGTGGTGTCTCTCAGTGCACAGAGTAGAGTGGTGTCTCAGTGCACAGAGTAGAGTGGTGTCTCAGTGCACATACAGTGGTGTCTCAGTGCACATACAGTGGAGTGGTGTCTCTCAGTGCACAGAGTAGAGTGGTGTCTCTCAGTGCACAGAGTAGAGTGGTGTCTCAGTGCACATACAGTAGAGTGGTGTCTCTCAGTGCACAGAGAAGAGTGGTGTCTCAGTGCACATACAGTAGAGTGGTGTCTCTCAGTGCACAGAGAAGAGTGGTGTCTCAGTGCACATACAGTAGAGTGGTGTCTCTCAGTGCACAGAGTAGAGTGGTGTCTCAGTGAACGTACAGTAGAGTGGTGTCTCTCAGTGCACAGAGTAGAGTGGTGTCTCAGTGCACGTAGAGTGGTGTCTCTCAGTGCACGTACAGTAGAGTAGTGTCTCTCAGTGCATGTGGAGTAGAGTGGTGTCTCTCAGTGCACGTAGAGTAGAGTGGTGTCTCTCAGTGCACAGAGTAGAGTGGTGTCTCAGTGCACGTAGAGTAGAGTGGTGTCTCTCAGTGCACGTGGAGTAGAGTGGTGTCTCGGTGCACATAGAGTAGAGTGGTGTCTCTCAGTGCACGTAGAATAGAGTGGTGTCTCTCAGTGCACGTAGTAGAGTGGTGTCTCAGTGCACGTAGAATAGAGTGGTCTCTCTCAGTGCACGTAGAGTAGAGTGGTGTTTCAATTACCCTTCTCACAGTCACAAAGTGGGCTCTCATTCATTCATAGTCTTTTGCTCTGTTTCTCTGTCTCCCTCTCTCACTCTCTCTCTCTCTCTCTCTCTCTCACTCTCTCTCTCTCTCTCTCTCTACTCTCTCACTCTCTCTCTCTCTCGCTCTCTCTCTCTCCCTCTCTCTCTCACGCTTGCTCTCTCTCTCTTGCCGCATCTCTTACTTACCCTCTTTCTGTCAGATGTGGAGGGAAAACCACCTGCCTCCAGGTAATGGACATTGATATTCTCTAACCTTTTACTGTTGATAACTGTGTTTTATTCCACATTGTTAATTTACTAGATTATTGCCTGGTTTGTGTGTGTGTGTGGTGATTCTGTGAATGGTTTCCATGTGTGTTGTTTGTCCGTCCATACTCCAGCACTCTGTCAGAGACCCCTGGGCCTCAAACACACACCACACACACACACACACACACACACACACACACACACACACACACACACACACACACACACACACACACACACACACACACACACACACACACACACACACACACACACACACACACACACACACACACACACACACACACACACACACACACACACACACACACACACACACAACCCTAGGAATGTCAGCATTGCATGTGTGTGTGTGATGGCCCCAGGGCTCTACTTCTGTCTTTCTGACAGACTGCAGATGAAGCTGTGGTCAGTTTCTGACTCAATGTCCTGCTAATACTGTTCCTGAGATAATGTAAGAGGGAGAGAGAAAGAGAGAGGGAGAACAAGAAAGAAAGAGGGGGAGAGAGCGAGAAAGAGAAAAAAAGAGAGAACTGGCAGATTGAAAAAAAGATACATTTCATCTTGAAATAATACATTGTCTGTGAGAGTAGGGCCGGGCAATGTGGCCAAAATATCATATCACAGTATTTTTCACATTTTTGACGGTATGAAATTATTGGACGGTATTTTATGTTTTTGCATAATACAAGTTTTACATTTATTTGCTTTATGAGTGGTGTGTGACCCTAGCGTGGCAACACATATATTCTAAATGATTTCAATGGGTCTTTCTCCATTCTGATTGTTTTATACTGTTTATTAATTCAACTTAAAATAATTTCCTGCACTCATTTGAGATAATGTCCACACTGCCACGTAGGGCTGTATGTTATGGGCAGCAAAACAAGGTCATTTTTTTCACCAAATGTTGCAATTGTGATTTGACTTGTGATTTAGATTAAAACACTTGGGTGAACTGTTGGAATCATAGAATGCCATGGAGGAGTTATTTTTAGTAAATACTTTCTTAATACCTAACTTTTCTTAACTGCATTGTTGGTTAAGGTTTGGGAGCATTTCACTGTTGTATTCGGCGTAGGTGACTAATAACATTTGATTTGATTGTTGCAGGGTAGGAACCAAGTGATGATCAGTGTTTCCTAGGGGACCCTATAATCCTTGGCTACATTAAATGTTTCTTCATCTAGCCAACATATTCATGCTTCGCCTATTCCTCTTTGATTTAGAAGATACTGTTGCACAAACAACATGCTGATTTAGGCCTACACCAGCACTGATATCAGGCTGTATTAGCTAGCTACGTTTGCTCTGACTCAGCATATTTATTAGCTAGCTAGCCAGCTAACTAACGATTAGCATTAGTGGCTAACATGATTTAGCTAAAACTTGAGCAATATTTATATTAAGAAGCAAGTAGATACAACATCTTTGTCATCAACATTGTTTCATGTGCTGCATTGACCACGGAGATTGAACACAAGTGTCTCCTGGTCACGCCACAACAAACCAAATCCTTGATTGACAGGGCGGGGCTAGGTCTGTGTGGAAAGCGGAATGGAGAGAGAGCAGAGAGGAATGACTCAAGTAGCATAAAAAGGGATGGTACACACAGCATATCACATTTAACAAACCAAACATTCAAATACCATTATAAAAGGTCAAATAAAACCCCAAACCGGTCCGTGCATCAATACCGGTATATAGTAAAATAATGTAACGACCCTGGGGTAATCTGCCGCTCGAGCATGCTTTTGCAGAACAGTCGATAGCGCTCCGGACCTCGGGCTAGAAGGTCGAGGGTTTGAGACCTGCTCCCTGCTATTTCATTACAATACGGTATACCGCCCAGCCCTATGTGAGAGTGATGGAGGGAGAGAAAGAGAGACAAAGAGATGTTTCATGTTGTCATTGGAAAAAAAGTATTGTTACATAAGCCATTACAAAGAGTTTGGTGACACAATTAACAAAATGTTTTTTTTTTGGCAAGGTCGTTTCACAGAGTATCTTTGCACAGTGTTGTTAATGCTGTTGAATTATGTTGTAAATTCTTGATGTCAAAATATATTTTCAAATTTAGATATTACATTTTGTATTTACTATGGTTTCTTAATTCGTCGTTGTCATCTCAAGAACTGGATCATATTCTCGGTTTCTCTTCTGGTGGGATACATGTCTGTAGAGCGGCAATTTAAAGCCAGGTATTGATTTGGGGATTTGTACATTTATTTGTCCAAAAAGATACGCTTTGTGGGAGGGAAGCATCTCAATTGGATTTCTCTCTCTCTCTCCCTCTTTCTCTTTCCAGCTCCCTCTTGTTCTCTCTCCGTCTATCTCTCCATCCCTTTTCCTCTCTCTTTCCCTTTCCATCTGTCTTTCTCTCTCTTTCCATCTCTCTCTCTCCCTTTCTCAACGACGATGCTGGGAGATATATTTAGCTCTCCTTCCCTCCATCTGCTGTCGCTCTGCGTGGTTTAGGGGCGTCACCATAGCAACCACCACTGGGTGCATATAGGTACGAGAGGAAGGACGTTTACTGTGTTTAAAAAAAAGTGTTTTAAACTAAAACAAATTCTGTTTAGTCATTTTTTTTTGGGGGGGGGGGGGGGGGGGGGCTGTGTGAAGTTGCTGGATATTGGCGGGAGCTGAAACACATTTTCGAACACTTCGATCCAGAGTATCCCAAACATGCTCAATAAGTGACATGTCTGGTGAGTATGCAGGCCATGGAAGAACTGGAACATTTTCAGCTTCCAGCAATTGTGTACAGATCTTTGTGCGTGGGGCAGTGCATTATCATGCTGAAAAATTAGGTGATGGCTGTGGATGAATGGCACTACAATGGGCCTCAGGATCTGGTCACGGTATCTCTGTGCATTCAAATTGCCATCGATAAATTGTACGTTGCTTATGCCTACTCATACCATAACCCTACCGCCACCGTGGGGCACTGTTCACAACGTTGACATCAGCACACCGCTCGCCCACACAACGCCATACACATGGTTTGCGGTTGTGAGGCCGGTTGGACGTACTGACAAATTCTCAAAAAATATGTTGGAGGCGGCTTATGGTAGAGAAATTAACATTATATTCTCTGGCAACAGCTCTGGTGGACATTTCTGCAGTCAGCATGCCAAGTGCATGCTCCCTCAAAACTGAGACATCTGTGGCATTGTGTTGTGTGACAGAACTACATATTTTAGAGTGGCCTTTTATTGTCCCCAGCACAAGGTGCACCTGTGTCATGAGAATGCTGTCTTGATATGCCACACCTGTCAGGTGGATGGATTATCTTGGCAAAGGTGAAATGCATGCTAACAGAGATGTAAACAAATTTATGCACAGCATTTGAGAGAAATAAGATTTTGTCCGTATAGAACTTTTCTGGGATGTTTTATTTCAGGCCATGAAACATGGGACCACCACTTTACATGTTGCGTTTATAGTTTTGTTCAGTGTAGATTGAATATCAGGTAGATCAGGATGTTTACTGCTGCCTACAACAAGCATTGTATGGACAATGACCTGCTTCTCTGAGCCCAGGCATTAACTGTGAGATGCCAACACCTGACGACAGTTTTACGGCATGCAAAATGTAGACACACAATGAACACACTCCACTTGTTTGACAATTTGCACTGTTAACACTTGTTTCAGATTTAACAGAAGAATGTCATCTCTGTCTCAAAGTGTAAATGAATATCTTACTGTAGAAAGCTCTACTCTTCTACAGTAAATATACAGTGTTGGCTTCTATAATGGTTGTGTCTCCTCATGTGACTGTTTTGTCGTCTCTTAGTCCACCTCTTAGTCCACCTGCAGTACAGTATCTGTCTGACCTACATTCCATCATCCACTCTTGAAATGCACTGTAGAGGTTGGACACTGATTTGCACGTCAGAGGAACACCTAACACACTGAATGTCCATACAGATGTACTGTCCTCTCTTAAGGGCATTTGTAAAATGACTGACCAAAAAACGGTGTAGTTATTTACTCAGTTTATCACTGTGCTCAACATGTTATCAGTTGTTTTTCATTGACCAGCAGCTAGCTCCTCCTGTGGTTTTGCCCTCTTCCAGAGGAACTTTGGTGCAGGCTGCAACCAACTGGTCAGTGGCTCTGTTCGAATACCATCCTAGCATACTTCCTAGTATGAAGCAATGTATTGGGCATGCATTCTAGGTGGTACGGTTGTGTGGATATTAGAACACACCTAGTGTATGGGATGATTGGGTTGTTGCTACAGTGCAGTATGTTGGGGCAGAGAAAGTCGTGAGTTTATTTCCTCCCATATTGGATTCTGCACAGTGTCACCTTGTATATTATCCTCATGAGAAACAGAGAAGCTAAGATGACAAAGATTGTTTGTATTTGGCTGCCTGGGTTTAGACAGTTATAGTGTTGGAGCCATTTAATGTATAAAAATACAAATGTTTTAAAGAACATTATTTGGTGAAATGTGTATTACTTAATGGGCTTTCAGTGAATTGCTGTCATTAGAGAAGTCTGCTTGTTTGCCAGTGCAAAGGCGGAATAAGGAGAAATAAGAACCCAAATGTGTTATTGTAGATGGTTATTTGACTAGATGTCGGAGTATATTTTCTTCCCAGCTGAATGACGTAATCCACTCCCCAATGGGAGAGGTGTTGGTGTTATCTTATGGCGGTGTCTCGCTGCAGACTACAACATTTGCATTTGGCCTAATTCTTTTTAGCTAGTGTAAGCAGCAGGGATTTGGGAGACTTTTGGGGAGTCTGGATGAATGAAACTATTGGCTCTTCTGGGTTCATGAGTTGGGCAATCAAGAGGAAACATCAGTCTCCCTTGTCTTAGGAGTGTGATCCCTGAGAAACACATAGGAGCTTATGATTGAGCAATGTGCAATGCACACGGCTGATTGGGAACTATTCAAGGGGTTATTAGTTGCAGAATCTGAAAATGGATGCTTTGACTTGGAGTGTTTTTCTTCATAATAGTCAGGTAAATAAGATGTTAGTTGATGTAACCAGATTCCAAATCACTGTTGGTAACTAACACCTACATTTTAGGTATATGTTTTTGAATGTTTATATCATGCCAATGTCTTTTGTTGTTAACAAAGTGCAACTGAAACTGGTCGCTATGAGAAATGTGCCCATTTAATATGACCAAACTCCCAAATTTTGTTTCCAACTTGTTCATCCATCTTGAAGAAATAACAGTGATGACAACCTTGCTTTTTAGCTGTTTGGTTCCCTCCCTTCAACAGTAATGTTTTTAGATCATAGTGGGAAGAGAGAGACTGCCATCTGTCTCCATGGTGTAATTTCATTTTGTGTGTGTGTGTGTGTGTGGGTCTGTCAGTAATCTGATCTTTTCTTTTTCTTTTAGATCTTCTGGAGTGAACCAGAGGACACAGACATCCAACCAAAAGTCCTGAAAACTGCATCTGGAAACCTGAAGGCCTGACACAAGAACGGGTTAAACCCAGTATCTGAATACCTGAAAACAGGACTATCTGACAGGACTGCCTCGGAAGCTCAGAGGACAGAGTTGTTGACTCTGGGAGCCAACCGAGCTCCAGGATGGGTGGCTTCGTTGGCTCAGGATGGAAAAGTTCCCCATCACCGCATGACAAATCACAGTTGTTGCCCAGAATCCGTTAAATAAATGGCTTGACCTGAGTAAGTACTAAGTATGAGTACAGACAGCCTGAAAGCTAGTATAAGACAGATATAACTAAGGAACAAAATACTCATCATACATCAATCCCAGAGTCTGTTAAATGAATAGGCTTGACCTGTGTGGCCTGCCTCAGGCTCAGGCGGAGGGGTCCCAGGTGTCTACCTGAGGTTGTTGTTCCGTTTTATGGAGGCGTTGCACAGCCATAGCTGCTTGCCGACTGGGGAGCAGTCCGGTGTTCACGACCAGCCTCAGCCAGGAGAGTCTACTCTGCCTCTCCCAGACCCTCAGCCTCCCAAATCTCCCTCCTCCCAAAACCATGAACCGCAGACACAACAGACTCGCTCCAAACAAGGAGGCCCTCAACAACAACAACAACAACAACAGCAACACCATGGACAACACCACAAACTGCCTAATAAGCGGGAGCGCAAGCGTCTCAGACATCAGAGGCAAAGCGTTGATTCCGACACCCCTCCGGCAGAGGATGGTAAGCATGCAAAGGCAGAGGCAACACCAACCAGAGTGGCTCGGACCTCGTCTGGCGGGACCAGGGCGATTCCCTCCTCATCATCCACCTCCACCCAGTCTACAGAGGCTCCTGACACAGAGGAGAACCAGGAGGGCACCCTAAAGCAGAAACGGGAGCGTAAGCCTGGAAAACCTGGGAAATATGTGTGCTCTTACTGTGGCCGTGCCTGTGCCAAGCCCAGCGTCCTGCAGAAACACATCCGCTCCCACACCGGAGAGAGGCCCTACCCTTGTGCTCCCTGCGGATTTTCTTTCAAGACCAAGAGCAACCTCTACAAGCACCGGAAGTCCCATACCCACAGGGTGAAGGCCGGCCTCGCCTCTGGAGAGCCCAGTGCTTTAGAAGAACCGGTTCCAGAGTCAGAAGACGAAACTAGACAGCCGTTGTCTGCTGCTTCTTCCAACATGGAGAGACAAAGCAGTGTAGCCAATGAGAAGACCCATGAAGACACTGAGAGGTCTACAGAGCAGTCCAGCGGGATGGACAACTCCTACGCCGTCAAGAAGAGGCTGGCCATGCGTTTGAGCCGAGGGAAACGTGGCCCTCTAGGCTCGTCTGACTCGATCAGTTCCTCGATGGGTATGGGGAGTAGAGGCAGCACAGAGTCTGGCTATTTCTCTCGTTCTGAGAGCACTGAGCAGTCACAGGACAGCCCACCCAACGTAACCAAAAGTGCCAAAAGCTATGCAGAGATCATCCTGGGGAAATATGGCCGTCTGGGCCACCTCCAGAGGATGTCCCGGCATCAGGACCAGCAGCCTTCTGGAAGCCAGGGACAGCAAGAGAAGAGCATTCCATTCACAGTGCCCAAGAAGCAGGTCATTGACCACATCACCAACCTCATCACCATCAATGAGGCTGTTGTGGACACAAGTAAGATCGACAGCGTCAAGCCCAGGAGGTTCTCTCTGTCTAGGAGAAGTAGCACAGAGTCTAAGGTTTCTTTATCTCTGAAAGAGTCGCCTGTAGTCCACCACAGCACCAACAACCCTGGAGACACAGGTTTTAAGAGCAGTGGTTCCATCACTATGGGAGTTCCGTGTGAGAAGTTCCATCATCACCAGTCACTACACGTGGATTCAACGGCAGGCCAGACATCCACTTCCATGGCTCCTCTTCTGAGAAGCCTCTCAATGCCCTCTGCTGCTAGTTCTACTGATGCCTCCTCTGGCGCCTGTCCACGAAACCTCCGCCTTAGCCAATCTTTTGATGAACGGTCTGAAACACAGTCTCGCCACATTGGGATGCTACGACGCCAGCCTGCTATCGAACTAGGTGCTGAATTCAATAAAGAAGAACATAGTTTACACAGTAGCTCCAACACGCTCTACAATCACAATATGTCCATCGTGCCTCCTGACCATAAACAATGTCAACCAGAGCCGTACGAGTGTGAGACCTGTGGCGTTGGATGTAAGAACTGGGAAGGTTATAAGGCACACAAGAGAAGTCTGTGTATAGCACGACTTCCCCAAGAGAGTCTCGGTACAACAATATGCCAGCTGGACCGTTCACAGTTGATACACTATCCGATCAACAGACCAGGAGTTTTGGCAATGCGCAAGAGAAGGAAAGAGGAGAGTTTTGAATCTGATGATCCATCCTCTCATGTCTCCATACCCACCTTGTCCACGTTGGTGCAAGGCAGAGACAAAAGAAGCGTAGCATGCAATAGAAACTCATGGTCACGATTAGAGCAGGATTGGGGAGGGACATCGAAAGGTTTCTCAGTGATTCAACATACTAGTTCATTTGAGAAACAAGACACTTTGTTTACAGAGAGTCAAGGTAAAGAGGAGGCACATATTCAATTCCCATCTCATGAGGATGCGTCTCAAAAACAACTGCAGGAACACTCGTCCAAACCAACACCTCGCAAACTGGTGCGCCAACGCAATGTTCAGGTCCCTGAGATATTCATCACTGAAGATTCCAACACCAATGTTATTGAGTCTGTTCAGACACAGTCAGAAATGGCCTCCATAATGCCTAAACAGACCAAGAGGACAGAGGAGTTCCAGTGGCCACAGAGGAGCCTCACCCTGTCTGGCGTCCCCATCGAGAAGCTGCCCCCGAAGAAGAAACGAACTCGACTTGCCGAGGCCGCCCAGTCTTCAGGGGAGTCCATGTCCAGCTTTGACTCCATCTCCCTGCCTCACAGCCCCAGCCAGGACAGTTGCGCTTCCCACGCATCTAGCCGCTCTGCATCCTTTGAGGAGTCCACCAGACCCGGAGACATGGAGACCCTGGCTGGGATACCATTGAGGAGGTCCAGGGCGCCTAACATGTTGACCGTCCCAGGGCTGCATCATCACAAAAGGGAGATGCGGCGGTCGGCCTCAGAACAAGCACCTCACGACACACAGCAGCAGTCTGTCCTGATGGCGATGTCGGAGATGCGGAGCAAGTCCTTTGACTACAGCAGTTTGTCCCCTGAGCGCTCTTCGGCCGGCTGGAGAGACAGACGCAAATGTCTCCTCATGAGACACACTCCGGTCAGGGACCCAGAGGAGGAGGAGCAGCCTGCCAAACCTGCAGAACTGAAGCAGAACCCCAGTTCCTGCATTATTGCCAAACACACAGCACTAAAGGTGAACAACCCTTCTCACTGCAGCCCCAGTCCTGACCCTGTCAGTCCCAGCGCCTTATCTAGACAAAGCCCAGGTCCGCAACACCTTAGTTCGGCCACTGGTTCCCCTCTGTCAGGCGTTACATCCTGTAACCCTGTGCAAACTCTTTGCGGAGAGCCTCCCTCACAATGGAAACTGGATCAAAGTATTCAGTTGACTGGACATTGCTTTGAAGTTCTACCCTCTCAGAAGTCTGTAGAATCTCCTGATCCCCTCCAGAGGGTAGCCCCATCACCTCTCTGTTCGGGGAATCCTGTAATTATCTCCCTCCGTCCTGTCCACACCTACATCCACCCTGCCCAACCCCGCCCTGTCTACCCTCCCCACCCCCTCCACACCCAGTGCCCATTAGGGATTGCTAGGGCCCACTACCTTCCAATATCCACAGGCCTGAAGCTGGAGATTCCAGTCCCAACTCACCGTCATGATGGACATTCAGAGTTTGTAACACATCCTCCGCAGATCCTCCACCCTCACCCTAACATCACACTCAGCCCAGAGTTACTCCGGCCCTCCATATCACCAGCCGTAGCAGTAGTCCGGCTACAGGCAGACACCAACACCCTAGCCAGTGCCATATACACCACTCTGTCCCAAACCACAACATCTAGGTCCCAGGAACCTGTTTGTTCTGCATTAAACAGTGGCAATAGAAATACCCTAACGTCTGAACATAACAGCCACCTGGTCAAGACTCTGCCTGTAAGCATTAAGAGGTTGTCTGAGACTCTGCTACCAGTCAGCCAGTTGACTCTGCCTCCAGGCAACCACTTGGCTTTGCCGCTGCCCCCAGGCAGCCAGTTGTGGTCTGAGGAGGGCTGTAGATCTTCAGGCTCAGGAAGCTACAAGCGCATGTTATCCCCTTCAAACAGTGTCGATTTTAGCCCTGAGTCTAAACAGCAGCAGAAACGAGTGAAGGAGGAAGAAGAGGAGAGTTGTGTAGGAAACGTAATCGCAGAAACATCAACAAAAGAAGAAAAGGTTGAAATTCCAACATGTTTACAGAGAGTGTGTACTCCCATAAGTCCAGAAGGACCTTCATATCCAACCCTCCAGTCCACCACCTCTCACAGCTGGTGTTATCTGAACTACGTCAAGCCAAACCCCTCCACCTCGACTGACCAGCCCTCAGTGTACTCCTCCTGGTCTACCAGCGAGTATGACTCCAACCCTCCAGGCCTCTCCACCAAGACGGCCCTGTCCCTGTTGGACTGCAAGCAGAGGGTCAGCTACACCATCTATACCATGTCTCCCATGTCATCCACCCCGGCAGAGACCACACCAGAGCCTGCCGACATGAAGACGCCATGCCCTTCTGAGGTAAGTAGACTTTACTGGAGGCCTCCTCATAGAATGGCCAATGTGAAATAGGAAGTACTGTATGTAGTTATTTTACCTTGTCCCATACTGTACTATGTGTTGTAGTCTTTCATACTATATTTTGTTTTTAACCCAATACAGTCTTACATTTTGGCCCTACTTCTCATTTGAAGCGTGTAGGTCAATATTGTAAATTGTAATGCTACAGTATAATTTAGATAAGTACTGAAACATATAAGTTATGATGAATTCTTCCCATCCCTGTCTCCTTGGCCTGATGTTGCTGGAGCAGGGTTGGTGAATTTGCCCTACATGTCTCTCTCGAGTGTAGGTACATGCCACTCTGCCCGGCGACAGCCACCGTGTTGAGACAACAGAGCAAGAGCAGTCCGCAGAGGACAAGGAGCCAAAGAAAGAACGAGAGGAGGAGGAAGAGAAGGAAGAGAAGGAAAAAGAAGAGGAGGCCCAGTCAACCAGCAAATGTAGAGAACCTCCACCGCGAATCTGGATCTGTGAGGGAGGGTGAGTAGTCTATGACTGATTACATTTTAGAGTTGAAATAGCACTCCATAATATTACATCATTTAAAGATGCAAAGCTTCATTGGCTTTATATTCATAAAGACATTATAAACTATACTCAGCCTTACAAGTGTGTCTCTGTACAGTGCAAACCATGGTACATGTGTACTGTAAGCTACTAGTCACAGACAGTGAGGGTATTTGGTCTCCGTGTCGATTGTGTCGTGCTGGGAAGTGTTGTCGTTCCCCTCTGCAGGACATGAGGGGCTAAGGGTTGGCTGTCTGACGACACCAACAGAGCCCGTCTGTTGAGTGGCCCTAGCCAGGAAATGACCAACAACTACCCAGCTTCCTCTACTGTACCCTGTAGAGGCTCAGTTACACCCAACACAGTCAATGGTTCTGGTCATTCAGCTGTAGAGGGGAGGACTGGCTGATTTCATTCCCATTTTAGATGGGGATTGATTGAATGAATGAGAACTTACACATGAACGAAGATGCACAAAAAAATCATGTATCTACAGTTGAAGTCAGAAATGTACATACACTTTGGTTGGAGTCATTCAAACTTGTTTTTCAACCACTCCACAAATTTCTTGTCAACAAAATATAGTTTTTACTTGTCAGTTAGGACATCTACTTTGTGCATGACACAATTACATTTTACAACAATTGTTTACAGACAGATTATTTGACTTATAACTCACTGTATCACAATTCCAGTGGGTCAGAAGTTTACATACACTAAGTTGAAAGTGCCTTTAAACAGCTTGGAAAATTCCAGAAAATTATGTCATTGCTTTAGAAGCTTCTGATAGGCTAATTGACATAATTTGAGTCAATTGTGGATGTATTTCAAGGCCTACCTTCAAATTCAGTGCCTCTTTGCTTGACATCATGGGACAATCAAAGAAATCAGCCAAAAAATTGTCTGGTTCATCCTTGAGAGCAATTTCCAAACGCCTGAAGGTACCACATTCATCTGTACAAACAATAGTACGCAAGTATAAACACAATGGGACCATGCAGCCGTCATACCACTCAAGAAGGAGATGTGTTCTGTCTCCTAGAAATGAACGTACTTTGGTGCGAAAAGTGCAAATCAATCCCAGGAACAACAGCAAAGGACCATGAGAAGATGCTGGAGGAAACAGTTACAAAGTATCTATATCCACAGTAAAACGAGTCCTATATCGACATAACCTGAAAGGCCACTCAGCAAGGAAGAAGCCACTGCTCCAAAACCGCCATAAAAAGCCAGACTATGGTTTGCAACTGCACATGGGGACAAAGATCGTACTTTTTGGAGAAACGTCCTCTGGTCTGATGAAACAAAAATCACGAGGGAGGAAAATTATTAAAGCAACATCTCAAGACATCAGTTAAAGACACCAAGTTAAAGCTTGGTCTCAAATGGGTCTTCCAAATGGACAGTGACCCCAAGCTTCCAAAGTCGTGGCAAAATGGCTTAAGGACAACAAAGTCAAGGTATTGGAGTGGCCATCACAAAGCCCTGACCTCAATCCGATAGAAAATTTGTGGGCAGAACTGAAAAAGCATGTGCGAGCAAGGAGGCTTACAAACCTGACTCAGTTACACCAGCTCTGTCAGGAGGAATGGGCCAATATTCATCCAAATTATTGTGGAAGCTTGTGGAAAGCTACCCAAAATGTTTGACCGAAGACAATTTAAAGGCAATGCTACCAAATACTAATTGAGTGTATGTACACTTCTGACCCATTGGGGATGTGATGAAAGAATTAAAATCTGAAATAAATCACTGTCTACTATTATTCTGACATTTCACATTCTTAAAATGAAGTGGTGATCCTAACTGACCTAAGATAGGGAATGTTTTACTAGTATTAAATGTCAGGAATTGTGAAAAACTGAGTTTAAATGTATTAGGCCAAGGTGTATGTACACTTCCGAATTCAACTGTATTTGTAGAGAACATAAGAGGGATACTCTTCAGAGGAGAGAGAGGAAGGTATATACCTAGATGAAGAAAGTGTTGTTTGATACTAATAATGGGACTTATGTAGGATGTGTCTGATGACAGATTGAGAGCACCGTGAATGGTCCATATTCATATCCACACAGCTAGATTGAATCACACTGGGGTTATAAATCAGACATAACTGACATTTCTGAGAACACTTGGTCTCCTCTATCTTATCTGTGATTGTGCCACTGAGGTGCCATCTGTGCGTTCCTCTGCATCTTTCCGAGTACCCTTGGGAACCTGTTGTTTTTTCCATGACACCTTCTTCTCATCTGTCACAACCCAGCTAGCACATAACATTCCGAGAACCATATGTTTCTTAGAGTTTGGTCAGAGCGTGGTTGTCCTATGGCCGTGATTATCCCACAACTTTCTGGGAATGGAGCAGGACAGTTGCTTGGCTTTGGAACATTCTCAGCACATTTAAGGAATTTGAGCCCCTAAAAATCTTGGTATTTTTAGGGGCTCCCCCTAAAATTTTCTTGGTATTTCGTTAATTTAACAGAACATTTCCTAAACGTTCAAACATGTTTACATTTCATTTCAATTTTGGATATGTTCTAGGAACATTCTCCTACATTCTCCTCCTACCAGAAACGTCATCTCACTGTCAACTGCGTTTATTTTCAGCAAACTTGACGTGTAAATATGTGTATGAAGATAACAAGATTCAACAACTGAGACATAAACTGAACAAGTTCCACAGACATGTGACTAACCGAAATGGAATAATGTGTCCCTGAACAAGGGAGGGGGGGGGGGGTCAAAATCAAAAGTAACAGTCAGTATCTGGTGTGGTTGCAGCTGCATTAAGTACTACAGTGCATCTCCTCCTCACGGACTGCACCAGATTTGCCAGTTCTTGCTGTGAGATGTTACCCCACTCTTCCACCAAGGCACCTTCAAGTTCCTGGACATTTCTGGGGGGAATGGCCCTAGCCCTCACCCTCCGATCCAACAGCTCCCAGACGTGCTCAATGGGATTGAGATCTAGGCTCTTCGCTGGCCATGGCAGAACACTGACATTCCTGTCTTGCAGGAAATCACGCACAGAACGAGCAGTATGGCTGGTGGCATTGTAATGCTGGAGGGTCATGTCAGGATGAGCCTGCAGGAAGGGTACCACATAAGAAAGGAGGATGTCTTCCCTGTAATGTACAGCGTTGCGATTGTCTGCAATGACAACAAGCTCAGTCCATGATGGACCCTCCACCTCTAAATCGATCCCGCTCCAGAGTACAGGCCTCGGTTTAATGCTCATTCCTTCGACGATAAACGCGAATCTGACCATCACCCCTGGTGAGACAAAACCGCCACTCGTCAGTGAAGAGCACTTGTTACCAGTCCTGTATGATCCAGCAACGGTGGATTTGTAGGCAACGTTGTTGCCGGTGATGTCTGGTGAGGACCTGCTTTAAAACAGGCCTACAAGCTCTGTCCAGCCTCTCTCAGCCTATTGAGGACAGTCTGAGCACTGATGGAGGGATTGTGCGTTTCTGGTGTAACTCTGGCAGTTGTTGTTGCATCCTGTACCTGTCCCGCAGGAGTAATGTGCAGGTGTTGTTACACGTGGTCTGCCACTGCGAGGACGATCGGCTGTCCATCTTGTCTCCCTGTAGCGTTGTCTTAGGCATCTCACTGTACGAGCATTGCAATTTATTGCCCTGGCCACATCTGCAGTTCTCATGCATCCTTGCAGCATGCCTAAGGTATGTTCACGCAGATGAGCAGGGACCCTGGTCATCTTTCTTTTGGTGTTTTTCAGAGTCAGTAGAAAGGCCTTTTTAGTGTCCTAAGTTTTCATAACTGTGACCTTAATTGCCTACCGTCTGTAAACTGTTAGTGTCTTAACGACCGTTCCACAGGTGCATGTTCATTGATTGTTTATGGTTCATTGAACAAGTATGGGAAACAGTGTTTAAACCCTTAAAAATGAAGATCTGTAAATTTATTTGGATTTTTACTAATTATCTTTGAAAGAAAGGGATGTGTCTTTTTTTGCTGAGTTTAGTTCAGAGAAGTTAACTAACAACATTCTTCTGTGGGAATTTCAGTACTTCAGCGTAACGTCTCTTACAGGTTTCCTCGTGGTTATATTTTAAGTCTTGTTCTCAAATTGTTCCGAGAACGTTAAAGGCTTTAGTAACGTTCATAGAACTTTCTAAGAATGTTATTTAAAAACACATTCCGTCTCAGAACCAGATTCTCATAGGAGGCACAAGGGCACGTGACCCGCCAGCACTCTCCTTTTTAGTTTTTGTTTCAGATGAATTAAAACCCCCTAGAGTCTATTGATGCACCTGTGCCTCACACAGTGATGTCATTTTGATTATAAACTGTATTGCAGAGGCTACAGCTTTATCCCCTATTTCCGTCGATATAAAGTTTGTGCCTATTCCATAATAGGGGGCTTGTAAAAGCTGTGTTTTTCTACACTTGAGAGGATCCGGAATAGAAAATTCTCACAATCGCCTGTAGAACCTCAAATCGTTTGAGCTACAAACTAATACGATGAAAGATGAGACGACACGAACATGACACGGTCATTTGTGTTTCTCTACGGCATCCACAAGCTTTACTGCAGTCGTCTGAATTCTTTAACGCAGACGTCCTCATTTCTAAGAGGTTTAACCACAAAACCGATTGTCCAGAACAAACCATTTGAGCTAACTAATATACCTACAGCGGTTCTAAAATTCCCAATCAAATAGCTAAATGATACAGTTTATGACCATCCTAAAACAATTCCATATGTTAGCTATTGTGATCTAAGTGCTTAGACCTACAGGGGGTTTTTAATGACTAAACTTCATTTTAAGCCCACGTTTTATCAAATAATTATATCAGTGGTATTTTTTCTCCGTAATAAAGCCACCTAGCAATTTTATGAAGTTGGCTTTAGCTAGCTAGCTAGATAGGTTCCCAATCTCCCAACCTCATAAATAGCTACCAAGCCATTACAGGCAATCAATCAAGTTAGAGTAGCTTGTCTAGCTATTTTACACCTCAGCTCCACTATAAGCGTTGCTTTGCCATCGGCGTCGTGTTAATTTTGACGTTCTACCTCCTACACAGAGTCAGTTGTCTCTAGAGCTGAGAGGAACAGAGGGGAAGAGTGTCTTTATTCTGTTTCCACCTACTGTCCCATATTCATTGATTATGCATAAAAACAGTGCTTTCAGAAAGTATTCACACCCCTTCACTTTTCCCACATTTTGTTTGTTGTGTTAAATTGATCCGAAACCCCATAATGTCAAAATTGAATTGTTTTTCAAAATGTTTACAAATGAACTGAAAATGAAAAGCTGAAATGTCTTGAGTCAATCAGTATTCAACCCTTTTGTTATGGCCTAAATAAGTTCAGGAGTAAACATGTGCTCACACAATAAGTTGCATGGGCTCTGTATGCAATAATAATGTTTAACATGCTTTTTTAATGACTACCTCATCTCTGTACACCACGCATACAATTAACTGTAAGGTCCCTCTGTCGATCATTACATTTCAAACACAGATTCAACCACAAAGAGCAGGGAGGTTTTCCAATGCATCGCAAAGAAGGGCACCGATTGGTAGATGTGTTAAAAAAATCAGTCATTAAAGTCATTAAATATCCCTCTGAGCATGGTGAAGTTATTAATTACACTTTGGATGGTGTAATAATACACCCAGTCACATCAAAGATACAGGCGTCCTTCCTAACTCAGTTGCCGGAGAAGAAGGAAACCAATGGTTTCTTTAAGGATGCCAATGGTGACTTTAAAACAGTTAGTTTAATGTCTGTGATTGAAGAAACTGAGGATGGATCAACACCATTGTAGTTACTCCACAATTTTATACAATTGATATGCTACTATATATCAGTGTGGCAGTTGTACTGAACTCATAAGGCATAAAAGTTCTTAAATTAATAAATGTGCTTCATTCATTAAAATGACAATTGAAAAGGTCAAGAGGTATGCTTAGATAACCTATGCAGAAAAATAGACATTTGCGACAGAATTAGGCATAATGATTAGTAGGCATAATGAACACCTCCCCCATTTCATCCTAATGTACTTCGTGCCCCCTTTGAAATAATGGGTGCTTGACGTCCCTGCTCAGAATGTTAAGAAAACGTTCCTTAAAAATCACTAGAAAACTTAAGTAACGTTCAGACAATGTTCTTAACATGTTATTTAGAAATTCATACATTCCATTCTCAGCATCAGCATGATCAAAACTATCTCTATCCTCTATCTTGTTAAGTGTGTTCAGGTGTGTTGGCCATGCCCACTAATTTGCGAAACCTGATCTTAATGAGTGCTTGTTTCCTCTGTAATGGGGTCCATTTGAATAGAGTAAAATCAACAGATATGTTTCGGTAGAAAAACATGGCATGCTAGCTCCATCCTGGTGGCGCAGCAGACTCTTTCCATGGTTGGAAAAAACATGGCATGCTAGCTCCATCCTGGTGGCGCAGTAGACTCTTTCCATGGTTGGAAAAAACATGGCATGCTAGCTCCATCCTGGTGGCGCAGTAGACTCTTTCCATGGTTGGGAAAAACATGGCATGCTAGCTCCATCCTGGTGGCGCAGTAGACTCTTTCCATGGTTGGAAAAAACATGGCATGCTAGCTCCATCCTGGTGGCGCAGCAGACTCTTTCCATGGTTGGAAAAAACATGGCATGCTAGCTCCATCCTGGTGGCGCAGTAGACTCTATCCATGGTTGGAAAAAACATGGCATGCTAGCTCCATCCTGGTGGCGCAGTAGACTCTTTCCATGGTTGGAAAAAACATGGCATGCTAGCTCCATCCTGGTGGCGCAGTAGACTCTTTCCATGGTTGGAAAACATGGCATGCTAGCTCCATCCTGGTGGCGCAGTAGACTCTTTCCATGGTTGGAAAACATGGCATGCTAGCTCCATCCTGGTGGCGCAGCAGACTCTTTCCATGGTTGGAAAAAACATGGCATGCTAGCTCCATCCTGGTGGCGCAGTAGACTCTTTCCATGGTTGGAAAACATGGCATGCTAGCTCCATCCTGGTGGCGCAGTAGACTCTTTCCATGGTTGGAAAAAACATGGCATGCTAGCTCCATCCTGGTGGCGCAGTAGACTCTTTCCATGGTTGGGAAAAATATGGCATGCTAGCTCCATCCTGGTGGCGCAGTAGACTCTTTCCATGGTTGGAAAAAACATGGCATGCTAGCTCCATCCTGGTGGCGCAGTAGACTCTTTCCATGGTTGGAAAAAACATGGCATGCTAGCTCCATCCTGGTGGCGCAGAAGACTCTTTCCATGGTTGGAAAAAACATGGCATGCTAGCTCCATCCTGGTGGCGCAGCAGACTCTTTCCATGGTTGGAAAAAACATGGCATGCTAGCTCCATCCTGGTGGCGCAGTAGACTCTTTCTGTCATGCAGGTGAAAGAGGACCCAAAAGCGACTTGGCGAAAACAGAGTCTTTAATCCAGTAAAGTAAATACAATCAAAAAAAACACAACTTTCACTCGAAATGACGAGGACAAACTGGAGACTCGATCTTGAACAGCAGGTGAACAGCAGGTTGCCTCGGGAAGGCACTTGAACCAAACAGACTCAGACACCTGCTCACCACGCAGCATCTGAGGAAAACACGACACGACAGGGCGATACACAAACACAGCACGGTGAATTCTAGACAAGGAACCGACAGGGCAGAAACGAATAACAAGGAGAGAAATAGGGACTCTAATCAGGGAAAAGGATCGGGAACAGGTGTGGGAAGACTAAATGATTGATTAGGGGAATAGGAACAGCTGGGAGCAGGAACGGAACGATAGAGAGAAGAGAGAGCGGGAGAGTGAGAGAGGGAGGGGGAGAGAGAGGGATAGAAAGAGGGAAAGAACCTAATAAGACCAGCAGAGGGAAACTAATAGAAGGAGAAGAACAGGGACAAGGCATGATAATCAATGACAAAACATGACAGTACCCCCCCACTCACCGAGCGCCTCCTGGCGCACTCGAGGAGGAATCCTGGCGGCAACGGAGGAAATCATCAATGAGTGAACAGTCCAGCACGTCCCGAGACGGAACCCAACTCCTCTCCTCAGGACCGTAACCCTCCCAATCCACTAAGTATTGGTGACCCCGTCCCCGAGAACGCATGTCCATGATCTTATGTACCTTGTAAATAGGTGCGCTCTCGACAAGGACGGGAGGGGGGAGGGAAGACGAACGGGAGTGCGAAGAAAGGGCTTGACACAGGAGACATGGAAGACAGGATGGACGCGACGAAGATGTCGCGGAAGAAGCAGTCGCACAGCGACAGGATTGACGACCTGGGAGACACGGAACGGACCAATGAACCGCGGAGTCAACTTACGAGAAGCTGTCGTAAGAGGAAGGTTGCGAGTGGAAAGCCACACTCTCTGGCCGCAACAATACCTTGGACTCTTAATCCTGCGTTTATTGGCGGCTCTCACAGTCTGTGCCCTGTAACGGCAAAGTGCAGACCTCACCCTCCTCCAGGTGCGCTCACAACGTTGGACAAACGCTTGAGCGGAGGGAACGCTGGACTCGGCAAGCTGGGATGAGAACAGAGGAGGCTGGTAACCCAGACTACTCTGAAACGGAGATAACCCGGTAGCAGACGAAGGAAGCGAATTGTGAGCGTATTCTGCCCAGGGGAGCTGTTCTGCCCAAGACGCAGGGTTTCTGAAAGAAAGGCTGCGTAGTATGCGACCAATCGTCTGATTGGCCCTCTCTGCTTGACCGTTAGACTGGGGATGAAACCCGGAAGAGAGACTGACGGACGCACCAATCAAACGACAGAACTCCCTCCAAAACTGTGACGTGAATTGCGGGCCTCTGTCTGAAACGGCGTCTAACGGGAGGCCATGAATTCTGAATACATTCTCGATAATGATTTGTGCCGTCTCCTTAGCGGAAGGAAGTTTAGCGAGGGGAATGAAATGTGCCGCCTTAGAGAACCTATCGACAACCGTAAGAATCACAGTCTTCCCCGCAGACAAAGGCAGACCGGTAATGAAGTCTAGGGCGATGTGAGACCATGGTCGAGAAGGAATGGGGAGCGGTCTGAGACGACCGGCAGGAGGAGAGTTACCCGACTTAGTCTGCGCGCAGTCCGAACAAGCAGCCACGAAACGGCGCGTGTCACGCTCCTGAGTCGGCCACCAAAAGCGCTGGCGAATAGACGCAAGAGTGCCTCGAACACCGGGATGACCAGCTAACTTGGCAGAGTGAGCCCACTGAAGAACAGCCAGACGAGTGGAAACAGGAACGAAAAGGAGGTTACTAGGACAATCGCGCGGCGACGCAGTGTGCGTGAGTGCTTGCTTAACCTGTCTTTCAATTCCCAGACTGTTAACCCGACAACACGCCCATAAGGAAGAATCCCCTCGGGATCAGTAGAAGCCACAGAAGAACTAAACAGACGGGATAAGGCATCAGGCTTGGTGTTCTTGCTACCCGGACGGTAAAAATCACAAACTCGAAACGAGCGAAAAACAACGCCCAACGAGCTTGACGGGCATTAAGTCGTTTGGCAGAACGGATGTACTCAAGGTTCTTATGGTCTGTCCAAACGACAAAAGGAACGGTCGCCCTCCAACCACTGTCGCCATTCGCCTAGGGCTAAGCGGATGGCGAGCAGTTCACGGTTACCCACATCATAGTTGCGCTCAGATGGCGACAGGCGATGAGAAAAATAAGCGCAAGGATGAACCTTATCGTCAGACTGGAAGCGCTGGGATAGAATGGCTCCCACGCCTACCTCTGAAGCGTCAACCTCGACAATGAATTGTCTAGTGACGTCAGGAGTAACGAGGATAGGAGCGGACGTAAAACGTTCTTTTAGAAGATCAAAAGCTCCCTGGGCGGAACCGACCACTTAAAACACGTCTTGACAGAAGTAAGAGCTGTGAGAGGGGCAGCAACTTGACCGAAATTACGAATGAAACGCCGATAGAAATTAGCGAAACCTAAAAAGCGCTGCAACTCGACACGTGACCTTGGAACGGGCCAATCACTGACAGCTTGGACCTTAGCGGAATCCATCTGAATGCCTTCAGCGGAAATAACGGAACCGAGAAAAGTAACGGAGGAGACATGAAAAGAGCACTTCTCAGCCTTTACGTAGAGACAATTCTCTAAAAGGCGCTGTAGAACACGTCGAACGTGCTGAACATGAATCTCGAGTGACGGAGAAAAATCAGGATATCGTCAAGATAGACAAAAACAAAGATGTTCAGCATGTCTCTCAGAACATCATTAACTAATGCCTGAAAAACAGCTGGCGCATTGGCGAGACCAAACGGCAGAACCCGGTACTCAAAATGCCCTAACGGAGTGTTAAACGCCGTTTTCCACTCGTCCCCCTCTCTGATGCGCACGAGATGGTAAGCGTTACGAAGGTCCAACTTAGTAAAGCACCTGGCTCCCTGCAGAATCTCGAAGGCTGATGACATAAGGGGAAGCGGATAACGATTCTTAACCGTTATGTCATTCAGCCCTCGATAATCCACGCAGGGGCGCAGAGTACCGTCCTTCTTCTTAACAAAAAGAACCCCGCCCCGGCCGGAGAGGAAGAAGGCCCTATGGTACCGGCGTCAAGAGACACAGACAAATAATCCTCGAGAGCCTTACGTTCGGGAGCCGACAGAGAGTATAGTCTACCCCGAGGAGGAGTGGTCCCCGGAAGGAGATCAATACTACAATCATACGACCGGTGAGGAGGAAGGGAGTTGGCTCGGGACCGACTGAAGACCGTGCGCAGATCATGATATTCCTCCGGCACTCCTGTCAAATCGCCAGGTTCCTCCTGAGAAGTAGGGACAGAAGAAACGGGAGGGATGGCAGACATTAAACACTTCACATGACAAGAAACGTTCCAGGATAGGATAGAATTACTAGACCAATTAATAGAAGGATTATGACATACTAGCCAGGGATGACCCAAAACAACAGGTGTAAACGGTGAACGAAAAATCAAAAAAGAAATAGTCTCACTGTGGTTACCAGATACTGTGAGGGTTAAAGGTAGTGTCTCAAATCTGATACTGGGAAGATGACTACCATCTAAGGCGAACATGGGCGTAGGCTTCTCTAACTCTCTGAAAGGAATGTCATGTTTCCGAACCCATGCTTCGTCCATGAAACAACCCTCAGCCCCAGAGTCTATCAAGGCACTACATGTAGCACCCGAACCGGTCCAGCGTAGATGGACCGACAAAGTAGTACAGGATTTTGATGGAGAGACTTGAGTAGTTGCGCTCACCTGTAGTCCTCCGCTTACAGATGAGCTCTGGCTTTTACTGGACATGAATTAACAAAATGTCCAGCAACTCCGCAATAGAGGCACAGGCGGTTGGTGATCCTCCGTTCCCTCTCCTTAGTCGAGATGCGAATCCCTCCCAGCTGCATGGGCTCAGTCTCTGAGCCAGAGGAGGGAGATGGTTGCGATGCGGGAGCAGGGAAACACCGTTGATGCGAGCTCTCTTCCACGAGCCCGGTGACGAAGATCTACCCGTCGTTCTATGCGGATGGCGAGAGCAATCAAAGAGTCCACATCTGAAGGAACCTCCCGGGAGAGAATCTCATCCTTAACCACTGCGTGGAGTCCCTCCAGAAAACGAGCGAGCAGCGCCGGCTCGTTCCACTCACTAGAGGCAGCAAGAGTGCGAAACTCAATAGAATAATCCGTTATGGACCGTTCACCTTGGCATAGGGAAGCCAGGGCCCTAGAAGCCTCCCTACCAAAAACTGAACGGTCAAAAACCCGAATCATCTCCTCTTTAAAGTTCTGGTACTTGTTAGAGCAATCAGCCCTTGCCTCCCAGATAGCTGTGCCCCATTCTCGAGCCCGGCCAGTAAGGAGTGAAATGACGTAAGCAACCCGAGCTCTCTCTCTAGAGTATGTGTTGGGTTGGAGAGAGAACACAATCTCACACTGCGTGAGAAAGGAGCGGCACTCAGTGGGCTGCCCGGAGTAGCAAGGTGGGTTATTAACCCTAGGTTCTGGAGGCTCGGCAGGCCAGGAAGTAACAGGTGGCACGAGACGAAGACTCTGGAACTGTCCAGAGAGGTCGGAAACCTGAGCGGCCAGGTTCTCCACGGCATGGCGAGCAGCAGACAATTCCTGCTCGTGTCTGCCGAGCATGGCTCCTTGGATCTCGACGGCAGTGTAACGAGCGTCTGAAGTCGCTGGGTCCATTCCTTGGTCGGTTCCTTCTGTCATGCAGGTGAAAGAGGACCCAAAAGCGACTTGGCGAAAACAGAGTCTTTAATCCAGTAAAGTAAATACAATAAAAAAAAACACAACTTTCACTCGAAATGACGAGGACAAACTGGAGACTCGATCTTGAACAGCAGGTGAACAGCAGGTTGCCTCGGGAAGGCACTTGAACTTAACAGACTCAGACACCTGCTCACCACGCAGCATCTGAGGAAAACACGACACGACAGGGCGATACACAAACACAGCACGGTGAATTCTAGACAAGGAACCGACAGGGCAGAAACGAATAACAAGGAGAGAAATAGGGACTCTAATCAGGGAAAAGGATCGGGAACAGGTGTGGGAAGACTAAATGATTGATTAGGGGAATAGGAACAGCTGGGAGCAGGAACGGAACGATAGAGAGAAGAGAGAGCGGGAGAGTGAGAGAGGGAGGGGGAGAGAGAGGGATAGAAAGAGGGAAAGAACCTAATAAGACCAGCAGAGGGAAACGAATAGAAGGAGAAGAACAGGGACAAGGCATGATAATCAATGACAAAACATGACACTTTCCATGGTTGGGAAAAATATGATTATGGGTTCCGATCTCACTGATGCTGTGTCACAATAAAACATGTATGTGTTTGCATGATTAATGCCTAAAGAAATTAATTTCCGTGTGTCCTATCTGTGCTTGGAGTTCAATAAAGTTAACTAGCAGTGGGTGTTATTAAATCTTATTGTAACATTCAGTGAAAGGATGTTATTCAAAAACCTCCAAATAACCTATAATTTCCATTATCAGAGTGTTAATGAAAAACTTCAAGGAACCAGAGTAAAATGTTCTCAGAAGAGGTGAAATTTCTACTTCTGTTCTCAGAACGTTTTAAAATCGCTCAGTTTTACCGGTCAGGAGACGTATGGCTTCGTTCCCACAACCAATGTGAAACCAAAAACATACATTCCCACAACTTCCAAGAAACCCAATGTGCTAGCTGGGAATGACTCATCTCTCTTCCTGGCTGCGCTGTGTGGAGCTCTGAGCCCACCAACTCCATCTGTTGGGGCCGGTGTGTGTGAGGGATGATAAAACAAAGCAGTGAAAGACAGAGGAAGTCAAACAATGAACTTTCCGTATGGCTACATTACGGGGGAGTGAGGGCTGAGTGAGGGAGGATTTAGTGTAGGCTGTCTCGCTGAAGATAAAGCTAGGGGCAGGATCTATGAATGGGTGTCAGAGTAAACTATGAATTGCGAGTGGGTTGGTGGCCCTCAATGTGCTTACATGCTGTATATCAGTTCGACGTGGGATTTTTTTGTCAGTGGGCACGTACACACTCATGCATCAACACACAAACACACACTAACACACATTTGAAATACTTTATTTGAATCCACATTAAATCATAAAGGATTCAAACATTTCAAAGGTTGTTGATACAAGGACACTTAATAAGGAAACAAAAAGCTCATTCACCGCCACACAGCTACGCTGCCCATAACATCTGAAACAGAGCAGTACCTAGACAGTGGTTTTGCTCTACTCTTAGGCAGGCCTGCAATCTGAAGGCCACAAACCGTAAGCCTATGTACACTGCCCATGCTGCCAAATATCAATGCCACCCAGGCTGTCCAAGCCTAAGGAGCTTTTCAGAAAAGGCATGCTCCATGTAACTATCAACACACACACACACACACACACACACACACACACACACACACACACACACACACACACACACACACACACACACACACACACACACACACACACACACACACACACACACACACACACACACACACACACACACACACACACACACACACACACACACACACACACACACCGTTAAGCATGTTAGCTATCATTGTAATTACCATTCCTATTAATAGAAAGGTGTTTTATTTTCTGTTTATTTGGAGCAGCTGGTCTGAGCCCAGGGTTTCCCTCCCTCTCTGGTCTGTTTTTATTGGCTGGCTGTTCCAAACCATGTGTTTTTATTGGCTGGCTATTCCAAACCACGGCTGATGTCGCAGGCTCTCTGTGTTTGGACTGGGGTTGGGTGATGGTGGTGTGAGAGGGTGGTGATGGGTGTTAGAGTGCCACTGCAGTGCCCCCACTTCAGCTTCACACAGAGGGGCTTTTATAACCCCAAACCAGAACACATTCCAGGCCAGAAGCGCACACACACACACACACACACACACACACACACACACACACACACACACACACACACACACACACACACACACACACACACACACACACACACACACACACACACACACACACACACACACACACACACACACATAGACGGGTGGACCCCCTATCCAGCCAAAATGATAGTGATAAATAGAAACATTATAGCAGCGTGCAGGTGCTATATACAGTATAAAGAACCAATGCTTATTACAGACATATGGCCCGTAGTTTCATCAGGGGTGGAAATGAACTCACCACTAAAAATTGGACCCAGGATTCAGATCAAAAGATCACAACTTTTGGAACTCTGTTCACTCAGGTTCCTCTCCATTCCTAGATGTTATCGAAAGAGCACTAGCATCAAGTCACAAGGTTTACGGTGGTAGCATTACCTATACATAATAAAATGACACTACACTGCATATATTCAAAGTATCTCTCTCTCTCTTGTCCCTTTAGCTACAGGTCTAGTGAGGAGTACGTGTACGTGCGGGGTCGAGGCAGAGGCAGATATGTGTGTGAGGAAGAAGCCTAGTATGCTGCGCATCCGCCTGCACACTGACTCACGCCTAGTATGCTTTGCCTTCAAAACCAAAGGTAGCTAACACATCCTGCTGCCTGCACACTGACTCACGACCCTACGTCTGCAAGCATTGCAACTTTGCCTTCAAAACCAAAGGTGAGCTATGGATAGACAGGACTGCTGCCTTGGGGTTGCAGATAATTACAGGCCTGCTGCCTTGTTGTGGTTACAGATAGTCAAAGGACTGCTGCCTTGTTGTGGTTACAGATAGACACAGGACTGCTGCCTTGTTGTGGTTACAGATAGTCAAAGGACTGCTGCCTTGTTGTGGTTACAGATACATTTACATTTACATTAAAGTCATTTAGCAGACGCTCTTATCCAGAGCGACTTACAATAGACACAGGACTGCTGCCTTGTTGTGGTTACAGATAGTCAAAGGACTGCTGCCTTGTTGTGGTTACAGATAGACACAGGACTGCTGCCTTGTTGTGGTTACAGATAGTCACAGGACTGCTGCCTTGTTGTGTTTACAGATAGACACAGGACTGCTGCCTTGTTGTGGTTACAGATAGACAAATGACTGCTGCCTTGTTGTGGTTACAGATAGACAAAGGACTGCTGCCTTGTTGTGGTTACAGATAGACACAGGACTGCTGCCTTGTTGTGGTTACAGATAGTCAAAGGACTGCTCCCTTGTTGTGGTTACAGATACATTTACATTTAAGTCATTTAGCAGACGCTCTTATCCAGAGCGACTTACAATAGACACAGGACTGCTGCCTTGTTGTGGTTACAGATAGTCACAGGATTGCTGCCTTGTTGTGGTTACAGATAGACACATGACTGCTGCCTTGTGGTTACTGATAGTCACAGGATTGCTGTCTTGTGGTTACAGATAATCACACGACTGCTGCCTTGTTGTGGTTACAGATAGTCAAAGGACTGCTGCCTTGTTGTGGTTACAGATAGACACAGGACTGCTGCCTTGTTGTGGTTACAGATAGTCACAGGACTGCTGCCTTGTGGTTAATGATAGTCACGGGACTGCTGCCTTGTGGTTACTGATAGTCACAGGATTGCTGTCTTGTGGTTACAGATAGTCACAGGACTGCTGCCTTGTTGTGGTTACTGATAGTCACAGGACTGCAACTTTCTAGTGGATATAGATAGGTGAATAGGTACTGGAATTGCTGCCTTATTGGAATCAGGTCTCACTTATAAAATATATCTTTAAGGAAAGGGTACTGCTGACCTGCTTGGAGTTGACATCTCTGTTCATCCAGTGTGTTGTTAGTGATGTCTCGGGATGGTAATGTGATGGTTCTCTGTTGTTCCAGGGAACCTGACTAAACACATGAAGTCCAAGGCCCATGGGAAGAAATGCAATGACGGGCCAATGACTGGCTCTTCCCTGGAAGAGGCTGAGGAAGGTAGGATGAAGTTATGTTGCTGTGTCTACCTCTTACTGTATCCAATAATACTTTGCTGTGTTGTGTTGCCTCATACTCCCCCCCTTCCTCTCAGGAGGCAGTGAAGACTGCTTAGTCTGGCCAGAAACAGGACAGGACGAGCACCAACACTCTGACGTCAGTGAAACTGAAGAAGATGACGATGACAACGAGTATGATGATGAAGATGATGATGGTGAAGAGGAGTCCTGGTCCCATGAAGACCCTTCCTCCACAAGCCACCTGAAGCCACCCAAACCCCCAAACCAGAACAGAACCACACCAGACTGGGACAGGACCAGACCATCTGGGTCAAACCAGCCCAGCCAGCCTCAGAGGCTGAATCCCCAGGAGCCAAGCCTCTGTTACCTTGCTGGTTCCCCCAGCAAGAAGAGAGCTCTGTTCTCCCGGAGGAGGCACCTGGACTGCGCTGGTCACCGCTCCCCACGCCACTGTCCATCACCAACCCTATCTCCATCATCTCATCGCCTGTCCTCATCTCCAGCCCTATCTCCATCTCCATCTCATCGCCTGTCCTCAACTCCAGCCCTATCTCCATCTCCATCTCATCGCCTGTCCTCAACTCCAGCCCTATCTCCATCTCCATCTCCATCTCATCGCCTGTACTCATCTCCAGCCCCAGCCCTATCTCCATCTCCATCTCATCGCCTGTCCTCATCTCCAGCCCCAGCCCTATCTCCATCTCTATCTCATCGCCTGTCCTCATCTCCATCTCATTGCTTGCCCTCATCTCCAGCCCTAACCCAATCTCCATCTCCATCTCATCGCCTGTCCTCATCTCCATCTCATCGCCTGTCCTCATCTCCATCTCATCGCCTGTCCTCATCTCCATCTCATCGCCTGTCCTCATCTCCATCTCACCGCCTGTCCTCATCTCCAGCCCCAGCCCTATCTCCATCTCATCACCTGTCTCCTGCTCACTCCCTATCCCCTAGAGTGGACCTGTCTCCTCTTCGCTGCCCTTCCCCTAGGCATAACCTTTCTGCTGTCTCCTGCCACCCCTCTCATCCACCACTCTCATCTCTGCCCCCTAGTCATAAACTGTCCCCTGCCCCCTGTCACCCCTCCCCACCCTCATCTCTGTCTCTGCTAGGTTGTCATGTCTCCCCCTCCCTAGAGAGACATCCGTCCTCCCTAAGAGGCCTCTCACCTATCAGGCCCAAGTCCCTCAGTGGTGGCTCCTCTGCCCCTCAGGTAACCATCCCCGCTCAACACAGAACCTGTCTGCCCAGAGACCCATCTTCAAATCCCCACAGGGACAGACCTGCTACAGCTACAAGCTCCAAGGCACGGCTGGTGAGTATTTCACAGTCTCTCTCTGTCAACCCTAGAACACAACACAGACACACTTTGTCTCCAACCTTGTTGATATTTGTTCAAGTTAGCTGTGGAAGACTGTTTGGCTCGCTTGAATTTTTGTTGTATAATTGAATTTAATGGCTAATACGTGGGGACGGACTGGTTTGATAGCCACAGTGCTGCTCACTCACCTGCAATGTGATCTGTCTCTGTTTGTTTAGTCGGTTCGGTTCAGAGATTAAAATAAACCCTTTTCTGTACACAAAGCAGTTCCTGTGAGGGCTAAACAGCCACATTCAAGTAAAATAAACATCCAAAACAAATACAGATATGCAGGCGGGTACATTCAGGGTTATTTTAAAGTCACACCTTTCTAGGAAAAGGAAAAAGGGTCGTTTTATTTGATTCAAACCAAACCAACAACACAAAACCTAAAAATAATGTGAGAGATCCCAAATAGACACAAACAATTTGTTCTGGGCAGTCGGTGATAAAACGAGACACACACCTATCATTAGATGTCTTAGACTGTAACCACAGGGACTGTGTCATCAGCCTCTACATTTGTGTCAATTTCTCAGTCAGCTCACCATACATAACCATGGTATGTTTCTTCATAAGTCGTGTTGCCGTTGTGGTTTGGTTGTGTTGTGGTTCAAACCTTTACACCCTTCCTTCCCCTCATCTCCACCCAGATGAAGAGCTACTCTGTTCAGGAGGATGACGAGCTGCGTCCCCCTCTCCTGTCCCCCAGGACTAGACCATCCCGAGGGGGCCAAGGGGGTGTCCTCAGCCACCTGCCTCTCCACTCCCAGCAGCTAGCCAGGACCGCCAACCTGCTGATCCCCATTGGGGGGATCCACATGGTACAGCCCAGGACCAGCCCACTCTACAGCTTGGTGACTAGCCCTGTGGCAGCAAAGGACACTCCTACTCCGGCAAGGATGGACCAGTCCATGACAGCCCAGAACACCCCTACCCCTTCAGAGATGGACCGGTCCAGGATCAGGAGAGCTGGACTGGACGAAGTGCCACTTAGTTGGCCTTCATCATTGAAGGACCATCAGAACAGTCTGAAAGAGGCTGCTAGGCCTAGCACTAGCATGCACACCAGTTACCAGGACAACAGGGTAGGAGAGGGAGGGGCCGGGGCCAAGTGCAGACAGTCAACACCTCTCCCAGACAAGGCAGGTATGGCCCATGTACACGTGTGCACCATGAGACCAGAGAATCATGGGAGTTTGAGTCGAAGGGAAGAGACTAAACTACTGTTCACTGGCACAGAGGTAGCAGGCAGCTCACACACTACAGGCACCCGGACGAGCACTTTGTCCAAGGGAACCACACCCACAGAAAGAGATACAGATACACACGTTAGAGAAGGAAGTGTTTTTCCAGTGACTAAACAAGGCCAAAAGGTGCCGCCTTCTTTCCAGACTAAACTCTGATAGGAAGGACCTTTAGGGAACAGTGCAACAGACTTGTCTTGGGGACATCTGATATGGCAGTGTATTTCCTACATAGGGGATACGGTGCCGTTTCAGAGACAGCCATGATCGCAGAGCTAGAAACAATTCTGGTTTTGAGACTGAAGAAGACAAAAGGGAATCCACAAGAAGAGCACTCGGGAGCGTACGGCTTCTGACTACAATGTGATTATGTAATTATATGAATAATATATAGATATGTTGAATATGCAGTATATGTTTTGTAATCTTTTTTTACTCTCTTCTTTTGGTTAATGGCATTGCTGTTAATGTATTATTGATGTGCTCTTATGCAATTCGGTACTATCCTCTGTGAGATCTGGAATGACATGTAGATAAAGATTTTATTTAGTCAATCTATTCCCCCGTCGACAACTCTATAATACATTATACTGCTCTCGCTGTTTTTATACTGTACGATGTACAGGTGTAAGGTCTTCATTTGACATATATTGTCACAGCAAAATGATCCTGCAGCAACAGGATTTGAACTTTTAGACTATAATGTTGCTTGATCGGTGGGTGGGCTGGTCAGAAGGAGGCTACACAAAAAGTGCAATACTGTTAATATAACCGTGTGTTAGTGTGGGGTTACAGTGAATTTATGTAAATCAAAAAGCTAATCTCTGCAACAAGTGTGGTCAAATGAAGATCCTACTCCTGTACAACCAAATATAGAAAGGGACTAGACATCTCACCCTGACCAGTATTTTAAAGTGCAATTTCTGTCAAGATTGTGGCTTGGAATGTTATTCTTAATGGCTGTGATTTTTTTGTTTATTTTAAAGCTGGAATCCTTAATGGTGAAACCACCACGTCCGTGTGCGATATTACAACAAAGAAGTTACTGCAAACAACGAACACTGTTGTTTTTCACTCGAACATCATTGCACGTGCGATAGAACAGCAGAATTTACAACGGTGGGCCGACGCTCCTCACCGCCGCTTCGTCAACAAAACTAAAACATCGGCCAAGGGGCAGACAGTGGCACCGTTTTCCATACTGTGGATTCCATATTTAAAGATGGTTTTATATGCTGCCTGGCTGTTTTGAAGAATCAGGGTTAGAATAATATCTTATTTTCTACTATCTCGTTGAGAGTAAATCTTGGAATAGGAACAGGCATTCGGGGTAGAAAAGCTAACTCCACTCATTGAATATTCATACAAATATATCTTGTTTTGATCATCTGCTGTACATGATGCAGTCTATATTTATTGCCATAAACACAGTAATAACGTTTTTATAAAGGAAGCAGTTTCCATATTTGTCGTTTTCATGTGTCTTTTACCATTAAAATGAGTTTTTACAGATTTATAATGAAATGGTGTCCCTGTGTATGTTTTCTTTCGATCTACACATTAGGTTCTGTTTAATTCAATGCAGCATCATTCAACAGTGCTACAGTATATCTTGTGTTTTATGGCGCCCTCTTGTGGCTGCTCGTGCTGGTCCCTCACTAGTCTCGTACATTTTTACTTTTGAGCTTTTCAGCAGATGCCCTTATCCAGAACGACTTACAGTTAGTGCATTCATCTTAACATAGCCCGGTGAGACGCACACATATCTCAGTCAGAGTTTAAGGAGCAATTCAAACCCTTTATAATTGTAATTCATATATGCCACCCTCCAAATGTTGTCACCCACTGAGTATTCTATCTCTCTATCCCAAACAGACCCCTGTAGCCTTTACCTCTTCGTTAGCTATAGGACGTGAGACCTGACCAATATGGTAATAGTGCCACCTTGTATGACAGGCAAAGTGGAACATTCGCCATATTGCTTGGCCCTATCCATTTCTCTTAGGGGCTATGGTGTGGACTTGGGATAGTGGCTCAACTACAATTATCCCCTACCCCCTTGTGGAGATCTGAGAGGATTATATAGATATGACATAGTAATAGCACCACCGGCCAGGTGGAATGGTTGCCATATTGCTGACACCAATCTACTTCTCTCAGATCTACAGTATTGTATAGGGTGCATAGGGGTTATTTATATGGGTTGATTTGGTATGGTGCATCTACAGTATGCTCTGGAGTAGCTGCAGCGAGTCAGGCTGTTTCTTTGTCTCACTATGAGGACAATGTCTTTGTCAGCCACTAGATGTCCCTAGCATCAAGCCACTGGAGACCGATGCTCAGGACTGCGGTTTGCTGAAAACAATGACATCATCTATTTAAGAAATTGGTCATCAGTCCCTCACCCAGAAATTGACATAAAGAAAAATTATACATTTCCAATTATTTCAGCCATGGTTGCATTTCAATCTATATTTTCCCAACGTAATGTATTATTGGTAATCGCAGTAGTGTAACATTCTGATGAGAACATGTTGAAATGAAATAATGGAATATCTCAGCTACCAGATATAACATGGAAGATTCAAGTGTTCGTTCTTGGCCATGATATCCATTACGTCAATGAGTATGTTGAGTGAAGCATTGGCCCTGCTCCAACATCCATACTAGCGTTCCACCTGTAAAGTAATATATTGGGCACACATTCTATTTAAGTTTGCTTCTGGACATTGGAATATAATCTTTTGATGAAGTTTTGTGAATAGCAGTGAACCTGGTTGTACCAATACAGTCATCTGGCTGGCTAGAGATAGAGGTTAGTTACACATTCCCATATAGTGTAAATGTAAAGTCGGTCCCAAGTTTTATGAGCTGAAATAAAAGATGAAAGAAAATGTCCAGACGCACAAAAAGCTTATTTCTCTCAGATTTCATGCCCATATTTGTTTACATCCCTGTTAGTGAGGATTTTTCTTTTACCAAGATAATCCATCCACCTGACAGGTGTGGCATATCAAGACAGCATGATCATGACACAGGTGCACCTTGTGCTGGTGTAACAGTATAGCTTCCGTCCCTCTCCTCGCCCCGAACCAGGGACCCTCTGCACACATCTGCCTCCCACGAATCATCGTTACCCATCGCTCCACAAAAGCCATCCAAAAAAGCCAAACAACTAATTCAAGGTCTCAGAGCGAGTGATGTCACCGATTGAAACACTATTAGGTTGCACACCGCTAACTAGCTAGCCATTTCACACCGGTGTCGTAACTATTCACGGATTAATCCCAGTTTCATCTGTACAGGGCAAATGGCAGACCCGTGCATGGTGTCGTGTGGGTGAGCGTTGTGAACAGAGTGTCCCATGGTGGCGGTGGGGTTATGGTATTGGCAGGCATGAGCTACAGACAACAAACACAATTGCATTTTATCGATTGCAATTTGAATGCACAGAGATACCGTTATTCTGAGGCCCATTGCCGTCCATTCGTCTGCCGCCATCACCTCATATTTCAGCATTATAATGCACGGCCCCATGTCGCTAGGATCTGTGCACAAGTCCTGGAAGCTGAAAATGTCCCAGTTCTTCAGTGGACTGGGATGCTCTGGATCAACTTGTATGACAGCGTGTTCCAGTTCCCGCGAATATCCCGGAACTTCACACCTCCATTTAAGAGGGGTGGGACAACATTCCACAGGCCACAATCAACAGCCTGATCAACACTATGCGAAGGAGATGTGTCACGCTGCATGAGGCAATGGTAGTCACACCAAATATTGACTGTTTTTTTGATCCACGCCCTACTTTTTTTTTAAAGGTATCTGTGACCAACAGATGCATTTCTGTATTCCCAGTAACGTGAATATAGATCAGGGCCTAATCAATTTCTTTCAATTGACTGATTTACTTCTTTGAACTGTAACTCAGTAAAATCTTTGAAATTGTCACATGTTTCATTTATAATTTTGTTCAGTGTATTTACAGTGCCTTTGGAGTGATAAGGACACCATCACTGGATTGCTCCTAGGCAGACATGATTCCTAGCAGGTGCCCCTGAATCACATATCACCATAGAAACACCATCAATCATTTTTGGAGGTGGGTGTTGATCCGAAACTTTGAGTCAGAAGCTGTTATTGTTTTATTTCTTTGACGTGTAGTAATTCACAGAGAGGTATGTGATGTTCCATCGGATGTGTTGGTTATTATGGCCAGTGTTGGTTTATAATGTTGATACAGGCTTGATACAGGCGTTGCTATGGTTTCAAGATTCAGCCCTCATGGTTACACTCCCAACCCCCACTCAGAAAGTGGTGTTGGGCCCACATTAAAAGACATGTTTACATTCTTTACCCTGTGTCATCTCTACACACTCATACCAATGGAATTGACAGGAAAAGGCAGGTGTGTGTTTTAATTGTTCCCCCTTCCCCCCCAAACCCTTAGAATATAGAAACTGATGTTGTCTTTTGTTCTTGTTTTATAGCAATCATTATCTCTCTCAGAAAAGTATGACACAAAACTAATATCTGGCCTGGTGATATCATCAAGTAAGCCACAGACCTCCCACAATCTAACATTCCAAACTGACCATGACATTGCTCAGTTAATATTGCAATGGAATATTTCCTATCTTTCATTTGAGACATTATTTAACTCGAGTCTACGTGCTGTTATCTTTCAGTATGCTTGTCTATGCTACCCTGTCTGTGGTTTCCTTCATGCAAATAATATCTAGGGGTTTTTATTGGGTGCAGACAGATTAGTAATTGTGCAGATACTCAGATACTGTATGGTATTGACTGATATGTTGCACTCAAATGCAGACGTCTCGTTTTATGAGTAAAATAAGTGTCAAAGATACTGACTGCCCACCGATGTCTACCCATGTCTGGTGGATTATTCCACTTTGTTTAGTCACTTAGTTTTGTCACCGACTCGCTCTTTCTCTTTGTCTGTCTCTATGTCTGTGACCTGTTTTAATGAAGGGAGGTGATGATGATTGTGCCATCAGAGAGAGAGACAGAGAGACAGAGAGACAGAGAGACAGAGAGAGAGAGAGAGAGAGAGAGAGAGAGAGAGAGAGAGAGAGAGAGGAATGCAGGTCAGCTGATTAACACATTCTTTCTGCTTTAAGGTATTCCAAGGAATCCGCTCTGTGTTTGTCATCTCACCGCCCTGCATTCCTCTCTCTCTCTCTCTCTCTCTCTCTCTCTCTCTCTCTCTCTCTCTCTCTCTCTCTCTCTCTCTCTCTCTCTCTCTCTCTCTCTGTCTCTCTCTCTCTCTCTCTCTCTCTCTCTCTCTCTCTATCTATCTATCTATCTCTCTGTCACTGTCTCTCTCTCTCTTTCTCTCTCTGTCTTTCTCTCTCTCTGTGTATCACTCTCATCACTCTCTCTCTCTCTCTGTATATCTCTCTCTCTCTCTCTCTCTCTCTCTCTCTCTCTCTCTCTCTCTCTCTCTCTCTCTCTCTCTATCTATATCTCTCTGTCACTGTCTCTCTCTCTCTTTCTCTCTCTGTCTCTCTCTCTCTCTCTCTGTGTATCTCTCTCTCTCTTTCTCTCTCTCTCTCTCTCTCTCTGTGTATCTCTCTCTCTGTCTCTCTCTCTCTCTTTCTCTCTCTCTCTCTTTCTCTCTCTCTCTCTCTCTCTCTCTCTCTCTCTCTCTCTCTCTCTCTCTCTCTCTCTCTCTCTCTCTCTCTCTCTCTCTCTCTCTCTCTCTCTCTCTCTCTCTCTCCCTCTCTCTCTCTGTCTCACAGGCGGAAGTGGAAATGGATAAGACCACATTTTTACACTGTGACTGCGTCCCCCCCTCGTGTTGTCTAGAAAGAACAAGGGAGAGCGGGGTTTGTGGAGATGGAAGGGTGGGGGTTCTTTCTCCAGACCGGTTCCACCTCGCCAGTCCATGCAATGTTGGACAAATATTTGCTTTGGACAACATTTTTTTCCTAATGGAACAAATTGTTTCTGAAATTCCATTGTTTTGTCCATTGTGACATCACTTTTGCCTTTCCTCCATGGTCCCCCTCCCCCTTACAAAGACTGCATGTTCCTACAAAGTGTTTTTCCCTTATTGAAGAATGTTGTTTTCTGAGTTGAGGTTGAGGAGTGCACCTTTAGCTTGCCTTTGATGGTATAGGTATATCATGTCTGGCCAAACAGCAGCCTACTGCATTGCAGGCTTTTCCACATTGAACATATGGAGAATTTACAGTAAAAAACACTAGCATATAAAACACTGTGATTACTGTGCCTGAACTGCTGTTGACATTCTGCAGGGAATAGTTTCAACATTTGGCTGCGTGGGTAACAGAGATAGGAGGTTTCAATATCCAAATGCTACTTATGGGAAATAGAGGAGGTGTCAGTATCCAAATGTCACTGACCACAGGTGAACTTGTTGCAGCTGATGCTATTTGCTGTACTCAACAACACTTAGTAAAATATTTCTATTTTAGATGCTTAGCTTAAGACTATAGCATTGGAGTATGTTATCACATAGCCTACCCCTCTGAACCTCACAACATAATGTTTTACTTTGTGGATGAATGAACATACCTATATTCCACTCTAATCAACAGTATTCATAGCAGTAATCCTTTAAACTATGGATTTACATGCATTATCTGTTGGTACTCCTTTATCTGATACACGTAGTGCTTTCACTTCCACTGCCTGATCATGTGTTGCTGGAATTTACCACTGAATCACATAGTCTTCCTTCACGACTGATCGGAACAGGACTACCCAGGACGATTTGCATGACTTTACTAGTATTTTGTCTATCTAGATTGATACTCCACTCTACAGCTCTCTTGTGAGAGTGGAAGGACTGCGTGATTGACCATGCAAATGGGCGGAAGGGTGTGTGTGTGTGTGTGTGTGTGTGTGTGTGTGTGTGTGTGTGTGTGTGTGTGTGTGTGTGTGTGTGTGTGTGTGTGTGTGTGTGTGTGTGTGTGTGTGTGTGTGTGTGTGTGTGTGTGTGTGGGCCCCATGGGGGTCATGTGGCGTGTTCTACATTATCTCTGTATCAGGGGTCATGTCACACGTGTGTCAAATTGACGACACAGATAGCGTGTGTCAGAGGGGTCGTCCCGGATGCGTCTGGCTATGACCTCTCTGTTCCATGGGGGCTGCTCCCTCTGCTGTGAACATCACCAGCCCTGAGGACCTGTAGTGGCAGCATGCAAAACAACAGTCCCCATCATCAGACACTATCTTTACAGCCTTTCCTCTTACTGATGACACCAGGTCTTCACTCCGCCTACAGGTTTCCCTCTCCTGCCTGCCTTATGTTTGGAAAAATCCAAAGCATTCCCAGATTCCAAGCCTTTTCTGGCGATTTCCTGTCTCTGTCTCTGTCAATGACAATGACCTCCATGCTCCATAAAGGTTAAAACAACTACCCAATAGCAGTTCATTCCTTTTCCGTCTCTCTTCCTGTTGCCTGGAATGTGTCAAGAGCGAGAGGCAGGCAGGCAGTTGCTGAACGGTGATCATTGTGTAACAACATGGGCAGTGGGCGTGGTTAGGTAGGTGACATCACAAAGTGATGGGTATAAGTAGCGGGGCCAGAGGACACTGCAGCACAAAGCACCTGTTGCCTCTCTCTCGCTCTTTATTGGCATCACTCAGGACTGTAAAGCTGTAGCTACTATTACTGTTAACTCTACCAGTGTGTGTACTCTACTGTTTTGTGGCATCTTGGATATTATTGCATCCTGCGTCTTCAGAGATACTCTACCAGAGAATAACTATGGCTCTATCACTGAACTCCATCCTGGCTCTCACCATCATCACACTCTGTGTGCTCCTGCAGGGGGGTAAGCTGTCTTATCGATAACTTTCTATTAAACATTTATATCACTTTGTTGAAAACCTATTAGAAGGACTACGGGTGGTACATTACAATGCAGATTTGTATTCTTTAGTCATAAAAATGACTGACAGTGTGTATACGTTTTATTATGCAAGCGTTACATTATTTTCATGAGGCTATTAAATGGAGCGTGAGGGGTCAGAGTTCAGTTGAGGTGTCAGGGTTGGGTGAGGTGGTGGGGCTGGGAGATCCAGAATAACATGATACAACCCAGAATGACAAAATATGTTTTATTGTCACACCGGATAGGTGCAGTGAAATGTGTTGTTTTACAGGGTCAGCCATAGTAGTATGGCACCACTGGAGCAAATTAGGGTTAAGTGCCTTGCTCAAGGGCACATTAGTAATAGATATTTCACCTTGTCGGCTCAAGTATTCGAACCTGCAACCTTTCAGTTACTGGCTCAATGCACTAACCTCTAGGCCACCCCCCACCCTGATGCTAAAAGTCCCGCTGCACCATGTATTCGTAGTATTGTTCTTACTTCGTTTCCCTCTCAGAATGACAGCTCAGTTAATCCCTGCTCTGGCAGGTGTACTGAGAGGTGGGTGGCTAATGGCAATGCTGTAAAGTTTCTGCATGGCACATGCAGCCTGATGCCAGACTCTTTGACCTGCTCACACAGTTCCCCTTACAGAGCTATAATACAAAGACAGACCCTGCTAGGCTGTAATCACACTCTCAATGATAAGATACCGATTATATTGGCACGGTTCAACTCCTATCACGTCATTTGACTGAAAACAACTCAGTCTTTGTTTGGCTTGGATAACATTTCATAACATATTAGTTATAAGTCAAAGTCCAAATGTGTTTGACAAGACCTGCTGCATAGGAGAACGGGATGGCAGTTAGCCTACATGTACTTTTCTCTATCAGTGAAAAGAGATTTTGATTAGGATGTGGTTACTGTGTATTTGCTCGGTGCTGATTGCCAAATTGCACAGCCATCTGGTGATTCTGCTGAGTTATAACCAGGCTCTTAACCAATGATCATTTCTGTTTCTATAGGTTTTGGGCTCCCAGTATCCAGCCAGCCTGAGCTCCCTGCCCAATCCCCGTCCCAGAAGATCCCACACCACACCAGGGTTAAACGATGCTCCTGCAGTAACTGGCTGGACAACGAATGCATCTACTTCTGTCACCTGGACATCATTTGGGTCAACACTCCCAATAAGGTCATCCCCTATGGTATTGGCAGCCCCCTGTCCCGACGTCGCCGCTCCACCGGGCGATGTGAATGTGCCCACCCAGCCGACAGGACCTGCTCCGGATTCTGCCACAACAGGTGAGCTCACCTTCAAGAGACAAGGAACTTCTACCCTCCTTCCCACCCTCATCCTCCCCTATTCCTTCCCCTCCCTACCTCCCTGCTAGATACCAGATTGTATCAAGCCAGTGACTATCTGTGTCGGTCAGTCGTTTCGGACCAGCCTGTATCAGGTTGTATCAGGGCTTTTTGTGGACGAGATGCAGGGAGGAGGCGTATTGTCTTTAGTTGTGTAACTAGCGATGGGGGTGAAGGGAGGATGGGGGAAGGGTCTGCATGTTCTGGAGGCTTAGAGCCCCTTTACAGACAAGTCCATTAGTCATGACACTACTTTTGGAATGTTTTACCGGCGGGTATGTCTGTTGTATTGCCACAGTTATTGCTGTTATAACATACCAATGTTGAGGATTAGCCTGTGTATCTCGACAAGGCTTTATCCTGCTCTGTGAAAAGTCATTGAGAACAGGCAGTACTGACATTACTGGGTTGAAATCCATAGCCAACCGTCTGTCACCACTAGCATTGTAGAATTCCGTCGTACAGAATCCAGTCCCATGGCCCTTAAGGAGTAGTCTAAATAATGTTATCTTGGTTTGCTTTCATTTTGACATGGTTATATTCTTTCTGTCTGCAGCTCAGAGAACCCCAGATTCGTAGTGGTAGGCCACTCAGACCAGACCCTGGACCAGACTGTTAGCAGTCCAGACACAACCAGCAACGACCTACTGACCTCTCTCAGGTAAGAGAAAAACAAGATACAATAACAACCTCTTAGGATCAGTTTCTCAGACCTAGGTTAATCTTATTGCTGGACTAAAAAGCATGTCCAATGGAGATTCTCCATTGAGGATGTCTTTCAGGCCAGGAGTATTGGCCCATAGAGCGATCCCACGAACATTCAGCAAGTGTTTTTGTGTTATTGAAAAGACAACATGGAATCTTTATCTTAGCCTGATGTTTCTCTCTTTGTTCTTTACAGAAACATCTTTCGATCCAACATGGCTGCCATAGAGAAAGGTTCTTCCTCCAGGAAGAAGAATGCCTCCAGAGTCAACAGACTGAACATCGGGTAGATGAGGAGGAGGGAAGAAGAGGAGCTTGAATAGCTCCAGAGCATTCGAACAAAGACCTCCTGGAGGAGTCTAGGGAGTCCTCCCCCGGAAAGACAGAGAGGTCCTGAGAGGAGAGGCCCTGAGAAGAGGGCAAAGATGGAACACTTCCCAATGGCTGCCTGCTGATTGTTGTATACCACACAGTGGACTGGATATGGACATTATCTGGATATGAGTCTTGGACTAATCTAGCTAAGAGTCTGGCTTAGAAGACTAGGGAAGTTTAAGTGTGTCCTCTGTGAACTGTGACAGTCTGGACTAGAATGGTTACTGACTGTTTGCTGGGCATGGGTTGTCATCATGTTCTAAACATAAATACACTTTCTGTGTCTGAGCACATGAAATGGGCAGATGCAAGCCAAGGCATTCTGGAGTGATGTTTGCCTATGTTTACTTTACAGGCTTACTTCATTAGTGCCTTGAAAATATTGACCACTATTGTCATTTGGATTTTGATCCTTACTTTACCTGTCGCACGACATCTACTATATCATAGAATTAAAATCCAAAAAGAATCCTCTGTATCAGAGATGAATTGCCGGTTTATAGTGATTGCCGTGCACACATTAAAATGACTTGAAATACATTTGACACATGAAGGACATGACTTTAAGGGACAGGGAATTGCTATACACACAGCCTTCCTGTAGCAGCAGATAAAAGCAGGTCTATTGTGATGGCGGAAATATTTATTGCATACTGTAGCCACTGTTGATTGTTTTGTTTGTAGACAGAGTGAAGGCAGCAGGTTTCAATAGGTCTGCCCCTTGCCAAATATGCAGTGATTGTTTTTCTGCTTGCAACAAATGTCCATTAAATGTCAATGTCATTACCATTAGGAAATTATGACACTGCACTTTTGTTCTAACGCCTTCAAAGGAATGTGTTTTTATGTCCAGTCGGCTTCAGATGGGTTGGGCTGATAGCTGAACTCCAGCCACTGTCTGACCACAAGGCATTTACTGTAAACACTACATCAAAAAACAAGCCTTCCACTGATGTTGGAGTCCAATATCACAATGCCGTATATTTATGATATTATTATTTATTTATTTGTTTGTGTGTTGTTTCTAAATGTGTGTATCAAAATGCTGGACTGTGCCTTTGTTTTATGAACTGTTGTTATACCTAGAAGGACAATTCACCCTCAATAGTCTATTTAGCAGTCAAGGACACCATAGGAAATGTTTACCCATGGATTGTTCTATTCCAAGCTATTCATATTATCTACTGTACACGTACAAAAGTCTGAAATTATTTATTTAACTTATTTGTGGGGTATATTTATATATTTGTGTTGTGTGAGTTTATCACTTTTAATATGTGAGGAAATAAATACTAAAATGAATGCTGTTGCTTTGTTTGATTATTTCAAAATGACAATTGATCCTTGTTTCAAGATGCATTGTCAAGAGCACAAGTACAGGGAAAGGCCTTTCTTGCAAGCTCCTTCCCAGAAATGCAGTCGTCAATATCAGTAGTACTATTTAAAAAAGTAAAGAAGAACAAAAACACACGAGAAATAGAAATAACGCAAGAAAGTAAATAAGTTATATATGTACATGGTCAGTTCTAGGGTCAGTGCCAATACCATATTTACAATATTCAGGGATACTGGAGTGGTAGGGGTAGATATGTATTGGGGGAAGTTGACTAGGCATCCGGATATACAGTTTGATAAACAGAGCAGCAGTGATGATGTGTGTGTGCGTGTACTTGTTTTCCTACATTATCAGGACCCCAAAGTCCTAACATTTAACCCAAATATCCTGAAAAGGTAGGAAAACAAGAACTTTGGTTAAGGGTTAGGGTTTTTTAGGGGTTAGGGTTAGGGGTAGGTTTGGGGAAAATAGGATTTTTAGTGGTCAACATTTTTACCCTCCTAAAAGTCCTGAAATGTCACAAAAACAAAGCTGAGTGAGTGAGTGAGTGTATTGAGTGTGCATAGAATAGGTGCAAGAATATTAAATAAATAAATAGAAGGGTCAATGCAGATAGTCAATGTAGACCTTTAGCAGTCTAATGGCTTGGGGATGGAAGATGTTCAGGAGCCTGTTGATGTCAGACTTGTTGCTCCTGACTGCTTGCCGTCCTGAAGCAGAAAGAACAGTCTATGTCTCGGGTTGCAGGGAGCTCGGCCCCAGTGATTTGAATAGATTTATTTAAACTTTATTTAACAAAACAAGTCAGTTAAGAACACATTCTTATTTACAATGGTGGGCTACCCTGATCAAAACCAAACCCGGACGACGCTGGGCCAATTGTGTGCCGCCCTACGGGACTCCCAATCACGGCCGGTTGTGATACAGCCCAGGATCGAACCAGGGTCTGTAGTGATGCCTCTAGCACAGATGCAGTGCCATAGACTGCTGCACCACTCGGGAGCCAAAATGTATTGTGGTATTAATATTTCCCCCCAAATCTACCAGATTTCAATACCAGGAATAATTCAAATTTATGCCAAGAGTCCCTGGAAATAGTGCAAACATCGGAAGTGCCCATTACAATCGTCTTAAACCGAGATGTGGTCACTCAGGGTTCTCCCAAAATAAGATTGATCATTTTTGATCGCCAATGACATTCTTTTCAATTGCCAAAGAGGCAGTTCATCAATTCTGTGTTAACATGTTCCTCAATTAATTCAGCGCATTTCATACCCCAACTAGGCTATAGCGTTGTCGAATCATACAAACGTTTTAACGGCGGTCAAACAAACTTCCAATGAGTTGCTAAGCTTGCTAGATGACCTCCAACGAATGACAGAATATCTCCTATTTGGCAAAATCGAGTTGACTACACAGATAGCAGATCAGTTCATGGCCATCAAGGAGATGAAGAGCAGAAATTGCTTAAATATCAAGGTACAGTATCTTAATGGGGAGAAACTCAGTTTAGAAAAATATCCATAGGCATATCTATTCTCATACCGTTTGTTGATCACACATTCTCTACGGAAGCTCTCATAGGGGCAGCAATACGAGGCAGCACAGAGAAGCGGGTGAAATTGTATAGCGGTATTTTGACATGCATAGGCGAGACGTGCTTTGATAATGCAACATATGGATTACAGAATTAAGTTAGGAATTTTCATGCGAGACAGGAGTCAGGATTTGGGTTTTCAGTGGAATTGGGATGATAGGAAAATAGCCTAGGCACTATATAAGGCTACTACTACTTGAGTCAATAGATAGATAATACACTTGATTTAGGCTACATTATTGCATGCTAAATGTTTCTGATTAGTGATAGATGAGCAAACGATTCAATTATCTACCACTTCTCCAGCCAGAGATCAATTAACCAAATATACAGACAGTGAAACAAAACAATATCACTTTGATTGATTATCAGACATGTCACAGGCTTTTGGTTGGGAGTAGGACAGGCTACTAAGCGAGTGAAGAGTGAAGTTCACTCGTATAACATGCAAGGAAAATGTTCTGATCAGCTTATATATGAGTAAACTAGCACTCGCCTCAATTTAGCAAACAATTCCACAGCCTAATTGTTACCAAATATCCAAAGGAGATTGAGTGAAAACAAAGATCTGACATTGATTGATTTATCTACAGGAGACCCCCGGCGCTTCTCTGAAAGCTCAAAGCGCTGTCCCAATCAAAACAGTGCTGAAATGATCATCTAGGAGACCACACACGAATATTGCTTGAAATTAGTATAATGGTTGTATATGAGTTTCAGTATAAGCAAGAATTTGATACATGCCTTCAATTAGCCTTCTTTATTCCAACAGTTTCATCATTCGGGTGATCATAACTAAGGTGAGTTTTTCTCTCTCTGCGCCTTTTCTAGGTCCAATGGCTGTTTCCTCATCTCCTCACTCCACTACCGCTTCTCAACACTATATTAAATCAATCAGCCTTCTATTTTTATTGCAAATTCATGACGACTTTGTGTGAAGTAAATAAGCTGGGCTCAACGATTCCATGCCACAACCTGAATGGATAATGTGCTATTTTAATTTTGGTCAATTTGCTGCTACAGATGTTGTGTATTTTGTGGAATTGCATTAGTGCTACATGGGGGAAAATGCTGTAACTTCCCGGGAAATGGGAAGAATGGTCACGGGACAGTCCAGGGATCCCGGTTGTCCAAACCACTCTCTGTAGCGTAATGCGATCGAGGGCATTGCAGTTTCGATACCAAGCAGTGATGCAGCCAGTCAAGGTGCTCTCAATGGTGCAACTGTAGAACATTTTGAGGATTTGAGGGCCCATGTCAGATGTTTTCAACCTCTTGACGGGGAGGAGGCCCTGTTGCCTTCTGTGCGACTTTGTGTATGTGTGGACCATTTTAAGTTTGGACCCCAAAGAACTTGAAGCTTGAATCCCTCGACCCGCTCCACTGCAGCTCCATCGAGGTGGAGGGAGAGCAGCCTCCCCACATTGCCTGTAGTCCACGATCAGCTCCTTGGTCTTACTGACGTTGAGGGAGAGGTTGTTGTCCTGGCACCACCCTGCCATGTCACTGACCTCCTCACCTGTAGGCTGTCTCATTATGGCCGGTGATCACGCCTACCGTCACTGTATTGTCAGCAAACTTGATGAGGGTGTTGGAGTCGTGCGTGGCCACACAGATGTGGATGAATAGGGAGTACAGGAGTGGACTAGGCACACACCCCTATAGCGCCCCCGTGTTGAGGGTCAGCATGGCGGAGGTGATGTTTACCTACCCTCACCACCTGGGGTCGGCTTGTAAGAAAATCAAGGATCCAGTTACAGAGGGGACTATGGTGTGGAACGCTGATCTGTAGTCAATTGACAGCATTTTAACATATTTAACTTATCTAGCTGGAGGACGGCAATGTGCAGTGCAATTGAGACTGCGTTGTCTATGGATCTGTTCTTGTGGTATGCAAATTTGAGTGGTTCTAGGGTGTCTGGGTGACCTATGGTGACCAGCGAGCTGAGATAAGGGGGGACTTTACCTAGCAGGGTCTTGTAGATGACATGGAGCCAGTGGGTTTGGCGATGAGTATGAAGCGAGGGCCAGCCAACGAGAGTGTACAGGTCGCGATGGTTGGTAGTATGTGGGGCTTTAGTGACAAAACGGATTGCACTGTGATAGATTGCATCCAATTTGTTGAGTAGGGTATTGGAGGCTATTTTGTAAATTACATCGCCGAAGACGAGGATTGGTAGGATGGTCAGTTTTACAAGGGTATGTTTGGCAGCATGAGTGAAGGATGCTTTGTTGCGAAATAGGAAGCCAATTCTAGATTTAACTTTGGATTGGAGATGTTTGATGTGGGTCTGGAAGGAGAGTTTACTGTCTAACCAGACACCTAGGTATTTGTAGTTGTCCACGTATTCTAAGTCAGAGCCATCCAGAGTAGTGATGTTGGACAGGCGGTCAGGTGCAGGCAGCGATCGGTTGAAGAGCATGCATTTCGTTTTACTTGTATTTAAGAGCAATTGGAGGCCACGGAAGGAGAGTTGTATGGCATTGAAGCTTGCCTGGAGGGTTGTTAACACAGTGTCCAAAGAAGGGCCAGAAGTATACAGAATGGTGTTGTCTGCGTAGAGGTGGATCAGAGACTCACCAGCAGCAAGAGCGACATCATTGATGTATACAGAGAAGAGAGTAGGTCCAAGAATTGAACCCTGTGGCACCCCCATAGAGACTGCCAGAGGTCCGGACAGCAGACCCTCCAATTTGACACACTGATCTCTATCAGAGAAGTAGTTGGTGAACCAGGCGAGGCAATCATTTGAGAAACCAAGGCTGTCGAGTCTGCCGATGAGGATGTGGTGATTGACAGAGTCGAAAGCCTTGGCCAGATCAATGAATACGGCTGTAGTAATGTTTCTTATCAATGGCGGTTAAGATATCGTTTAGGACCTTGAGCGTGGCTGAGGTGCACCCATGACCAGCTCTGAAACCAGATTGCATAGCAGAGAAGGTATGGTGAGTTCGAAATGGTCGATAATCTGTTTGTTGACTTGGCTTTCGAGGACCTTAGAAAGGCAGGGTAGGATAGATATAGGTCTGTAGCAGTTTGGGTCAAGAGTGTCCCCCCCCTTTGAAGAGGGGGATGACCACAGCTGCTTTCCAATCTTTGGGAATCTCAGACGACACGAAAGAGAGGTTGAACAGGCTAGTAATAGGGGTGGCAACAATTTCGGCAGATAATTTTAGAAAGAAAGGGTCCAGATTGTCTAGCCCGGCTGATTTGTAGGGTTCAGATTTTGCAGCTCTTTCAGAACATCAGCTAACTGGATTTGGGAGAAGGAGAAATGGGGAAGGCTTGGGCGAGTTGCTGTGGGGGGTGCAGTGCTGTTGACTGGGGTAGGAGTAGCCAGGTGGAAAGCATGGCCAGACGTAGAAAAATCCTTATTGGAATTCTCAATTATGGTGGATTTATCAGTGTTGACAGTGTTTCCTATCTTCAGTGCAGTGGGCAGCTGGGAGGAGGTGTTCTTATTCTCCATGGACTTTACAGTGTCCCAGAACTTTTTTGAGTTAGTGTTGCAGGAAGCAAATTTCTGCTTGAAAAAGCTAGCCTTGGCTTTTCTAACTGCCTGTGTATAATGGTTTCTAGCTTCCCTGAACATCCACATATCACAGGGGCTGTTCGATGCTAAATGCAGAACGCCAGAGGATGTTTTTGTGTTGGTTAAGGGCAGAACCAAGGGCTATATCTGTTCCTGGTTCTAAATTTCTTGAATGGGGCATTCTTATTTAAGATGGTTAGGAAGGCATTTAAAAAAAGCACCCAGGCATCCTCTACTGACTGGATGAGATCAATATCCTTCCAGGATACCCCGGCCGGGTCGATTAGAAAGGCCTGCTCGCTGAAGTGTTTCAGGGAGCGTTTGACAGTGATGATCAGAGGTCGTTTGACCGCTGACCCATTACGGATGCAGGCAATGAAGCAGTGATTGCTGAGATCTTGGTTGAAGACAGCAGAGGTGTATTTAGAGGGCAAGTTGGTTAGGATGATATCTATGAGGGTGCCCGTGTTTAAGGCTTTGGGGAGGTACCTGGTGGGTTCATTGGTAATTTGTGTGAGATTGAGGGCATCAAGCTTAGATTGTAGGATGGCTGGGGTGTTAAGCATGTTCCAGTTTAGGTCGCCTAGCAGCACGAGCTCTGAAGATAGATGGGGGCAATCAGTTCACATATGGTGTCCAGAGCACAGCTGGGGGCAGAGGGTGGTCTATAGCAGGCGGCAACGGTGAGAGACTTGTTTTTAGAGAGGTGGATTTTTAAAAGTAGAAGTTCAAATTGTTTGGGTACAGACCTGGATAATAGGACAGATCAATGCAGGCTATCTTTTCAGTACATTGCAACACCATTCCCTTTGGCAGTTCTATCTTGTCTGAAAATGTTGTAGTTTGGGATGAACATTTCAGACTTTTTGGTGGTCTTCCTAAGCCAGGATTCAGACACAGCTAGAACATGCTACAGGGTGGTAGTCATTGTGGCAGGTAACCTTAGAGTTCGTGGGAACAGGAATGATGGTGGTCACCTTGAGACGTGTGGACTGGGTCAAGCAGAGGTTGAAAATGTGGTTGTATTTTGCCCGTACGGTAGAGCAAACATCCCGATAACCGAAAACCATTCAGACCCTTGCTGCATTACAGAACTCTAGATCGGAACAATAGACCAGTCAGAGCTTCCATTGCTGTCCACTTAAGGTTGTTTGTGTGAGGGAAAGAGGGTTACGTTGGGACAAACAATACTCTCTGACTCTGCACCTGGGTCTGCATTCATAGTTTACCCAATCACCTCTTTCCTCTCCATTCCTCTCTTCCTCTCATATTTACAAACAGACGTCATTATAGATACCACAGGCCCCCCAGTGAGGCTTTACTAACTGCGGTTAAATAGCTGACTTAGTATAAGAAACCAAAACAGGATGCTTTTCCTACATTCCAGGGAAAATTCCCGACAGCGCAGGAGAGAACAGAAGAGAACAGGAGGGGAAAAACAAGGGAAAAACCGGGGCATGTCTGCTGCCAGAAGAACTGATACACAGCTGATATGGATGGAGACTGAATGTGGCCCAGTTAATCATTTGGTTGTCATAACATTGCTGTATTGTTTTCTTTTCTGACCCTCTTATTCGTTGTGAGAAAATGATGTGTTGTGTGATTTTACCCACGGTTCACCTGTGTGAATGCATGCTTTTGTCTGTTCTATTTGCCTATACAGTATGTGTGCATATGTGTCTGATTGCGTGCGTGCGTGCGTGCGTGCGTGCGTGCGTGCGTGCGTGCGTGCGTGCGTGCGTATGCGTATGTACGTATGTACGTATGTATGTATGTACGTATGTATGTATGTATGTATGTATGTATGTATGTATGTATGTATGTATGTATGTATGTATGTATGTATGTATGTATGTATGTATGTATGTATGTATGTATGTATGTATGTATGTATGTATGTATGTATGTATGTATGTATGTATGTATATGGACAGTATACAGTATGTGAGTGTTTGAGTCGGCATTTGTCTGTGAGCGTTGGGGTGATTGTGATTGTGATTGTGTGCATGTTGGTTTGTCTCAGTGTTTGTATGTTTGCTGTTATTCAACTCCAGGCATAAGGTCCAGCAGTACCCAGACTGCAGACTGTAGCTCTAGAACATTCCTTTACTTCCTGGGTTTGTTTCAGCCCGGGGACATTAGTGGAGGTGACTGTTAGGGACCAGAGGGGGACATTCTGACAGGGCTATCACGGCTGTTTGAGCCAGACGCTGTCTCCTGATACTACTCAGCTATGTGTCTGGGCTGAGAGGACCTGAGATGAGCAACAAGGAAACACAACAAGGAACCAGGGGTTAGGGATCAGGTTTAAGGTCAAGTTGTTTTATTGGATAAAAGCCACCGGCATGTCTTGTCGTGTAGGCGGAATGGAAGAGCTCTCTGTGGTAAACAACAACAGAACGGTAGAAAGAACAAACATGGTGCCATTTTTGTGACGAGTACTGTATTGCATTCCTCTACGCGTACTCACAAAGTCACAAAGTCAAACGATGAGCCATCATTATCCATTCTATTCTTCTCTAAGTCTTTGTTACATTCTTAACCATCGCATGTCTTCTGTAACTTGCTAGTATGAAATTAGTCATTATAATTCAGGTTTACACTAACCCAGACCACTAAGAACAAACATTCCTTTATCTGTACGATACCTAAACTCAATGTGTTATTTTTTATAAAAACTGTCGGTCGATGACATGTCTGTACTGGATGGCATTTCTGCTTCATAGTTTAGATAGTCATCTGTGTTTCTGTACTATGTCCCGGCACACGTACACCTGATGGAGGTGATATCCAAAACGGTGAGAGAGAGGGCGAGAGAGAGAGAGAGAGAGAGAGAGAGAGAGAGAGAGAGAGAGAGAGAGAGAGAGAGAGAGAGAGAGAGAGAGAGAGAGAGAGAGAGAGAGAGAGAGAGAGAGAGAGAGAGAGAGAGAGAGAGAGAGAGAGAGAGAGACAGAGAGAGAGAGAGACAGAGAGAGAGAGACAGAGAGAGAGATACAGACAAAGAGAGTGAGACAGAGAGAGAGAGAGAGAGAGACAGAGAGATGGATGGATGGATGGATGGTCCGATGCTGTGCTACAGTGTTAACAACCTGCCACTCTGTAAACAACCAACTATCCTCCTCTCTATAGCCACAGATGAACACCCACAGATGGATATCTTAATTTCCCATTCACATGTGTGAGTGATGCCCATCTCCTGTCCTCTCCAGCACACCAGAGGAGATAGCAGCAGACTGCAGACACAGGAAGCTGGAGGGATGGTGGACGGCCTGTACCCGTACCTGCATACCCCGCCACAGGGACTGTGTAGACCAGCACGTCCCCTGTGTCCAGGTGGACAGTGGATACATACACATGTAGGGTGTATGGTTATGCTGTACTGTATCTGCTGGTTGTGTGCGTTGCAGGCGCTAGAGTGGCGCCGCGTTCATCTCAGTGCTTGAGGCGTCACTACAGACACCCTGGTTAGATTCCAGGCTGTATCACAACTGGCTGCCATAGGGCGGCGCACAATTGGCCCAGCGTCGTCCGGGTTTGGCCGATGTAGGCCGTCATTGTAAATAAGAATTTGTTCTTAACTGACTTGCCTAGTTAAATTAAAGGTTAAATAAATAAAATAAAAATATATACATACACTACCATTCAATAGTTTGGGATCACTTAGAAATGTTATTGTTTTTTGAAGAAAAACACATTTTTGTCCATTAAAATAATATCAAACTGCTCAGATACACAGTGTAGACATGGTTAATGTTGTAAATGACAATTGTAGCTGGAAACGGCTGATTTGTAATGGTATATATACGTAGGCATAGAGGCCCATTATCAGCAACCATCCCTCCTGTGTTCCAGGTGCACGCTGTGTTAGCTAATCCAGGTTTATCATTTTAAAAGGCTAATTGAACATTAGAAAATACTTTTGCAATTATGTTAGCACAGCTTAAAACTTTTGGACTGATTAAAGAAGCAATAAAACTGGCCTTCTTTAGTCTAGTTGAGTATCTGGAGAATCAGCATTTGTGGGTTTGATTACAGGCTCAAAATTGCCAGAAACAAAGGACTTTCTTCAGAAAAACATCAGTCTATTCTTGTTCTGAGAAATGAAGGCTATTACATGCGAGAAATTGTCAAGAAACTGAAAATCTCGTACAACCCTGTGTACTACTCCCTTCACAGAACAGCGCAAACGGTCTCTAACCAGAATAGAAAGAGGAGTGGGAGGCCCCGGTGCACAACTGAGCAAGAGGACATAAGTGACCCCAAACTTTTGAATGGTAGTGTATATAAATGTGCTCTTTAGGCTACTGCTGTTAAGGCTACTACTACAAGACAGGCTGCTGTGGGTAATGTTCTGTATGTGGCTTACAATGTAGCAATCATCATACTTGTGTTTACTGCCGTCCAAGGTCAGTTAGGGCTGTTGATGTATGTTTTGGAAGGCTGAAGGCTGGAGAGTTGTCAAATCTCACACTTGTTATTTCCTCTCCCTTTATCTCAGAGAAAATGAGGAAGGCTGTGAAACAGTGAACCAGGTGTTTGCTCTCTTCGGAGAACGATAGAGGACATTGAAACTCCCTCCAAGAAAAATGCAAGGCCGTGATGATGTGTGTTGTTTAGGACTATTTGTAGAGTTAGGATTTCAGATTTTTTTGTAAGATGGGCAGGAACGATACTGTCCTAGCATCAGAGCAGGTGCCAGGACAGAGAAGAGCTGATATTGAGTAGACAGACAGATGGTCACTGTATATAAATATGGCCATGGCTACATGTAAGCCCATCACTACTTTTGCACAGGTCTAGAGCTTGTTTCTGTTACGGTTAAATAACCATGTTACCCAGTCACCACCACCAAGGTAAGACCTCAGGCCATCTCCTTCCAGACTGCTGGGGGTCTTTACTCAGTTACTTATTAAGAATGTTATCAGCTTCTCAAGGCTGCAGGAGGGCAACCTAGCTCCTGTATGTGCCCCAGAGAGAGAGAGAGGAAGAGAGAGGCAAGAGAGCGGGAGAGAAAGAAAGAAAGAGAGAGGAGAGAGAGAGAGAGAGAAACAAAGAAAGAGAGAGGCAAGAGAGAGAGAGAGAGAGAGGGGTGGGGGGGGCGCAAGAGAGAGAGGTATTCTCAGAATGTGTTCAGCATTATTAATCATCTAAACCTTCTGCAAAATGTTGTTTAATTTGCTGGGTAGGGGGCATTCTGAAGAGCTTTGTGAAGTGGACACATTCAGGTCTTTCTCCTACCTGTTGCTTTCATCAGAATAATTTATCTTCACCTGATCAGTATTCTTGGACTTCATAAAGAAACATTTGTCTGTAACGGTGTTAAAGTTATTGTCTTTCTCAAGTTGGCTATAAAAATCATGACAAATGTGTAAGAGGTTTTTTGGAAGTTAAAGCTGATTTCAGAAGCACTCACACATCAACATTCTGTTATAATATATTTAAACAATTCCCTAAATGTGAATAACAACTTCCTGGGAATCCCTCTAGTGCTGGTAAAATACAGTAAGATCTACAGGAAACGATAAAGGAGATGGTTTTGTTATATAAAAGGTGAAGGTTTCGTTCTTGTAACTTGGCATAATGGGGATTTTCCATTCTTGCCAAAAATAAATGTAACTGAGGCCTGACTGTTATCTGTGAAGCAATGCCAGTTTATGTGTGATATAATCAGTTTACTGTGGTGTCACACATAATTCCAGATGACAACCATGACTAAATTCAACTAAATTGTTTATGGATGCGAAGACCCATGTACAAAAAAGGTAGCCTAGTGGTTAGAGCGTTGTACTAGTAACTGAAAGGCTGTCGATGAAAATAAGTATTTGTTCTTAACTGACTTGCCTCGTTAAATAAAGGTTACAAATAAGTAGGGGAGTGTACACCTTCTTGTAGGTTGTATTTAGGACTGTTTATGATATTTCAAAATATATATTTCACCTTTATTTAACCAGGTAAGCTAGTTGAGAAGTTCTCATTTATAACTGCCACCTGCCCAAGATAAAGCAAAGCAGTGCAACACAAACAACAACACAGAGTTACACATGGGATAAACAAGGGTACAGTCAATAACACAATATAAAAAAAGAAAGTCTGCTCATCTATCACTCCAGTATGTGCAAATGGCGTGAAGAGGTAAGGCAATAAATAGGCCATAGTAGCGAAGTAATTACAATTTAGCAGATTAACACTGGAGTGATAGATGAGCAGATGATGATGTGCAAGTAGAGATACTGGTGTGCAACAGAGCAGAAAAGTAAATAAAAACAATATAGGGATGAGGTAGGTAGATTGGGTGGCTATTTACAGATGGATTATGTACAGCTTCAATGATCGGTTAGGTGCTCAGATAGCTGATGTTTAAAGTTAGTGAGGGAAATGTAAGTCTCCAGCTTCAGCAATTTTTGCAATTCATTCCAGTCAATGGCGGCAGAGAACTGGAAAGAAAGGAGGCCAAATTAGGTGTTGGCTTTGGGGATGACCAGTGAGACATACCTGCTGGAGCGCGTGCTACGGGTGGGTGCTGTTATCGTTACCAGTGAGCTGAGATAAGGCGGAGCTTTACCTAGCATAGACTTGTAGATGACCTGGAGCCAGTGGGTCTGGTGATGAATATGTAGCAAGGGCCAGCCGACTAGAGCATACAGGTTGCAATGGTAGGTGGTATAAGGGGCGTTGGTAACAAAACGGATGGCACTGTGATAGACTGCATCCAGTTTGCTGAGTAGAGTATTGGAAGCTATTTTGTAGAGGACATCGCCGAAGTCGAGGATCGGTAGGATAGTCAGTTTTACTAGGGTAAGTTGGGCGGCATGAGTGAAGGAGGCTTTGTTGCGTAATAGTAAGCTTCTAGATTTGATTTTGGATTGGAGATGTTTAATGAGTCTGGAAAGAGAGTTTAGAGTCTAGCCAGACACCTAGGTATTTGTAGTTGTCCACACATGCTAAGTCAGACCTGTCCAGAGTAGTGATGCTAGTCGGGCGGGCGGGTGTGGGCAGCGAACGATTGAAAAGCGTGCATTTGGTTTTACTAGTGTTTAAGAGCAGTTGGAGGCCACGGAAGGAGTGTTGTATGACATTGAGGCTCGTCTGGAGGTTAGTTAACACAATGTCCAAAGAAGGGCCAGATGTATACAGAATGGTGTTGTCTGTATAGAGTTGGATCAGGGAATCACCCGCAGCAAGAGCGACATCGTTGATACAGTGCCTTGCGAAAGTATTCGGCCCCCTTGAACTTTGCGACCTTTTGCCACATTTCAGGCTTCAAACATAAAGATATAAAACTGTATTTTTTTGTGAAGAATCAATAACAAGTGGGACACAATCATGAAGTGGAACGACATTTATTGGATATTTCAAACATTTTTAACAAATCAAAAACTGAAAAATTGGTCATGCAAAATTATTCAGCCCCTTTACTTTCAGCGCAGCAAACTCTCTCCAGAAGTTCAGTGAAGATCTCTGAATGATCCAATGTTGACCTAAATGACTAATGATGATAAATACAATCCACCTGTGTGTAATCAAGTCTCCGTATGAATGCACCTGCACTGTGATAGTCTCAGAGGTCCGTTAAAAGCGCAGAGAGAATCATGAAGAACAAGGAACACACCAGGCAGGTCCGAGATATTGTTGTGAAGAATTTTAAAGCCGGAATTGGATACAAAAATATTTCCCAAGCTTTAAACATCCCAAGGAGCACTGTGCAAGCGATAATATTGAAATGGAAGGAGTATCAGACCACTGCAAATCTACCAAGACCTGGCCGTCCCTCTAAACTTACAGCTCATACAAGGAGAAGACTGATCAGAGATGCAGCCAAGAGCCCCATTATCACTCTGGATGAACTGCAGAGATCTACACCTGAGGTGGGAGACTCTGTCCATAAGACAACAATCAGTCGTATATTGCACAAATCTGGCCTTTATGGAAGAGTGGCAAGAAGAAAGCCATTTCTTAAAGATATCCATAAAAGGTGTTGTTTAAAGTTTGCCACAAGCCACCTGGGAGACACACCAAACATGTGGAAGAAGGTGCTCTGGTCAGATGAAACCAAAATTGAACTTTTTGGCAACAATGCAAAACGTTATGTTTGGCGTAAAAGCAACACAGCTCATCACCTTGAACACACCATCCCCACTGTCAAACATAGTGGTGGCAGCATCATGGTTTGGGCCTGCTTTTCTTCAGCAGGGACAGGGAAGATGGTTAAAATTGATGGGAAGATGGATGGAGCCAAATACAGGACCATTCTGGAAGAAAACCTGATGGAGTCTGCAAAAGACCTGAGACTGGGATGGAGATTTGTCTTCCAACAAGACAATGATCCAAAACATAAAGCAAAATCTACAATGGAATGGTTCAAAAATAAACATATCCAGGTGTTAGAATGGCCAAGTCAAAGTCCAGACCTGAATCCAATCGAGAATCTTTGGAAAGAACTGAAAACTGCTGTTCACAAATGCTCTCCATCCAACCTCACTGAGCTCGAGCTGTTTTGCAAGGAGGAATGGGAAAAAAATTCAGTCTCTCGATGTGCAAAACTGATAGAGACATACCCCAAGTGACTTACAGCTGGAATCGCAGCAACAGGTGGCGCTACAAAGTATTAACTTAAGGGGGCTGAATAATTTTGCACGCCCAATTTTTCAGTTTTTGATTTGTTAAAAAAGTTTGAAATATTCAAGAAATGTCGTTCCACTTCATGATTGTGTCCCCGTGACCAGCTCAGAAACCGGATTGCACAGCAGAGAAGATACGGTGGGATTCGAAATGGTCAGTGATCTGTTTATTAACTTGGCTTTATTAACTTTAGAAAGGCAGGGCAGGATGGATATAGGTCTATAACAGTTTGAGTCTAGAGTGTCACCCCCCTTTGAAGAGGGGGATGACCGCGGCAGCTTTCGAATCTTTAGGGATCTCATACGATACGAAAGAGAGGTATAACAGACTGGTAATAGGGGTTGAAACAATGGTCATTTTAGAAAGAGAGGGTGCAGATTGTCTAGCCGTGCTGATTTGTACGGGTCCAGGTTTTGCAGCTCTTTCAGAACATCTGCTATCTGGATTTGGGTGAAGTAGAAACCGGGGAGGAATGGGAAAGTAGCTGTGGGGTGCGGAGCTGTTGGCCCGGGGTTGGGGTAGCCAGGAGAAAAGCATGGCCAACCGTAGAGAAATGCCTATTGAAATGTTCAATTATCATGGATTTATCGGTGGTGATCATGTTACCTAGCCTCAGTGCAGTGGGAAGCTGGGAGGAGGGGATCTTGTTCTCCATGGACCTTACAGTGTCCCAAACCCTTTTTGAGTTAGAGCTATATGGACTACCTTCAACTGTATAGGCTGATATTGTGTAGACAGTCAGCACACTCACTGTAGACAATGCTTACATATGGTAATGGTTATATGTAAGTATATCACTACCTTGGTACAGGTCTAGATGTTGAAGACGTATATATGTAGAGTCCAGTCTGATTGCCATAACGTATAGTTGTCTTGTCTGATCGTGTTTGTTCAGTCAGAGATAATCCTTTAGTTGTCTAAAGTGATGTAACTATTACAGACTGATTTCTAAGGAGGGTTCATTGTCCTTTGTATGATCACGGCCATTTGTGTAATGTACTTAAGTAAAATTACTTTAAAGGATTTAAGAAGTAATTAATAGTAATTAATAAGTCATTTTTTGGTGTATGTGCACTTTACTTTACTATTTAGATTTCGACTACTTTTACATCACTACATTCCTAAAGAAAATAATGTACTTTTTACTCCATCCATTTTCTCTGGCACCTAAAAGTACTGGTGACATTGTGAATTCTTAGCAGGACAGGAAAATGGTCCAATTCACACACTTATCATGAGAACATCCCTGGTCATCCCTACAGACTCTGATCTGGCTATCAAAAAATACATTTAAAAATACATTGACAATTGTGCCATCTGATTTGCTTAATATAAGCAATTTCAAATCATTTATACTTTTAATTTGATACTTAAGTATATTTTAGCAATTACATTTTCTTTTGATACTTAAGTATATTTTAGCAATTACATTTTCTTTTGATACTTAAGTATATTTCAAACCAAGTACTTAGACCTTTACTCAAGAAGTATTTTACTGGGTGACTTTTATTTTTACTTGAGTCATTTTCTATTAAGGTATCTTTACTTTTACTCAAGTATGACAATTGAGTACTTTTTCCACCACGGATCTTGGCCATTTGTACGAATCAACATCATCTTGTAAACCCAAGAATACCACAGCCTTGTCTAAAGTGAATGGTTTCCAATAGGACAAGTAGTTCTCCTACCAATGAGGGGGAGCTCACCACCTTTGGCCGTCATCATTGATACGGTCAGCTACACTAGCTGGCATGATCATTGTTGGCCTTTTACACGTAAGGACACTGGAATGTTCATGACTTGATGACAAAGAAGTATTTTTCCACACATTATTTTCACATTCCTACTGACATATAGCGATAATTGCCTGGAATAGCTTGAAATCCAATAATGGTAATTGTACTGTAATGATGACTAGGAATGGGATTATAACAACAGTACAATAATTCATTTATTTACATTTACATTACATTTAAGTCATTTAGCAGACGCTCTTATCCAGAGCGACTTACAAATTGGTGCATTCACCTTATGACATCCAGTGGAACAGTCACTTTACAATAGTGCATCTAAATCTTAAAGGGGGGGGGGTGAGAAGGATTACTTATCCTATCCTAGGTATTCCTTAAAGAGGTGGGGTTTCAGGTGTCTCCGGAAGGTGGTGATTGACTCCGCTGTCCTGATTTATAGTAACAATCCATAGGATTCTCATTATGCTGCGCTGCTATCTTCACACCGGGTAGGTGCAGTGAAGTGTGTTGTTTTACAGGGTCAGCCATAGTAGTACAGAACTACTGATGTAAGTTAGTGTTAAATGCCTTGCTCAAAGGCACCAACAGATTTTTTTACCTTGTCGGCTCGGGTATTCAAACCGGCAACCTTTTGGTTATTAGTCCAACACCCTAACCGCTAGGCTAGCATTAGCTGCTGACATCACTGACCCTTCATTTGAACCCCCCGACATCTCTGTAGCCCTGTTCTTACTTCTAGCCAGATCTCCCATCTACAGGCTGTTCTGCAGGCTGCTGGTGGACTTTCTCTAGACAGGTGACGTCAATGCCGATGGCAGCCAGGTGACACCATGCCCTACCCATGTCTTAGCTGGCAGACAGGGCACAGTACTACTCTGTCTCCTGGTCATCTCTGTTTAGCATCTCACCAGATCTAGTGATTCCAGAGGGCCATGAACACCAACACTGTTTTACTGTGTTCTAGTTCTATTGATTGATTGACTGATGTTCTATTAAAGCATCTTGCACCATTTAAGATGCCAGACAGATATGGGTTTAGATTAGAATACACTAGTTTAAGAAGTATACAGTTTAAGCTGTGGGAGTATAAGAATACAATTCCTATGCTCAGCACACACTCACTACTGTAGCGTATGATAGTTAGATGGATCCAGGCTGGTCCACTGAAGATGGTGATGTGGGGATGTTCATCCTGGACGCCTTATTAAACAGATAACATCAACATGATTTGCATCCCGATTGCATCCTTCATCACCCTTCCATTAAGTCACACAGGGAATGCTGTTAATCTTCTAATGTCAGCATCCATGTTGAGATATGATATTTTCATGACCTTCCTCTTCAGTCACATGTGGCATTGAAAGGTTCACAACATTAGTGGAAAATCTTAATCAAATCTGGATAGGAGGATTCCCCATGGGTATCTTCCTTCTTCCTGGTTGGTGAGCAAACATCTGAAGGGAGACACTAGCGCACACACACACACACAAACATGGATGAGCAGGCACAAACCCGTGCCCACATGCACAGGCCTGCATGTGGGTGGGCGGGCAGGTGGGTGGGCGGTCAGGCCGGCGGGCGGGCACACACACACTCACAAACACACACATGCACACAAGCACATACACATGCATGCACGCACACAGACACACATTCACACGTAGGCAAACACACATTTAGATCAAACTTTGCCACTCTATCGTTGATCTGATGTTACCCTGTTGCCGTTGATATCTTGACCTGCAGAAAATGCCTCAAAGACATTGAAAGGTCATCATTGTGCATCACAGTAACACCTACATGGGAGAATGTTCATCCTCTTATTCACATTCCCTTTCGGCACATAGTACTGGATAAGTAATCTAGGCCACTGGCCATCTGACACCAAAACATTGAAATGCCATCACTTTTCATCATAATAAAAACATTGTGTAATGATCTACACTCTTAGAAAAAAGGTGCTATCTAGAACCTTAATGGGTTCTTCGGCTGTCCCCATAGGAGAACCCTTAGAAGAAGCCTTTTTGGTTTTAGGTAGAACTCCTTTTGGTTCCATGTAGAACCCTTTCTACAGAAAGTTCTCCATGGAACCGAAAAGGGTTCTATCTTGAACCACATAGTTTTTTTAACCTGTAACCAAAAAGGATTCTCCTATGCCGACAGCTGAAGAACCCTTTAGGAACCCTTTTTTTCTAGTGTACACAGTAATACCTAGTTCATACACACATTTCTCACATTCCATTGAGGCACATAACACTTTATAAGTGAACTAGGCCACTAGCCAAAACCCTGTCAAACCTTTGTCAGTGTTATGTGCCATGAATGGAATGTGAATGAAAGGGAGAGCGTCTGCTAAATAAGTACAATGTAAAAGTTTAAATATGATTCTTAACCACATACTACAGCACTGGATAAGTTACAGTAACTAAGCCACTGGCGAGCCTATAAGAGACCAACATCTACACCAGGCCTGAACCCTCTGGCTGATATTCAGTGTCTACACTACTGGGTGGGTATTCAGTGTCTACACTACTGGGTGGGTATTCAGTGTCTACACTACTGGGTGGGTATTCAGTGTCTACACTACTGGGTGGGTATTCAGTGTCTACACTACTGGGTGGGTATTCAGTGTCTACACTACTGGGTGGGTATTCAGTGTCTACACTACTGGGTGGGTATTCAGTGTCTACACTACTGGGTGGGTATTCAGTGTCTACACTACTGGGTGGGTATTCAGTGTCTACACTACTGGGTGGGTATTCAGTGTCTACACTACTGGGTGGGTATTCAGTGTCTACACTACTGGGTGGGTATTCAGTGTCTACACTACTGGGTGGGTACCAACCAAATACCACAGCCTCAGACGCATTGTTTTCATTTTCCACTCTAAGTTTATCTGACATATTCCAGATGTTTGAGCCTCCTATTTTTAGTCTTTAGAACCCTCAGTTGAAAACCAAGCCTTAAATAACCTCCATTATCAAGGTTCCATGATGCATCAGGGACCTCAGGATACAGGTTGTCAACCTATGTTCCAAAGAGGAGGGGAAAAGAGGAGGGAAAATGAGGACAACATGAGTTTAAAAAAATAATAAATTGAGGACGACATGATATGGGTTGACATGTTGAGTAGTGAGCAGTGGTAGAAAAAGTATCAAATGATCATACTTGAATAAAAGTAAATCTACCTTAATCGAAAATGACTCAAGTAAAAGTGAAAGTCACCCAGTAAAATACTGCTTGAGTAAATGTTTTAAAGTATTTGGTTTTTAAATATACTTAAGGATCAAAAGTTAATGTAATTGCTAAAATATACTTAATATCAAATGTAAAAGTACAAAACATTTCAAATTCCTTATATTAAAGCAAACCAGATGGCACCATTTCCTTTACGAAAGCCAGGGGCACACTCCAACACTCAGATATAATTTAGAAATTAAGCTTGTGTGTTTAGTGAGTCCACCAGATCAGAGGAAGTAGTGATGACCAGGTATTTTTTCTTGATAATTGTGTGAATTGGATGATTTTCCTGTCCTGCTAAGCATTTAAAATGTAACAAGTACATTTAGGTGTCAGGTAAAATGCATGGAGAAAAAGTAAATCATTTTCTTTAGGAACTTACTGAAGTAAATGTTGTCAAAAATATACAGTACCAGTCAAAAGTTTGTTTTTTCTGTATTTTTTTTATTACTATTTCCAGCATTGTAGAATAATAGTGAAAACATAAAAACTATGAAATAACACATATGGAATCATGTAGAAACCAAAAAAATTGTTAAACAAATCAATTATATTTTATATTTGAGATTCTTAATATTAGCCACCCTTTGCCTTCATGACAGCTTTGCACACTCTTGGCATTCTCTCAACCAGCTTCACCTGGAATACTTTTCCAGCAGTCTTATAGGAGTTCCCACATATGCTGAGCACTTGTTGGCTGGTTTTCCTTCACTCTGCGGTTCAACTCATCCCAAACCATCTCAATTGGGTTGAGGTCGGGTGAATGTGGAGGCCAGGTCATCTGATGCAGCACTCCATGTCACGTTCTTTCAAAATCGAACCCAGAAGCAGACCAGGACAAGGAGAGTAGGAAGAAGGTGAGTATTTATTTACAAGTGAATGTGAATGGGTAGATATATCCAGGTGGCGTAGCGGGCAGCGGTGGTGAGTTGATGGGAGTAAATAGGTGGATCCAATGGGGTAGCGGAATCCTCCGACGACCAGGTGGGAATGGGGTAAATGATCCAGGTGAGTAACTGAACATAGAACAATTGGAGGTAAGTTTAAGACAAGCAATACGTAAAAAACAAAACAAATTCTATCCAACTTGAGGCTGATACTATGGCACAACATATTCTTCATGGCTAACGATCCGGCAGGGAATGGAAGTCAGGTCAGAGCTTTTGAAGGGGAGAGGTGATGATCAGGACAGGTGTGCAGATTACTGATGGGATACAGGTGCAGGTGAACATCGATCTCCCAACAAGCTAATTCGCCCGGCAACCAGACAGGGTGTGTTCCAGGACACCGGAAACACACTCCAGGACAGAAACACAGGCAAACACAGACGCAGGAAGCGGGATTCGTGACACTCCATCACTCTCCTTCTTGGTCAAATAGCCCTTACACAGCCTGGAGGTGTGTTTGGTCAATGTCCAGTTGAAAAACAAATGATAGTCCTACTAAGTGCAAACCAGATGGGATGGCGTAATGCTGCAGAATGCTGTGGTAGCCATGCTGGTTAAGTGTGCCTTGAATTCTAAATAAATCACTGACAGTGTCACCAGAAAAGCACCATCACACCTCCCTTCTTCATGCTTCACGGTGGGAAACAAAAATCTCAAATTTGGACTCATCAGACCAAAGGACAGATTTCCACTGGTCTAATGTCCATTACTCATGTGTTTTTTGGCCCAATAATGTCTCTTCTTCCTATTGGTGCCTTTTAGTAGTGGTTTCTTTTCGGCAATTCGACTATGAACGCCTGGTTCCTGCAGTCTCCTCTGAACAGTTGATGTTGATATTGTAAGGACCGACGCCGGAGATGAGAAGCAGGTACGGGGAGTCAACATTTAATTTAACAGACAGGTAACAAGACAAGCGCAGCGTCGGCACGTGTGTAAACAACGACATACGACAATCAATGCTGAAGCAGGGAACAGAGCGAGGAACCAAACATATATAGGGAAGGTAATGACAGAGGTGATTGAGTCCAGGTGAGTCCAATAATCGCTGATGCATGTGACGGGGGAAGGCAGATGTGCGTAATGATGGTGGCAGGAGTGAGCAATACTGGGGAGCCTGGCGCCCTCGAGCACCAGTTGGGAAGAACGGGAGCAGGGGTGCCAGAGATGTGTCTGTTACTTGAACTCTGTGAAACATTTATTTGGGCTGCAATCTGAGGTACAGCTAACTCTAACAAACTTATCCAATGCAGCAGAGGTAACTCTAGGACTTCCTTTAATGTGGCAGTTCTCATGAGAGCCAGTTTCATCATAGCGCTTGATGTCTTAAAGAAATGATGGACTGTTGTTTCTCTTTGCTTATTTGAGCTGTTCTTGCCATAGTATGGACTTGGTCTTTTACCAAATAGGTCTATCTTCTGCATACCACTCCTACCATGTCACAACACAACTGATTGGTTCAAAAGCATTAATAAGAAGGAAAGAAATTCCACAAATGCAAAGCTGTCATCAAAGCAAAGGGTGGCTACTTTGAAGAATCTCAAATCTGAAATATATTAGATTTTTTTTGGTTTTTGGTTACTTTTTTTTTTTTTTGTTTGTTTTTGGTTACTACATGATTCCGTATGTGTTATTTCATAGTGTCGATGTCTTCACGATCATTCTACAATGTAGAAAATAGTAAAAATAAAGAAAACCCGTGGAATGAGTATGCGTGTCCAAACTTATGACTGGTACTGTAAATAGAAAAGTGAAGTACAGATACCCAAAAAAAACAAAAACAACAATTTTTATTTAAGTACTTTACACCACTGTTAGAGAGGAGGCGTTTGGTTGTAGCACTGGTATGAGAGTTCGACAAGGTTTGGGTGGGCATTTAAGGTGATGTAATGGGGGTGGTTTGGTGAACCCTGCTCTCTCTGCTCAACCTTGCCTGAGTTTGTGTCAGCTCCTCAAGCTTTAGCTTCACGATTTACCTCAGCAGGCTAACACAGTATAGCATGCAGGTGACACTGGTTGGTCACACTCTCCTGCAGCAGGAGTACAGGGCATCGCTAGATGTAGAAAATGTTGACTAGGGTCGTGAGTCAGCAATGACTAGGACTGGATAACGATACCATTCAGTTTTTGTTATTAGTGTAGAGAGCAGTAAACTGGGATAGCTTTCTGGCTACCTGTCTGTTCTTGGCAAGATCAGAAACGTTCCATAATTGGTTGGCCTGTTGGATGAGTAAGAGGAAGAGAAACAAATATAACTTACAGTAACGTCGGAGGTATCTAACATATTTACTTGAGCATCTCCATGAGCCCATTAATGTTGAAACCTGCACCCTCTGACCTAATCACCTTTTTGGCCTTCTTCATACGAAACTAACAATGTGAAATCATTTAGCTTTGTGTTTCAGACAAACGTGCAGACGGCATACATGAGAGACTACAACTGATGGTATTAATGACTGTATCATAAATAACTTCACAAATACCTACTAGATGTCATAAAGAACTCACATGTTTCGTTCACCAGTCTGTCTGTCTCTCTGTCTCTCTGTCACTCAGTCAGTGGGGCTGTGTTTGCGTATGAGTCAGTCAGACCCACTCTCTCCAGTTACGTGGGTGTTGTCTGTACTGTCTGGGACATGGAACCATGTACAGACCATGTGTCGTAACTACTGGGACAGGAAGGTCTAATCTATCTTAAAACACCACAACCACCCCTGTCTGCCTACTCTGATTGACATGGCTTTTATGCAATATGGGTGACAATATGGCCGCTGTGAGTGTTGACTGGAACTTACGCATATTGACGAAAGAAAAAGAGACCAGTTTGGCCACTCAGACAGAGAACTGGTTAACCATGGCCCATTGTGATTGGAAAATACACTGTGATCATTGATAGAACTTGTTAAGCAATTTAGTCCATAGGTACAACAGTTTGTACTGTATGATAATATCAATTCAAAGTTTTAACAAACTGATTAAGTGTCAAGATTCTGGCCCAGGACTGTTAGATTTTCAGCAAATGGAATTGCGTCAATTGTTTCTGTGAAGAAGTATTTGAGTGCTGTTTCTATGATTAAATTCCTGTGTCATGCCACACATACTCCTCCTTCAGTGTGTTATAATGCTCTCCTCCAACTCTCTATCAGTGTCCTCCATCCATTAAAGGACTCTGTCTGTAATCCTACCACCCTCACAGCACGCCCCAGCAAGTCCTCTCTGACATTACAAACATGTCCTCCGTCTGTCTCCTAGTGCCATCTGATTCACCAGAGAAAGCGTTCCACTGTTTTTGTTTTTTTTAATAGGAAGGATAAGCGCTACTCTCCCTCAAGCGGTTGATTGTCTTAAACTTTTAAGTCATCAGAATGATAGACAAGGCTGTGTCTCCGGTTTCCAAAATCATGTGGCAAAAACACTGTCAGGAATCACTCTCTCTGTCTACTAATACAATTGGCCTTTGGTGAGGTCATGTGTCTATTGTTAATCACACAGGAAGGGACTGGGGAAGGGAGGACGTACATCTCCAGCAGTTTGTTTCAGCAGGTGATTAGTCAGACACTGCGTAATAGATTGTTTCTGAGATAGATGACATTCAGGTGTCCTTATTCTGTTATAATACATTCAAACAATTCCCTAAATGTGAATAAGAACTTTCTGGGAATCCCTCTAATGCTGGTAAAATACAGTAAGATCTACAGGAAATGATAAAGGAGATGGTTTTGTTATATAAAAGGTGAAGGTTTCGTTCTTGTAACTTGGTGTAATGGGGATTTTCCATTCTTGCCAAAAATAGATGTAACTGAGGCCTGACTGACTGCTATCTGTGAAGCAATGCCAGTTTATGTGTGATATAATCACTTTACTGTCACGGCTGTTGAAGGAGGAGGACCAAGGTGCAGCGTGGTGAATGTACATATTCTTTATTTATAGGATGCCGACAAAAACAATAAACACTACAAAACAACCCGTGAAGCTAAAGGCTATGTGCCCTAAACAAAGTCAACTTCCCACAAACAAAGGAGGGAAAAAGGGCTACCTAAGTATGGTTCCCAATCAGAGACAACGATAGACAGCTGTCCCTGATTGAGAACCATACCCGGCCAAAACATAAAAATACAAAATCATAAAGAACAAAACATAGAATGCCCACCCCAAATCACACCCTGACCAAACCAAATAGAGACATTAAAAGGTCAGGGCGTGACATTTACTGCGGTGACACACATAATTCCAGATGACAACCATGACTAAATTCAACTACATTGTTTATGGATGTGAAGACCCAATGTACAAAAAAAAGACTGAAAGATAAAGTAGTTACTACTTAGTAGTATGTACAGTAGTATTGTAGAATACATTACAAATACACATCACTGTTTATAAATGAAAGCACTTCATGTATCTAGTCCCCCCATTTGAAAGTGTCATAAGTATTTGTACAAATTCAGTTATATGTGTTATATGGATACTCCTGAATTAATTGTGAATAATGATGAGTGAGAAAGTTACAGAGGCATAAATATCATACCCCTCCTATTGGTAAAAGGTGAGAGGTTAGCGTGTCTTGGAGGTATGATCTTTCAAATAAGGGGACTAGACACATGAAGTGCTTTCATTTACAAGCTATAAAACAGATATGTATGAAAATACTCTAAAAAAATATGTGACGTTAAGTACTGTCGCCTCATATGAGAATGCTGGAGTATAGAGCCAAATGAAACGTTTTAGCTTCACTATCCAACCACTAGGCAGGTAGCCTAGTGGTAATGAGCATTGGACTAGAAAACCACAAGGTTGCAAATTCAAATCCCCGAAATGACAAGGTAAAAATCTGTCATTCTGCCATTAAACAAGGCAGTTAACCCACTGTTCCTAGGCAGTTATTGAAAATACGAATTTGTTCATAACTGGCTTGCCTAGTTAAATAATGGTAAAGCATAAAAATAAGTAGGGGAGTGTACATTTACTTGTAGGTTGTAATTAGGACTGTTTATGATATGGACTACCTTCAACCGTATAGGCTGATATTGAGTAGACAGTCAGCATATTCACTGTAGACGATGCTTACATATGGTAATGTTTATATGTAAGTATATCACAACCTTGGCACAGGTCTAGACGTTGAAGACGTATATATGTAGAGTCCAGTCTGATTGCCATAACGTATAGTTGTCTTGTCTGATCGTGTTTGTTCAGTCAGAGATAATCCCTTAGTTGTCTAAAGTGAGGAGGAGGGCTCATTGTCCTTTGTACAATCACGGCCATTGGTGTAAAGTACTTAAGTAATTTTTGGGGTGTATATGCACTTTACTTTACTACTTAAGACTATTTTTGCAATTCTATTTACTTTTGATACTTAAGTATATTTCAAACCAAATACTTTGACTTTTACTCAAGAAGTATTTTACTGGGTGACTTTCATTTTTACTTGAGGTACCTACTTAAGGTACCTTTACTTTTACTCAAGTATGACAATTGAGTACTTTTTCCACCACGGATCTTGGCCATTTGTACGAATCAACATCATCTTGTAAACCCAAGAATACCACAGCCTTGTCTAAAGTGAATGGTTTCCAATAGGACAAGTAGTTCTACCAATGAGGGGGTACTCATCACCTCTGAGCACAGCTAACAAGGAAAACTATGAGAGGAAGAGGTCAAAGTTTAGCCAAATTATTTTCACATTCCTACTGACATATAGCGATAATTGCCTGGAATAGCTTGAAATCCAATAATGGTAATTGTACTGTAATGATGACTAGGAATGGGATTATAACAACAGTACAATAATTAATTTATAGTAACAATCCATAGGATTCTCATTATGCTGCGCTGCTATCTTCACACCGGGTAGGTGCAGTGAAGTGTGTTGTTTTACAGGGTCAGCCATAGTAGTACAGAACTACTGATGTAAATTAGTGTTAAATGCCTTGCTCAAGGCAACCAACAGATTTTTCACCTTGTCGGCTCAGGTATTCGAACCAGCAACCTTTTGTTTATTAGTCCAACACCCTAACCGCTAGGCTAGCATTAGCTGCTGACATCACTGACCCTTCATTTGAACCCCCCGACATCTCTGTAGCCCTGTTCTTACTTCTAGCCAGATCTCCCATCTACAGGCTGTTCTGCAGGCTGCTGGTGGACTTTCTCTAGACAGGTGACGTCAATGCCGATGGCAGCCAGGTGACACCATGCCCTACCCATGTCTTAGCTGGCAGACAGGGCACAGTACTACTCTGTCTCCTGGTCATCTCTGTTTAGCATCTCACCAGATCTAGTGATTCCAGAGGGCCATGAACACCAACACTGTTTTACTGTGTTCTAGTTCTATTGATTGATTGACTGATGTTCTATTAAAGCATCTTGCACCATTTAAGATGCCAGACAGATATGGGTTTAGATTAGAATACACTAGTTTAAGAAGTATACAGTTTAAACTGTGGGAGTATAAGAATACAATTCTTTGCTGTAGCCAATGTATTATATTTCTATTCATATGCTCAGCACACACTCACTACTGTAGCGTATGATAGTTAGAGGGATCCAGGCTGGTCCACTGAAGATGGTGATGTGGGGACCTTTTTAAACAGACATAACCTCAACATGATTTGCATCCAAATGGCATACTTCATCACCCTTCCATTAAGTCACACGGAATCATCCTAATTATTTTGTTAATCTTCTAACGTCAGCATCCATGTTGAGATATGATATTTTCATGACCTTCCTCTTCAGTCACATGTGGCAGTGAAAGGTCCACAACATTAGTGGCAAATCTTAATCTAATCTGGATAGGAGGATTCCCCATGGGTATCTTCCTTCTTCCTGGTTGGTGAACAAACATATGAAGGGAGACACTTGCGCGCGCACGCACACACACACACACACACACACACACACACACACACACACACACACACACACACACACACACACACACACACACACACACACACACACACACACACACACACACACACACACACACACACACACACACACACACACACACACACACACACACACACACACACACACACACACACACACACACACAAGAGCACACATGCACAGGCTTGCATGCGGGTGGGCGGGCATGCACACATACACACTTCCAAACACACAAGCACATACGCCTGCATGCACGCACACAGACACACATTCACACGTAGGCAAACACACATTTAGATCAAACTTTGCCACTCTATCGTTGATCTGATGTTACCCTGTTGCCGTTGATATCTTGACCTGCAGAAAATGCCTCAAAGACATTAAAAGGTCATCATTGTGCATTCCAGTAACACGTACATGGGAGAATGTTCATCCTCTTATTCACATTCCCTTTCGGCACATAGTGCCTGATAAGTAATCTAGGCCACTGGCCATCTGACACCAAAACATTGAAATGCCATCACCTTTCATCATAATAAAAACATTGTGTAATGATCTACACTCTTAGAAAAAAGGTGCTATCTAGAACCTTAATGGGTTGTCCCTGCAGTCCCCATAGGAGAACCGTTAGAAGAAGCCTTTTTGGTTTTAGGTAGAACCCTTTTTGGTTCAATGTAGCACTCTTTCTACAGCAGGTTCTACATGGAACCAAAAAGGGTTCTCCTATGGGGACTGCTGAAGAACCCTTTAGGTGTAACGGCGTTCGTCTGTTGAAAGAGAGTCGGACCAAAATGCGGCGTGGTGGTTACTCATGATCTTTAATGAAAATATGTACGATACATGAAATAACTTAAATTACAAAACAACAAACGAAACGCGAAAACCTATACAGCCTATCTTGTGAAAACAAACACAGAGACAGGAACAATCACCCACGAAACACTCACAGAATATGGCTGCCTAAATATGGCTCCCAATCAGAGACAACGATAATCACCTGACTCTGATTGAGAACCGCCTCAGGCAGCCATAGACTACGTAGCCACCCCACAAAACCCCAAGACAAAAAACACACCACAATAACCCATGTCACACCCTGGCCTGACCAAATAAAGAAAGAAAACACAAAATACTAAGACCAAGGCGTGACAGAACCCCCCCCCCCCCTAAGGTGCCGACTCCCGGACGCACCTCAAAACCACAGGGAGGGTCCGGGTGGACATCTGTCCATGGTGGCGGCTCCAGCTCGGGACGTGGATCCCATTCCATAAATGTCTTAGTTCCTCCCCCTCACGTCCTGGGATAGTCCACCCTCGCCGCCGACCATGGCCTAGTAGTCCTCACCCAGAACCCCACTGGACTGAGGGGTAGGTCGTGACTGAGGGGCAGCTCGGGACTGAGGGGTAGCTCGGGACTGAGGGGAAGCTCGGGACTGAGGGGAAGCTCGGGACTGAGGGGAAGCTCGGGACTGAGGGGCAGCTCGGGACTGAGGGGCAGCTCGGGACTGAGGGGAAGCGCTCTGGCAGCGCTGAACATGCGGGAGACTCCGGCAGCGCAGGAGAGGAGGAAAGCTCTGGCTGCGCTAAACAGGCGGGAGACTCCGGCAGCGCAGGAAAGGAGGAAAGCTCTGGCTGCGCTAAACAGGCGGGAAGCCCAGCACTGAGGGGAAGCCCAGCACTGAGGGGAAGCCCAGCACTGAGAAGAAGCTCAGCACCGAGAGGAAGCTCAGCACTGAGAGGAAGCTCAGCACTGAGAGGAAGCTCAGACAGGTAGTTGGCTCCGGCAGATCCTGGCTGGCTGGCGGATCTGGAAGATTCTGGTTGACTGGCAGATCTGGAAGAGTCTGTTTGACTGGCAGATCTGGAAGAGTCTGGCTGACTGGCAGATCTGTAAGAGTCTGGCTTACTGGCAGATCTGGAAGAGTCTGGCTGACTGGCAGATCTGGAAGATCATGGCTGACTGGCAGATCTGGAAAATCATGGCTGACTGGCAGATCTGGAAGAGTCTGGCTGGCTGGCAGATCTGGAAGAGTCTGGCTGACTGGCAGATCTGGAAGAGTCAGGCTGACTGGCAGTTCTGGAAGAGTCAGGCTGACTGGCAGATCTGGCTGTTCCATGTAGACTGACATCCCTGGCTGCACAATGCAGACTGACAGCCCTGGCTGCACAATGCAGACTGACAGCTCTGGCTGCTCCATGCAGACTGACAGCTCTGGCTGCTCCATGCAGGCTGGCAGCTCTGGCTGCTCCATGCAGGCTGGCAGCTCTGGCTGCTCCATGCAGGCTGGCAGCTCAGGCTGCTCCATGCAGGCTGGCAGCTCTGGCAGCGCTGTACATGCGGGAGACTCCGGCAGCGCAGGAGAGGAGGAAAGCTCTGGCTGCGCTAAACAGGCGGGAGACTCCGGCAGCACTAGAGAGAAGGAAGGCTCTGGCTGCGCTAAACAGGCGGGAGACTCCGGCAGCACTGGAGAGGAGGAAAGCTCTGACTGCGCTAAACGGGCGGGAGACTCCGACAGCGCTAGACAGGTGGGAGACTCCGACAGCACTGGAGAGGAGAAAGGCTCTGGCTGCGCTGAACAGGCGAGGCGCACTGAAGGCCTGGTGCATGGTGCTGGAACTGGTGGTACTGGACCGAGGACAGGAAGCCTGGACAGGAAGCCTGGTGCGAGGAGCTGCCACCGGAGGACTGGTGTGTGAAGGTGGCACAGGATGGACCGGACCGTGAAGGTGTACTGGAGAGCCTGAGGGCAGGGCTGGCACAGGACGTGCAAGGCTAGGTAGGTACACAGGAGGCCTAGTGCATGAGGCTGGCACAATTTTCATCAGCCGACTAACACGCACCTCAGGACGAGTATGGAGCGCTGACCCAGGTGCCATCAAATCCCGACACTCTCCATCGGACGAATATCGTACCTAAAGCACCATACTAGCAACTCCCTCATTACTCTCTCCTCCACTTTCCCCATTAACCACTTCACAGTCTCTGCTTCGCTCACCTCTAACACCGGCTCTGGTTTTGGTCTCCCCCTTGGCTCCTCACGATAAACAGGGAGAGTTGGCTCAGGTCTGACTCCTGACTCTGCCACACTCTTCCTGATCCCCCCCCCCCAAGAAATTTTTGGGGCTGACTCTTGTGCTTCCTTCTCTGCCGTCGTGCTTGTCTCTCCAACTCCTTTCTCCTATAACACTCTTCGCACTGCTCCAGCGAATCCCAGGCATGCTCTGGCACTCTCCCTGGGTCGACCGCCCACCTGTCTATTTCCTCCCAAGTAGTGTAGTCCCGATATTGTTGCTCCTGCTGCCGCTGTTGCTTCTCCTCATACCAGCGCCTCTCAGCTCTCTCCCACGAAACACTCACAGATGTCTGTCTAAATATGGCTCCCAATCAGAGACAACGATAATCACCTGACTCTGATTGAGAACAGCCTCAGGCAGCCATAGACTACGTAGCCACCCCACAAAACCCCAAGACAAAAAACACACCACAATAACCCATGTCACACCCTGGCCTGACCAAATAAATAAAGAAAACACAAAATACTAAGACCAAGGCATGACATTAGGAACCCTTTTTTGTAGTGTACAAAGTAATACCTAGTTCATACACACATTTTTCACATTCCATCCCACTGGTCCTGAACATAATTTCTTAAGTGCTGGACCTCAGCTGAATCTGGTAATGAATGGAGTGGCGGTTGAGGAGACTAAATCAGTTGGCGTTACCTTAGATTGTAAACTCCCATGGTCAAAACATATAGATTCAATGGTTGCAAAGATGGGGAGAGGTCTAGCCGCTTTTTTGACACCACACTCTAAAAGCAAGTTCTGCATTCTTTAGTTTAGCCGAATCTTGATTATTGTCCAGTCGTGTGGTCCAGTACTGCAAGGAAAGTCCTAATTAAGCTGCAGCTGGCCCAGAACAGAGAGGAACCTTTTGCTCTTAATTGTAATCAGAGGGCTGATATAAATACAATGCATGCCAGTCTCTCTTGGCTAAGAATTGAGGAGAGACTGACTGCATCACTTCTTGTTTCTATAAGAAACATTAATGTGTTGAAAATCCCAAATTGTTTGCATAGTCAACTTACACACAGCTCTGACACACACACTTATCTCACCAGACATGCCACCAGGGGTGTTTTCATAGTCCCCAAATCCAGAACAATTTCAAGAAAATGTACAGTATTATATAAAGCCCTTATTGCATGGAACATCCTTCCATCTCATATTGTTCAAATAAACAGCAGACCTGGTTTCAAAAACAGATAAAGCAACACCTCATGGCACAATGCCTCTCCCCTATTTGATCTAGATAGTTTGTGTGTATGCATTGATATGTACTGTAGGCTACGTCTGCCTTTTGAGAAATGTATGTAGTTCTGTCCTTGAGCTGTTCTTGTCTAATGATGTTCTGTATTATGTCATTCTGTATTATGTTTTGTGTGGATCCCAGGAAGAGTAGCTGCTGCTTTTGCAACAGCTAATGAGGATCCTACAACACTCCTTCCGTGGCCCCCAACTGTTCTTAAACGCTAGTAAAACCAAATGCATGCTTTTCAACCGTTCCCTGCCCGCACGCCCGACTAGCATCACCACCCGGGATGGTTCCGACCTAGAATATGTGGAGAACTATAAATACCTAGGTGTCTGGTTAGACTGAAAACTCTCCTTCCAGACTCATATTAACCATCTCCAATCCAAAATCAAATATAGAATCAGCTTTCTATTTCGCAACAAAGCCTCTTTCACTAACGCTGCCAAACTTACCTTAGTAAAACTGACTATCCTACCGATCCTCGACTTCGGCGATGTCATCTATAAAATAGCTTCCAACACTCTACTCAGAAAACTGGATGCAGTCTATCACAGTGCCATCCGTTTTGTTACCAAATCACCTTATACCACCCACCACTGCGACCTGTATGATCTAGTCGGCTGGCCCTCGCTTCATATTCGTCGCCAGACCCACTGGCTCCAGGTCATCTATAAGTCTATGCCAGGTAAGCTCCGCCTTATCTCAGTTCACTGGTCACGATAACAACACGCACCCATAGCACACGTTCCAGCAGGTACATCTCACTTATCGTCCCCAAAGCCAACACCTCATTTGGCCGCCTTTCCTTCCAGTTCTCTGCTGCCAGTGACGGGAAAGAATTGCAAAAATTGCTGAAGTTGGAGACTTTTATTTCCCTCACCAACTTTAAACATCAACTATCAAATCAAATCAAATTAAAGTTGATTTGTCACGTGCGCTGAATACAACAGGTGTAAACCTTACAGTGAAATGCTTACTTACAGGATCTAACCAATGGGGCCAAAAAAGGTATGCGTGTGTGTGTGTGTGTGTGTGTGTGTGTGTGTGTGTGTGTGTGCGTGCGTGCGTGCGTGCGTGCATGTATGTGTGTGTAGGTTAGTGAAGAAATAAAACAACAGTAGAAAGACATTTTAAAAAAAGAGTAGCAAGGCTATATACAGACACCTGTTAGTCAGGCTTATTGAGGTCGTATGTACATGTAGGTATCATTAAAGTGACTGTGCATATATGACGAACAGAGAGTAGCAGAAGCATAAAAAGAGGGGTTGGTGGGTGGTGGGACACAATGCAGATGGCCCGGTTAGCCAATGTGCGGGAGCATTGGTTGTTCGGGCCATTTTAGGTAGTAAGTACATGAATGTATAGTTAAAGTGACTAAGCATATAAGATAAACAGAGAGTAGCAGCAGCGTAAAAGAGGGGTTGGGGGGTGGGCGCACAATGCAAATAGTCCGGATAAGCATTGGTTACCTGTTCAGGAGTCTTATGGTTTGGGGGTAAAAACTGTTGAGACACCCTTTTGTCCTAGATTTGGCACTCCGGTACCGCTTGCCATGCGGTAGTAGAGAGAACAGTCTATGACTGGGGTGGCTGGGGTCTTTGACAATGTTTAGGGCCTTCCTCTGATACCGCCTGGTGTAGAGGTCCTGGATGGCAGGCAGCTTTGCCAATGTGATGTACTGGGCCGTACGAACTACCCTCTGAAGTGCCTTGCTGTCGGAGGCCGAGCAATTGCCGTACCAGGCAGTGATGCAACCGGTCAGGATGCTCTCGATGTTGCAGCGTAGAACCTTTTGAGGATCTCAGGACCCATGCCAAATCTTTTTAGTTTCCTGAGGGGGAATAGGCGTTTTCGTGCCCACTTCACAACTGTCTTGTTGTGTTTGGACCAATCTAGTTTGTTGTTGATGTGGACACCAAGGAATTTGAAGCTCTCCACCTGCTCCACTACAGCCCCGTTGATGCGAATGGGGACATGCTCGGTTCTCCTTTTCCTGTAGTCCACAATCATCTCCTTGGTCTTGGTTACATTGACGGATAGGTTGTTATTCTGATACCACCCGGCCAGGTCTCTGACCTCTTCCCTATATGCTGTCTCGTCGTTGTCGGTGATCAGGCCTACCACTGTTGTGTTCTGCAAACTTAATGATGGTGTTGGAGTCGTGCCTGGCCATGAAGTCGTGGATGAACAGGGACTACAGGAGGGGACTGAGCACGCACCCCTGGGGAGCTCCAGTGTTGAGGATCAGCGTGGCAGATGTGTTGCTACCTACCCTCACCAACTGGGGGCGGCCCATCAGGAAATCCAGGATCCAGTTGCAGAGAGAGAATTGTTTAGTCCCAGGATCCTTAGCTTGGTGATGAGCTTTGAGGGTACTATGGTGTTGAACGCTGAGCTGTAGTCAATGAACATCATTCTCACATAGGTGTTCCTTTTGTCCAGGTGGGAAAGGGCAGTGTGGAGTGCAATAGAGATTGCGTCATCTGTGGATCTATTTGGGCGGTATGCAAATTGGAGTGGATCTAGAGTTTCTGGGATAATGGTGTTGATGTGAGCCATTACCAGCCTTTCAAAACACTCCATGGCTACGGACGTGAGTGCTACGGGTCTGTAGTCATTTAGGCAACCTGTAGTCAGGTTTGTGTTCTTGGGCACAGGGAGTATGGTGGTCTGCTTGAAGCATGTTGGTATTACAGACTAAATCAGGGACATGTTGAAAATGTCAGTGAGGACACCTACCAGTTGGTCAGCACATTCCCGGAGCACACTTCCTGGTAATCCGTCTGGCCCCGCAGCCTTGTGTATGTTGACCTGCTTAAAGGTCTTTCTCGCGTCGGCTACGGAGAGCGTGATCACACAGTCGTCCGGAATAGCTAATGCTCTCTTGCATGCCTCAGTGTTGCTTGCCTCGAAGCGAGCATAGAAGTGATTTAGCTCATCTGGTAGGCTCGTGTCACTGGGCAGCTCTTGGCTGTGCTTCCCTTCGTAGTCTGTAATATTTTTCAAGCCCTGCCACATCGACTAATGTCAGAGCCAGTGTAGTATGATTCAATCTTGGCCCTGTATTGACGCTTTGCCTGTTTGATGGTTCGTCGCAGGGCATAGCGGGATTTCTTGTAAGCTTCCGGGTTAGAGTCCCGCACCTTTTTAGTGGCAGCTCTACCCTTTAGCTCAGTGCGAATGGTGCCTGTAATCCATGGCTTCTGGTTGGGGTATGTATGTACAGTCACTATGGGGACGACGTCCTCAATACACTTATTGATAAAGCCAGTGACTGATGTGGTGTACTCCTCAATGTCATTGGAAGAATCCCGGAACATGTTCCAGTCTGTGATATTAAAACAGTCCTGTAGTTTAGCATCTGCTTCGTCTGACCATTTTTTATAGTCCGAGTCACTGGTGCTTCCTGCTTTAATTTTTACTTGTAAGCAGGAATCAGGAGGATAGAGTTGTGGTCGGATTGACCAAATGGAGGGCGAGGGAGAGCTTTGTAGGCGTCTCTGTGTGTGGCGTACAGGTGATCTAGAATGTTTTTCCCTCTGGTTGCACATTTAACATGTTGATAGAGATTTGGTAGAACTGATTTAAGTTTCCCTACTAATAAAATATGAAATACATAACACTTTATAAGTGAACTAGGCCACTAGTCAAAACCCTGTCAAACCTTTGTCAGTGTTATGTGCCATGAATGGAATGTGAATGAAAGGAAGAACGTCTGCTAAATAACTACAATGTAAAAGTTTAAATATTATTCTTAACCACATACTACAGCACTGGATAAGTTACAGTAACTAAGCCACTGGCGAGCCTATAAGAGACATCTACACCAGGCCTGAACCCTCTGGCTGATATTCAGTGTCTACACTACTGGGTGGGTATTCAGTGTCTACACTACTGGGTGGGTATTCAGTGTCTACACTACTGGGTGGGTATTCAGTGTCTACACTACTGGGTGGGTATTCAGTGTCTACACTACTGGGTGGGTATTCAGTGTCTACACTACTGGGTGGGTATTCAGTGTCTACACTACTGGGTGGGTATTCAGTGTCTACACTACTGGGTGGGCATTCAGTGTCTACACTACTGGGTGGGTATTCAGTGTCTACACTACTGGGTGGGTATTCAGTGTCTACACTACTGGGTGGGTATTCAGTGTCTACACTACTGGGTGGGTATTCAGTGTCTACACTACTGGGTGGGGGGTGGGTCCCACCCGGGTGGGTCCCACCCAAATACCACAGCCTCAGACGCATTGTTTTCATTTTCCACTCTAAGTTTATCTGACATATTCCAGATGTTTGAGCCTCCTATTTTTAGTCTTTAAAACCCTCAGTTGAAAACCAAGCCTTAAATAACCTCCATTATCAAGGTTCCATGATGCATCAGGGACCTCAGGATACCGGTTGTCAACCTATGTTCCAAAGAGGAGGGGAAAAGAGGAGTGAAAATGAGGACAACATGAGTTTAAAAAATAATAAATTGAGGATGACATGATATGGGTTGACATGTTGAGTAGTGAGCAGTGGTAGAAAAAGTAACAAATTATCATACTTGAGTAAATGTAAAGATACCTTAATCGAAAATGACTCAAGTAAAAGTGAAAATCACTCAGGAAAATACCTCTTGGGTAAAAGTTTTAAAGTATTTGGTTTTTAAATATACTTAAGTATCAAAAGTTAATGTAATTGCTAAAATATACTTAATATATTATACTTAATATATTATATATTATACTTAATATACTTGAAAGCCAGTGGCACACTCCAACATTCAGACATAATTTACAAACGAAGCATGTGTGTTTAGTGAGTCTGCCAGATCAGAGGCAGTAGTGATGACCAGGGATTTTCTGTTGATAATTGTGTGAATTGTATCATTTTCCTGTCCTGCTGAGCATTTTAAATGTAACGATGTGCTTTTAGGTGTCAGGGAAAATGTATGGAGTAAAAAGTAAATAATTTTCATAAGGAACTTAGTGAAGTAAAAGTAAATGTTGTCAAAAATATAAATAGTCAAGTAAAGTACAGATACCCCAAAAAACTACTTAAGTAGTACTTTAAAGTATTTTGACTTAGTATGTACTTTACACCACTGGTAGAGAGGATGCGGTTGGTTGTGGTACTGGTGAACTTACATATGAGAGTTGTATAAGGTTTGGATAGGCATTTAGGGTGATGTAATGGAGGTGGTTAGCTTCACGATTTACCTCAGCAGGCTAACACAGTATAGCATACAGGTGACACTGGTTGGTCACACTCTCCTGCAGAAGGAGTATGGGGCATTGCTAGATGTAGCAAATATTGACCAGGGATACGCGCAATGCGCGTACACAAGATCCTATATCAGAAAGTGGGGAAAAGGGCTACCTAAATATGATCCCCAATCAGAGACAACAATAAACAGCTGTCTCTGATTGGGAACCATATCAGGCCAAAATAGACATACAAAACCCCTCGACATACAAAAACCCTAGACATACAAAAACCTAGAGTACCCACCCTAGTCACACCCTGACCTAACCAACATATATATAAAACAGAGATATCTAAGGTCAGGGTGTGACACTCACTTGCATGATAACTAAATACAGACACAGACTGTGTGTGGAAAATGTGTGGCACACCCTTCTTATTAACCTGTGGTGAGTCATTCACAATTTTTGATTAACAAATAAGGTTTTACATGTAAGATGGCTAAATAAAGAGCAAAATGATGATTATTATAATATTATTATTTCTGCCCTGGTCCTATAAGAGCTCTTTGTCACTTCACACGAGCCGGGTAGTGACAAAAACTCACACTCATTCTTATGCTTATGTTATGTATCGTATAGTGTGTGTGTGTGGCAGGCTTACAATGATGGCAAAAAACAACATTTGAGAGTGCGCTGACCCTGGTGCTAGAGAGGGTACGCAGCTGGAGGTTGAATGTTTGAAGGGGTACAGGACTATAAAAAGTTTGAGAACCAATGTTCTATAGGGATGTCAGACATAAGGAAGTGGTAGTGCTTCCTTTATCGAAACCCTAGTGAGACCCTCCCTTGGTTGAGCAGAGAGCAGACACACACGGCCCTGACAATGATGGACAAACATGCGCTCATCTCCATGTCCAATCTCCCACTGCCAGGGTTGTGAGTCAGCAATGACTGGAAACCGATACCGTTTAGTAAACTGGGATAGCTTTCTGGCTACCTGTCTGTTCTTGGCAAGATCAGAAACGTTCCATAATTGGTTGGCCTGTTGGATGAGTAAGAGGAAGAGAAACAAATATAACTTACAGTAACGTCGGAGGTATCTAACATATTTACTTGAGCATCTCCATGAGCCCATTAATGTTGAAACCTGCACCCTCTGACCTAATCACCTTTTTGGCCTTCATACGAAACTAACAATGTGAAATCATTTAGCTTTGTGTTTCAGACATCACACATGAGAGACTGACTGTCATAAATAACTTCACAAATACCTACTAGATGTCATAAAGAACTCACATGTTTCGTTCACCAGTCTGTCTGTCTCTCTGTCTCTCTGTCACTCAGTCAGTGGGGCTGTGTTTGCGTATGAATCGTCAGTCAGACCCACTCTCTCCAGAGACGTGGGTGTTGTCTGTACTGTCTGGGATGTGGAACCATGTACAGACCATGTGTCGTAACTACTGGGACAGGAAGGTCTAATCTATCTTAAAACACCACAACCACCCCTGTCTGCCTACTCTGATGGACATGGCTTTTATGCCAATATGGGTGACAATATGGCCGCTGTGAGTGTTGACTGGAACTTACACATATTGACTCAGACAGAGAACTGGTTAACCATGGCCCATTGTGATTGGAAAGTACACTGTGATCATTGATAGAACTTGTTAAGCAATTTAGTCCATAGGTACAACAGTTTGTACTGTATGAGAATATGAATTCAAAGTTTTAACAAATAGATTAAGCGTCAAGATTCTGGCACAGGACTGTTAGATTTTCAGCAAATGGCATTGCGTCAATTGTTTCTGTGAAGAAGTATTTGAGTGCTGTTTCTATGATTAAATTCCTGTGTCATGCCACACATACTCCTTCTTCAGTGTATTATAATGCTCTCCTCCAACTCTCTATCAGTGTCCTCCATCCATTACAGGACTCTGTCTGTAATCCTACCACCCTCACAGCACGCCCCAGCAAGTCCTCTCTGACATTACAAACATGTCCTCCGTCTGTCTCCTAGTGCCATCTGATTCACCAGAGAAATCGTTCCACTGTTTTTGTTTTTTTTAATAGGAAGGATAAGCGCTATTCTCCCTCAAGCGGTTGATTGTCTTAAACTTTTAAGTCATCAGAATGATAGACAAGGCTGTGTCTCCGGTTTCCAAAATCATGTGGCAAAAACATTGTCAGGAATCACTCTCTCTGTCTACTAATACAATTGTGCTTTGGTGAGGTCATGTGTCTATTGTTAACCACACAGGAAGGGACTGGAGAAGGGAGGACGTACATCTCCAGCAGTTTGTTTCAGCAGGTGATTAGTCAGACACTGCGTAATAGATTGTTTGTGTGAGAGATAAAATTCCTGTTGAGCGGACGCTCAAGATTATAATTCATATTCTCATTTGGACCAGGTGTCATCCACCCCATGATATTTCCTACTGCTACACCAGTTAATACTAATTTATGTTATGCCATTATGAATAATGTTACTCTTTAAAGCACCAATACAACACTCATAACAGTTACAGCTATACTGATATTATTGTTTGTCATCATTACTAATGTGGACGATACCAAGTATGCCGGCCATATAGATATTGTAAATGTATGTTCTGTTTTGGATTTCATCATAGTTATTTAAATGTTTGCCTATGTTGAGCTTTGAGATAACACTGCTATGAAAAGTGCTATACAAATTACATGTGTTATTATATAAGATAATGACATCATTAGACAAATGTGGTCATAAATGAACTTATTCTTTCTTCTGATTGCAGTGAAAGTAATCCGTGAGGCGACCGACTGCCAATGAATCACTGGAGATAAGGTTTTAATGACAAACAAGCGCTTGACAGACAGTGGCTCTATTGTGTTCTGATATCACTTGAATCTGTTCTGATCAAGGCCATTGTCATGTGATTGTTCTGAAGGACATCAACAGGCCATAACTAGTCTTTACTTTACAAGTAAATGGAAGTAGTGGGTAATCTAGTTTCACTGCCATCATAAATACCCTGTTTCCACAATGCTGATCTTATTGTTCCTCCGTCTATCTTAAGCCAAGGTAACACAGGAACACAGGAGTGAGGTTTATTGTCAGTACACTTGTTTCTCCTTCTCTCTAAATTTAAGCTGTCTTTTTTTTAAACCTTTATGGTATGGTGAGTGTGTGATGGCTCCAGTAAAGTCTATGTAGCGCACATTGAGCATTGTGAGATTTATGAGTGATGGCCAGCTGGTCCAGGGGATTGTCCTGTGCCATTGATATTGAACACATATCGCTTACGCTTATGCATGCCAGCTTCGTTGTTATACTGTATAAGACTTCTGCGCATGTCATTTTGCTCTAGTATTCAGCTGAACAAAAGCATTTCTTGGTTGGCATCGGTGAGAGTTTGACAATGTCTTTGTGTCTCGGAGTCCACATAAATACAGTGCCTTGTGAAAGTATTCGGCCCCCTTGAACTTTGCGACCTTTTGCCACATTTCAGGCTTCAAACAAAGATATAAAACTGTATTTTTTTGTGAAGAATCAACAACAAGTGGGACACAATCATGTAGTGGAACGACATTTATTGGATATTTCAAACTTTTTTAACAAATCAAAAACGGAAAAATTGGGCGTGCAAAATTATTCAGCCCCTTTACATTCAGTGCAGTAAACTCTCTCCAGAAGTTCAGTGAGGATCTCTGAATGATCCAATGTTGACCGAAATGACTAATGATGATAAATACAATCCACCTGTGTGTAATCAAGTCTCCGTATAAATGCACCTGCACTGTGATAGTCTCAGAGGTCCGTTAAAAGCGCAGAGTCCCACTTGTTGTTGATTCTTCACAAAAAAATACAGTTTTATATCTTTATGTTTGAAGCCTGAAATGTGGCAAAAGGTCGCAAAGTTCAAGGGGGCCGAATACTTTTGCAAGGCACTGTATGTAAAGGAATGCATGAGCACAGTGCAGTAGGTCTCTAAGTGGGTCTTGGTCTTGCAGTGAGTCCTGCAATGTGGCAATTAATTGTTCAGAAGTGACCGTTTAAAATGAATTGTTTACCTTTATTTTTTTTAACCTTTATTTAACCAGGCAAGTCAGTTAAGAACAAATTTGGCTGGTTTGGGTTGAGACTGGGGGTGTCATAAATAAGTAACCAACTTCCTCTTCGTGACGCCTATTCTCCATCAACCATGGCATTCTACATTCTTCACCAAATCATCCCAATTAGTCACTGGAAATGAATGTGTCCAGGAGAGACAAGCCAGCAAATGTAGTATAATCTCCTGACCTATTTATATTCTAAGACATTTGGCAGAACCGAGCCAAACATTACATGCATTGTGTCCATTCTATGCACCATGAAATGGCCTGAATATCAGGCATATTTATAGTATGTCTGTTTGGTGGGTACTACATTTCCTCTGTTTGTTCAACTGTTTCTAAATATTAGATGTGGGTATTTTCTGTATTAAATCACAACGCTGATTCATAAAATACTCATTTTTAGAGGAAACATGTGCAGGTACAGCACTACACCTTGTAAAAGGATTCAAGGCCCATATGGAAAAAATACCACAAAAGTGTGCAATAATAGTTCAATGGCAGTCAACAGAGAGACAGAAATCTTACCTGTGACTGACTGTTTGATCTTATTAATAGCCTCAACATTAGAAGGAGACAGGAAACGTTTCCAATCATTGTGTTTTCATTTGTAACTATTTCGCTGTCCCTGAAGAAAGTACTGTGGAGAGAAAGGTTATCTGACAGAGGGCAGCGAGAGGGCAGAGGGCGGATAGATGGAGGGAGGGGTGAATGGAGGGAGACACCGCCTTACAGTACAGTTGAGTGACACCGCTGTCTAGGATGCCTCACATCTGGACTAGCTCAGTATGGAGGGGTCAGGGTGCACCCAACCAACCACCCCATCTGTTTATCAACCAACCAACTCCACTTCCTATGGAATGCCACCAGTCTACCAACACCAGCCTAGACGATTACACAGGGATGACCCTGTCCATCTCCCAAATCCTTATCCCCAAATCCTTCTGCATCCCCCACCCCTGGGTCAGGGACCCCAGCCAGAAACACCCTAACTGAAGGGAAAGACTGCTATTTTTAGATATGGGGAGAAAGAGGGAAACATGGATAAACTGGGCCCAAAAAGAAGGTCACAAATACAATTTCTCTTTCTGTGACTTATTCCTCCTGCTACTCAACAATCACATTACATTTCACTATAAGTAGTGAAACTGGTCAGCAGAGAATGCACTCATATATTGGCCATCTCTGAAACTCACTTACATAATTCATTTGATGATTCAGCAGTAGCAATACAAGGATGTAACATCTACCAAAGAGACAGGAGTGACTATGGTGGAGGTGTTGCTGTTTATGTTCAGAGCCATATTCCTGTAAAGCTTAGAGAGGACCTCATGTCTAATGTTGTCTAAGTGTTGTGGTTGCAAGTTCACCTGCCTCATCTAAAGCCTCTTATTTTGGGGTGCTGCTTTAGGCCACCAAGTGATAACAGTCAGTATCTGGATAATATGTGTGAAATGCTTGATAATGTGTGTGATGCTAACACCAGACCCATATCAAACATGTGGTCCTTCTGTAGCTCAGTTGGTAGAGCATGGCGCTTGTAACGCCAGGGTAGTGGGTTCGATCCCCGGGACCACCCATACGTAGAATGTATGCAGACATGACTGTAAGTCGCTTTGGATGAAAGCGTCTGCTAAATGGCATATATTATTATATTATATATTATCTCCAATAGAAAATCAAATCAAGAGTCGGCTTTCTATTCCGCAACAAAGCCTCCTTCACTCACGCTGCCAAGCTTACCCTAGTAAAACTGACTATCCTACCGATCCTCGACTTCGGCGATGTCATCTACAAAATTGCTTCCAACACTCTTCTCAGCAAACTGGATGCAGTTTATCACTGTGCCATCGTTTTGTCACTAAAGCACCTTATACTACCCACCACTGCGACTTGTATGCTCTAGTCGGCTGGCCCTCGCTACATATTCGTCGCCAGACCCACTGGCTCCAGGTCATCTACAAGGCCATGCTAGGCAAAGCTCAGCCTTATCTCAGCTCACTGGTCACGATGGCAACACCCATCCGTAGCACGCGCTCCAGCAGGTGTATCTCATTGATCATCCCTAAAGCCAACACCTCATTCGGCCGCCTTTCGTTCCAGTACTCTGCTGCCTGTGACTGGAACGAATTGCAAAAATCGCTGAAGTTGGAGACTTTTATCTCCCTCACCAACTTCAAACATCAGCTATCTGAGCAGCTAACCGATCGCTGCAGCTGTACATAATCTATTGGTAAATAGCCCACCCATTTTCACCTACCTCATCCCCACAGTTTTTATTTATTTACTTTTCTGCTCTTTTGCACACCAATATTACATTTACATTTTTTACATTTAAGTCATTTAGCAGACGCTCTTATCCAGAGCGACTTACAAATTGGTGCATTCACCTTATGACATCCAGTGGAACAACCACTTTACAATAGTGCATCTAAATATTTTAAGGGGGGGGGGGGTGAGAAGGATTACTTTATCCTATCCTAGGTATTCCTTAAAGAGGTGGGGTTTCAGGTGTCTCCGGAAGGTGGTGATTGACTCCGCTGTCCTGGCGTCGTGAGGGAGTTTGTTCCACCATTGGGGAGCCAGAGCAGCGAACAGTTTTGACTGAGCTGAGCGGGAACTGTACTTCCTCAGTGGTAGGGAGGCGAGCAGGCCAGAGGTGGATGAACGCAGTGCCCTTATTTGGGTGTAGGGCCTGATCAGAGCCTGGAGGTACTGAGGTGCCGTTCCCCTCACAGCTCCGTAGGCAAGCACCATGGTCTTGTAGCGGATGCGAGCTTCAACTGGAAGCCAGTGGAGAGAGCGGAGGAGCGGGGTGACGTGAGAGAACTTGGGAAGGTTGAACACTAGACGGGCTGCGGCGTTCTGGATGAGTTGTAGGGGTTTAATGGCACAGGCAGGGAGCCCAGCCAACAATATCTCAATATCTCTACCTGTACATGATCATCTGATCATTTATCACTCCAGTGTTAATCTGCAATATTGTAATTATTTGCCTACCTCCTCATGCCTTTTGCACACATTGTATATAGACTCCCCTTTTTTCTCTACTGTGTTATTGACTTGTTAATTGTTTACTCCATGTGTAACTCTGTGTTGTCTGTTCACACTGCTATGCTTTATCTTGGCCAGGTCGCAGTTGCAAATGAGAACCTGTTCTCAACTAGCCTACCTGGTTAAATAAAGGTGAAATAAAACAATTTAAAAAACAGAGACGTCTATTTTCTGGGTGACCTTAATATAGACTGGTATTCATCAAGCTGTCCGCTCAAGAGGAAGCTTCTTACTGTAACCAGTGTCATTGGGCTACACACAATACCCCATGTGTGGAATTATGTTAGTACATTTTTTTTTTTTACAAAAGCTGAAAAGTCTTGAGTCAATAAGTATTCAACCCCTTTGTACCCTACACATACAATTAACACATACAATTAACACCATAAAGAGTAAGGAGGTTCAACCACAAAGAGTAAGGAGGTTTTCCAATGCCTCGCAAAGAAGGGCACCTATTCAATGGCGGATTTAGGCATAGGCAACATGGGCATCCGACCAGGGCGGCATCTTGCGGAGGGCAGCATGGGGCACCCACACAAAAATAATAATAATAATAATAATGATAGATAAAACACAAAAAAATACAAAAAAAATAATATTCTGAATGGTGACAATTGCGCGATCGGTTTTCTATCGCTCATTTGCACTTCATGTCAATGATATCATGTCACTGTGTGGGACTGTGGGTCAATTTGTAAGTCGCTCTGGATAAGAGCGTCTGCTAAATGACTTAAATGTAAATGTTAAATGTCAATTAACCTTGTTGGAGTGATGGCCCTGATTCTAGTTTGTGAGCTAGGCAGGCTACTGCCTGGGAAGGTCTCCCACTCAGAAGTAAGAAATGGAAGCCCGAGGTAGTGGGAGCGGGGGAATTTATCAAATAGCACACCTCTAACTTTGTAGAGTACTAATACAATTAGTAATGCAATTAGTTGTGCAATTTAGTTTGTGTGTTTCTATTTTGAAGTGCAATAGTGTAATAGTCAGGTTCTCTTCTTTATATGTGTGTTATTCTATTTGTGTATTTGTGTGATATAGGATTTGTGCAATTTTATTTTATTTCTGTATTTTTTGTTAGCTATTTTTTTGTTAGCAATAGAGCAATAGAGTAATGTAGCCTGGACAGAAAAAAATGTATTCCAAAACATGCATCTTGTTTGCAATAGGCAAAATTAAAACTGCAAAAAAGGTAGCAAAAGATTAACTTTATGTCTGGAATACAAAGCTTTATGTTTGGGGAAAATCCTCCCAAGGTCACCCTCCCTAGGAGAGGGGGTGACCTTGGTAATTTATTGTTAAAACGAGAGGCTGCCTGGATCTTTAACTTAAAGAACCCTCCGGTCTCAACGTAGACTTTGATCTGAAGCCATTCTTTGATTATTGTGACTTTTCCATTGTAATTGTTTGTAAGCTTGTGTAGTCAAATTAATCTATGATCATATGCTATCCATTTGTTGTTTGTATGCTGTTCTTTGTATGACATTTTAATATTTGATAATTAACCAATGATATTAGGCCACTCTTGGCCATGATTACAGACACCTGTGTCTTTTGACACTACATAAACGAGTCATCCCGCAGTGTTTGTGATTATACCCTGATGAAAACAGCTTGGCTGTCGAAACGTTAGTAATTACATTTTTGCATCTGAGCTTCTAGAGTGTGCGGCTCTTTTATTTTCAAGTTTTCTACTCCGCTAGCCAGCGCCTAAATAGGTGTGCGTTTCTTTTTCTTCTAGATCGTTTGGGGAAAATCCAACACAATACATCACTGATTACCACTTTTCATGTTTTCAATCATGGTGGTGGCTGCATCATGTTGTAGGTATGCTTGTCATCGGCAAGGACTAGGGATTTTTTTTAGGATAAAAATAAATGGAATAGAGCTAAGAACACGCAAAATCCTTGAGGAAAACCTGATTCAGTCTGCTTCCCAACAAACACTGGGAGACAAATGCACCTTTCAGCAGGACAATAATATACATTGGAGTTGTTTACCAAGATTACTTTGAATCTTCTTGAGTGGCCTGGTTACAGTTTTGACTTAAACTGGCTTGAAAATCTTGGAAATGGCAAGACTTGGAAATGGCTAGCAATGATCACTAACCAACTTGACAGAGCTTGAAGAATTACAAAAATAATTATGTGCAAATATTGTACAATCCAGGTGTGCAAAGCTCTTAGAGACTTACCCCGAAAGACTCACAGCTGTAATCACTGGTAAAGGTGATTCTATCATGTATTGACTCAGGATGTGAATACTAATGTAAATTAAATATAGATTATGTATTTAATATTCAATACATTTGCAAAAATTAAAAAATATATGTTTTCAGTTTATCATAAAGGGGTATTGTGTGTAGATGGGTGAGATAATTTGGTTTTTTATCCATTTTGAATTCAGGCTGAAACACAACAGAATGTGGAATAAATCAAGGGGTATGAATATATTCCAAATGCACAGTAAATTATAAAGTGTGATGGAAAAAAGCTTTGGGGTACTTTAAATGAAATTACGGGCAAAAAGAATAATTCAATCCTATCTTTCATTGAATCAGATGGCTCATGTATCACAAAACCTTCTGATGTTGCTATTTATTTTAATGACAATTTCATTGGCACAGTGGGCAAACTCAGGCATGAAATGCCAACAACAAACGGTGAGCCACCATATTCATGTGCAAAATACCTAATAATGAAAGAAAAGTATTGTAATTTTGAATTTTGTAAAGTTAGTGAGGTGGAAAAATGATTGCTGTCCAGTAATAATGAGAAACCATCTGGTATTGACAACCAAGATGGAAAGCTTCTGAGAATGGTAGTGGACAATGTTGCCACTCCTATTTGCCACATCTTTAATCTGAGTCTGGGGAAGGGTTTGTCCACAGACCTGGAGGGAAGCCAAAGTGATAGCACCGTGTTACCTCAAAATGGTAAAGCACCATTTACTGGCTCTAACAGCATGCTTATAGGGAATGGTACTCAACATGTACTGCACTGACACAAATTTCAGAATAATAAGAAGATTGTGGGAGCTGTATTGTTAGACTTCAGTACAACCTTCGACATTATTGACCATCATTTGTTAAAATGAAAAAATATATATTTTTGACCATCATCTGCCATGTCATGGATGGAAAGCTTTATATCTAATAGAACACAGATACTTTTTTAAATGGTAGCTTCTCTGGGGTAAAACATATAAAGTGTTGTATTCCACAAGGAACCTGTCTTGGCCCATTACTATTCTCTATTTTTACTAATGATCTACCACTAGCCTTAAACAAAGCCTGTGTGTCTATGTATGCAGATGATTCAACGTTATACAGTGAACAAAAAATATAAACGCAACATGTAAAGTGTTGGTCCCATGTGGTGGTCACACCAGATACTGACTGGATTTCTGATCCACACCCCTACCTTTTTTTAAGGTATCTGTGACCAACATATGCACATCTGTATTCTCAGTCATGTGCAATCCAGATTTGGGCCTAATGAATTTATTTCAATTGACTGATTTACTTATATGAACTGTAACTCAGTAAAATCTTTGAAATTGTTACATGTTGTGTTTATATTTTTGTTCAGTCTATTTTTAGCTGTTTGAAGATGGTGTACAAAATCTATATTAAGATGGAAAAAAATGAATCTTAACAGGAAGCATTGAAATAGCTATGTAAACTTGGTCGGGTCATCAAAGAAGTTACATATTGCAGTTTTAAGTTGAAAAATTGATAATTGGTGGAGCACTGTGGATACTAATATCCCTGTGAGCCTCTCAGGCCAATGTTTTTAAATAGGGAGCAAATTTGTTTTGAGCATTTTATTTCATTACATTTACATTTAAGTCATTTAGCAGACGCTCTTATCCAGAGCGACTTACAAATTGGTGCATATTTCCATGACTGATCAAACTTGCTTTCTCATGGCTCGAATTTGTCCCTCTGCAGCAGACATATCGTGAGCAATATGTTTGGAACATTGAATCGCAATACAATCACAGTATGGAATCACAATACATGTAGGATAGTGAGAATTGCCACACATATAGTATCTGCATCTAAGCATCGTATTGTGAGGTCCCTGGACATTCCCAGCCCTAGTCTGTATGATGTCAGAGTAGTATTGAGGAAATTATCATTCCATCAAAAGCGCCTGGAAACCTCTATGCTTTGATGGTGTACAGCTGGGTTCCCCAACTGGTGGTCTGGTGGTCTGCGGGCAGGATTCGGCCTGCAGGTGGTTTGATTTGACCCCCTAAGTTATTTTTTATTGTTTGACATAAGCAACTATAAATCACCAGGAAATCAGCTCTAAGTGATTTTTTTAAATGTGTTCTGAAGTATTCCAACGCATAATAGAGAGACACTTGTGATCGTACACAAACGTAAGCAAGGTTTGAAATAACTGGCTAAAGTTGGCGAGCTTGTTAGCTACTTCCAAACACAAATGAGAGAACACCTCACTCTGACAATTTTACTCATCCTTGCAGATGTGGTTAGGCTGTTCTCATGGAGAACTGGAAATAATTCAATAACGTTATTTTTGCTGACATTTATATTCAACAGGTGTTGCGTGTTCGTAAATTTATCAGTTATTCTGCGCTCTGATACACTCATACGAGAGTGCTTTGAAATTAGAATAGATAGCCAGAGTGAATTTACGAATGCACTCAAAGTAATAGTTCATATAGTTCCTTTTCGTAAATTTTTTTAACCTTTGAAATCAACATCGTTTTTACATTTAGCTAATTATTTTACCTCACCAGTTAGCACGTTTAATTGGTCATTTAGGCTATTACTAACATTATAACTTCACAGAATTACGAAATTATATACTAGACATTAGGAATATTTTTGGAACAAAAAATAACATTAGTAATCAGTTCTCAAGAGTTGAAAATAAAGGTTCTGTTCCAGAATACTAGAGATCACTTTCGTTCACAGTACTGTTTATATTACTCAAAAAAATGTTGTTCTATTTCCAGCTTTCAGTTCTGTTCCCTGAACCGGTTCCAACCCCTGGTTATAATTGCCATGTTGTCTGTACAATCTAAAATGCCCTTGATCCAGAGAGTAGAGGGTATGCAAATGTAACAGGTCTGTTTCCAAATTGTACCGGATAAGCTCACCCCACAGCATTTTCAGTGGCTCAACTGGTTTGTACTTCAAGCAGAAGTGCGGCCATTTGTGTTGGCGAACACAGTACTATTGATTCGAGCCTAGTGTTTCTGTTTAATTTAAACTTTATTTAACTAGGCGAGTCAGTTAAAACCTCTGCGGGATCGGCGTCCCCCCGCGGGACGGTTGAGCTAATGAAGGCTAATGTGATTAGCATGAGGTTGTAAGTAACAACAAATATTTCCCAGGACATAGACATATCTGATGTGGGCAGAAAGCTTAAATTCTTGTTAATCTAACTGCACTGTCCAATTTACATTAGCTATTATAGTGAAAGAGTACCATGCTATTGTTTGAGGAGGGTGCACAATAATGAACTTGAAAATCTATTAATAAACCTATTAGGCACATTTGGGCAGTCTTGATACAACATTTTGAACAGAGATGCAATGGTTCATTGAATCAGTTTAAAACGGACACACACTGCTGCCACCTTGTGGCCAAAAACTAAATTGTGCCTGGGCTGGAATAATACATTATGGCCTTTCTCTTGCATTTGAAAGATGATGGTACAAAAAAAACGGCATGTTTTTTTTCTTTTTGTATTATCTTTTACCAGATCTATTGTGTTATATTCTCCTACATTAATGTAACATTTCCACAAACTTCAAAGTGTTTTCTTTCAAATGGTATCAAGAATATGCATATCCTTGCTTCAAGTCCTGAGCTACAGGCTGTTAGATTTGGGTATGTCATTTTAGGCGAATTTGAAAAAAAGTGTCTAATCCTTTTAAGAACAAATTCTTCTTTATGATGACAGCCTACCCCAGACCAATTGTGAGCCACCCTATGGGACTTCCAATCACAGTCAGATGTGACACAGCATGGATTGAAACCAGGGATTGCAGTGATGTCTCTTGCACTTCGATGCAGTACCTTAGACCGCTTCTCTACTCAGGGGCTAGTAGAGGAAGCAAAGATGTTGGCAGGACAGTGCCATCATTCACACAAACACATGGCCCTTCTTTTATTGGAGATTAGATAAGACACATCAGATTTATTTTACTAGGCAAGTCAGTTAAGAACAAATTCTTTTTTTCATTGATGGTCTAGGAACAGTGGGTTATAGGTGCCTGTTCAGGGGCAGAATGACAGACCTTGTCAACTCGGGGATTTGAACATGCAACCTTCCAGTTAATAGTCCAACACTCTAACCACTAAGCTAACTTGCCGCCACAATTGATGTATAATAAAATAAATGTGCTCCTGTACAATAAAATAGCCAAGCCTTTTTGTGAAATAGCACAAAGGTCTTTACACTCTCGCTGTGCAATGGTACCTTTCCCAAACGGCACCCTAGTCCCTATATAGTGCACTACTTTTGAGCAGGACTGTCCTTCCCGCTCTCCCTCGTTTCCCTGTCAAATCGTGCTGGTATTTCTAAATAATCCAGTAGGTGGCAGCCCAAGTAAAGTGTGGCCTTATCTTTACCCTGCAATTTCAAAAAATGACCAGCAGAGATCAGAGTACTCACATTTCTGACAGCTGAAGAACAAGCATTTTAGCTTCGACAATGCAATCATATCACATTACGATAACTTTATTGATCAATTGCACACAAGGTCCAACCGAAATTTTTACTTCCGCTTTTAACCCTACCCCCTCCGAAAGACACATACATACATAGGATTTTGGAGAGGCATGGGGGGTTTAAGTGCCTTGCGCAAGGGCACAATGAATGTGGGCAGACCCACGAGCAACTGCGCCCTCTCATGATGAGTTAATATTTTTTGTGGCCCTCACCCCCATCTATCGCTTGTTAGGATAGGCCTATCATCATACAGTCAGTCATCTCTGATTTTGATATCAACTCCAGTCATTTGGAGATGGGAAGGGATATTATTTTCCGTGGTCCAGCGAACACTAACAATGCACCTCACAGTCAAACAAACATTTTGTTGTGTCAAACTTTACGTGACATTTCATTACCAATCCATCCTCGGAGTGGCCGCATTGTTTGTACGAGCTTGGCTAAAAAGTTCTACCCTCGATGTATACGTTTGTTTCCAGTGTATTCTTTCTTTTGATTCTCAATGTTTGGAAAGCACATCCATCTACAATAATAGGCCGCAAAACAACTAATAACCTACAGGTCACTGCAAAGGTGGTGCGCCTCATTTTACATCTTCAGTGCGCCTGTGCAGACTCACTAATCTGTCCACTTTCAACAGCGATTTCTGGGCACAGTTTTCAAATTGGTAGCTAGCGACTACGTAAATTAATATCTATCTACAAATTCAAATGTATACACTATAGTAACCTGATAATAGTTGTTGCTTGAGTTTTGGCACCTTAGGTAGCTAAATTAGCTGGATATTTTAACTAGTTCCGGCGTTGTAGCTAACACGGGGATTTAAGTCGAGCGACTCAGCTTTTGGAACAATATTTCAAAGGTAAGTGCATAGCTAGCTATTATATTTTTCAAGATACATAACTGTCTCACTGAGAACATGCATTATTGTGTTCATTGTTAGGTCAGGAAAGTAAGTTAACTGGTTAATGAATAGCTAGTCATTCAGACATTAGCCGGAACTCTGAACTACTATGGCCACCTGTTGCTTGCTTACGTCAGTTATTTTACTTGTAAGTTCCAGTACTTTTACTATAGTAGTGTATCATATCACATACGTTTTGTGTATCAACATGCTAGCTAGCCTTTTCATTAACGTTATAGGTAAGGTCAATCTTTATTCTGTCTGATTAAATGTTCTTGTAGCTAACCAGCTACAGTAACTATATGATAAATTAGCGCAACTAGCTTGCTGGCTATCCAGACAGGTAAAATCGGGTGCAATGCACAACCCCATTTTCCATAACATAACTCGTTTGCCGATTATTTTGTGCCACTATAACGTTAATGGCACAGTCAACATTTTGCCGACCAAATACTAAGTTGATGGTAAGTTAGTTAGCGCATTAGTTATTTCTGCTTGATGATAGACTCAGTCAGTGCCCTGCTCTAGTTTGCCCACCTGTAATGCCAATCTTATAGGTTATTGAAGGCCGAATAGACTTGACTTTTACCACAATTTCACACTATATTTCCATCTGTATGCCATCAAATAGGCATAAAAGCAGTTTAACACACACACGTGCCAACAAAAGCTGTTTTAAATGGGCTAGGTCTATTTTGTCTACGACAGTCATCAGTTGGAATGTTTTCAGGACATTGTGTATCATCATGTCAGCAAAAAAAACAGATGGTTCATTTCTGAGGTCCTTGATCAACCAAACCTAAACTATTAGTTTTCACCAAAATAACGTTTCATGTCGAGGCATATCTAATATCTCTTGGAACAATACTTACGATTCACCCCCCCCTACTATTTCGTGAACAAACGCTCACACTTGACTTTGCTGATAGTAAGTACATTTTAACTCAATAAAGTAACTATGACTGATATGTGGTTGTCCCACCTAGCTATTTTACGATGAAAATACACTCGCTGTAAGTCGCTATGGATAAGTGTCTGCTAAATGACTAAAATATAAATGTCAGGTTGAATGTGTCTTTCGCTATCAAAGTGTTTAAAACCCGTTTTTATCCAGGGTCTCTTGTAGTGTGATTTCAATGTCGCTTACTCTCGCGTGGTCTAGAATGGACTACAATGGCAGCCCACAGGTAGAAAATGGGAGACTCTAAATAAAACTGATTTTTGAATGCTTATTTGATAGCGAAGGACATATTCAACATGCCAAATCGTAAGTATTGTTCCTAGAGATATTGGAAATGCCTCTGTTGATGGGAAACTTTATTTTGGTGAAACAGTAGTTTAGGTTTGGTTGATCAAGGGTGCCAGGCTGTAAACAATGGCTTTTTGCAGGACTAAGCAAACAGTAATAACCCTTTGAGGGTTATCATTCAGCATTATTCGTTTCTCCAGTTTAATTACCCTGTGCCTCATTCAGTTTGATCTCTCTGGTTTCATTATGGTTGTGATTTGAATTTAAAAGAGACTGCTTGTGTAACCATGTAAAGCATAAGACTGCCATGTTGCTGGGCGTTCTAGTTTCCACTCATTTAGAGAGTAGGAGCAAATACCTCTCAGGAATTCCTTTACAGCCATTTCTGCTTGTTCCAACAAGTGTCAAGTGGCTTCAGTGCTGACTGGAGGTGGTAAACAGCTCTGTAGAATAGGATACCTCAGGGTTTGTTCGAGTCATCCGTTTTTTTTTTGAGAGAAGATGAAAGAAAGGGATTGTTTTATCAGATCGAGGTACACAATTGTATGCTCGTCAGTCGTTTTAAAGGTAAGACTATTGTTTCACTTTGTTTTATATAGGCTGCTTTAACACTTCACTGCAAAAGGTGATGGATATCTGTAGTCTGGGTTCAAGTCCATGGTTTTAGTGAGGAGGTTGTAACGTAATTTTTCTGAACAGAAAATGATAGATTTCTTCACTTTCCAATTCAGCACATCGTCACATCCATGCTACCTGATTAATAGGCCTACATGTAGTTAATTAGGGCCTATTTGTTTCCAATGGAAAGTTAATGGTGTGTGGTTCATTGTTTCAGACTTTTAATGGTTACTGTTCTGCTGTCAGTTGGCTATATGAATAAATTATAACAAGCCCCCCCCCTCTGTGTGTTGACATGGCCAGTGCTGCAGAATGAACCCGACACAATGGGTGACTGTATCCACCCAGGTCTTCCAAGCTCCTCCCAGGCTCGCAGCATTATGCTCTGCTCTAGGAACAAGCCTTAAATAGAATGTCGGGGAGTACAGATTAAGCTGCACTGGTTGTTGCTCTCTACAATATTTCTGAACACTATCTCTCAATGAAAATGGAGAGCAGCTGATTTAGCACCAGAAGTAAATTTATGTATGTGTTTTGTTGCATCAGTTCAGTTTGAGAAGTTACTTTTCAAATTCCAGGTACAGGTGGCATTACTAATCTGTAGCCTAATAAGTAAAACATCCAACATTAGGTAGGTGGTTATATTTGTTAGATCTCACATGTACAAGTGTGTATTATAAACGTATGAATTGTAAATGTGTTTTTTGCTTATCGTAACTCCCCCTGAGACACCCTCGGATAGTAGGGTCATGGCCAGGGTCTGGCATTATCAATGGCAATTCTGACGCAATTAGGGTTTAGGTGTCTTGTTCAAGGGCACATTTGCCGATTTCTTTCACCTTAATGGCTCAGGGATTTAGGGCATCGAGTAGTCCCTGCGATATGCAACTGTTCAGGGAAGTCAGGAACCAATACACGCAGTCAGTCAGGAAAGCTAGGGCCAGCTTCTTCAGGCAGAAGTTTGCATCCTGTATCTCCAACTCCAAAAAGTTCTGGGACACTGTGAAGTCCATGGAGAACAAGAGCACCTCCTCCCAGCTGCCCACTGCACTGAGGCTTGGTAACACGGTCACCACCGATAAATCCATGATTATCGAAAACTTCAACAAGCATCTCACAACGGCTGGCCATGCCTTCCGCCTGGCTACTCCAACCTCTGCCAACAGCTCCGGCCCCCCCGCAGCTCCTTGCCCAAGCCTCTCCAGGTTCTCCTTTACCCAAATCCAGATAGCAGATGTTCTGAAAGAGCTGCAAAACCTGGACCCGTACAAATCAGCTGGGCTTGACAATCTGGACCCTCTATTTCTGAAACTATCCGCCGCCATTGTTGCAACCCCTATTACCAGCCTGTTCAACCTCTCTTTCATATCGCCTGAGATCCCCAAGGATTGGAAAGCTGCCGCAGTCATCCCCCTCTTCAAAGGGGGAGGGACACCCTGGACCCAAACTGTTACAGACCTATATCCATCCTGCCCTGCCTATCTAAGGTCTTCGAAAGCCAAGTCAACAAACAGGTCACTGACCATCTCGAATCCCACCCTACCTTCTCCGCTGTGCAATCTGGTTTCCGAGCCGGTCACGGGTGCACCTCAGCCACACTCAAGGTACTAAACGATATCATAACCGCCATCGATAAAAGACAGTACTGTGCAGCAGTCTTCATTGACCTTGCCAAGGCTTTCGACTCTGTCAATCACCATATTCTTATCGGCAGACTCAGTGGCCTCGGTTTTTTGGATGACTGCCTTGCCTGGTTCCCCAATTACTTTGCAGTGTGTCAAATCGGAGGGCATGCTGTCCGGTCCTCTGGCAGTCTCTATGGGGGTGCCACAGGGTTCAATTCTCGGGCCAACTCTTTTCTCTGTATATATCAATGATGTTGCTCTTGCTGTGGGCGATTCCCTGATCCACCTCTACGCAGACGACACCATTCTTTCTATATACTTTCGGCCCGTCATTGGACACTGTGCTATCTAACCTCCAAACAAGCTTCAATGCCATACAACACTCCTTCCGTGGCCTCCAACTGCTCTTAAACGCTAGTAAAACCAAATGCATGCTTTTCAACCGATCGCTGCCTGCACTCGCATGCCCGACTAGCATCACCACCCTGGATGGTTCCGACCTTGAATATGTGGACATCTATAAGTACCTAGATGTCTGGCTAGACTGCAAACTCTCCTTCCAGACTCATATCAAACATCTCCAATCGAAAATCAAATCAAGAGTCTGCTTTCTATTCCGCAACAAAGCCTCCTTCACTCACGCCGCCAAGCTTACCCTAGTAAAACTGACTATCCTACCGATCCTCGACTTTGGTGACGTCATCTACAAAATGGCTTCCAACACTCTACTCAGCAAACTGGATGCAGTTTATCACAGTGCCATCCGTTTTGTCACTAAAGCACCTTATACCACCCACCACTGAGACTTGTATGCTCTAGTCGGCTGGCCCTCGCTACATATTCGTCGCCAGACCCACTGACTCCAGGTCATCTACAAGTCCATGCTAGGTAAAGCTCCGCCTTATCTCAGTTCACTGGTCACGATGGCAACACCCATGGGGCGGCAGCGTAGCCTAGTGGTTAGAGCGTTGGACTAGTAACTGGAAGGTTGCGAGTTCAAACCCCCGAGCTGACAAGGTACACAATCTGTTAACCCACTGTTCCCAGGCCGTCATTGAAAATAAGAATGTGTTCTTAACCGACTTGCCTGGTTAAATAAAGGTAAAAAAAAAAAAAAAAAATCCGTAGCACGCGCTCCAGATCATCCCTAAAGCCAACACCTAATTTGGCCGCCTTTCGTTCCAGTACTCTGCTGCCTGTGACTGGAACGAATTGCAAAAATTGCTGAATTAGAGACTTATCTCCCTCACCAACTTCAAACATCAGCTAACCGATCGCTGCAGCTGTACATAATCTATTGGTAAATAGCCCACCCATTTTCACCTACCTCATCCCCATACTGTTTATATTTATTTACTTTTCTGCTCTTTTGCACACCAATATCTCTACCTGTACATGACCATCTGATCATTTATCACTCCAGTGTTAATCTGCAGAATTGTAATTATTCGCCTACCACCTCATGCCTTTTGCACACATTGTATGTGTGCAAACTCCCCTTTTTTCTACTGTTATTGACTTGTTAATTGTTTACTCCATGTGTAACTCTGTGTTGTCTGTTCACACTGCTATGCTTTATCTTGGCCAGGTCGCAGTTGCAAATGAGAACTTGTTCTCAACTAGCCTACCTGGTTAAATAAAGGTAAAATAAAAAAAGGGATTTGAACTAGCAACCTTTCAATTACTGGCCCATGTTCTAACTGCTAGGCTACATGTCGCCCATGTAGGCAATGTGTGTATGTAATTGGTACAGTCGAAGGAGCACCCACACGGTCACACACACACTTTCATTTTGATGAAAGTACCCAAAATCTCATGGCTGCATCACCTTACCAAACCTGTAAATCTGCCTTCCTTCACCTGTCACTTCATTCCTTTTTGTGCCAGGTTCTGGTTTCCTGATGCAAGAGAGGCCATAGGACTCTAAAACAGTCAAACAATCACCTACACATACCAATAAGCACAGAGATGGGTCATTACCTGCTCTGCTCACCATTTTAAGTTCAATGGCGCTAGACCGAGGTGTGTGTAAGACTATCTGTTACTTTTTCAAGTGTTCAGGCCAGGACCTATTGTGCATTATGGAGGCCTAGTCTAACCTCTAGTTTACTCTCAGATTGGCCACACAAAGGAGCAGCAGCCAGGTGAATATTTTGTTTGCCTTTCCTGCCTGCTCATAACAGGTCATTTGTTGCTTTTTAAAAGCTAGCCTAGTCTACCTCTCCAGATCTGCATGGGAGTTGAAGTAGTGTATGAGCTCGGCCCTAATGCACAGCTTGGAATTTTGAGTATGGAACTGAGTGAAGCACACATCTTTCTCTGTAGTGAACAATTTGTGGGCAACCTCACATTGGCTTTACTCAGGCATCCATGTGAAGGTCAAAAGCATTGGCTATATACATGTAGGCCTAAAAGAAATAGTCTACTGATTATGCCTTTCAATATAAGTAAGCATAATAACCAGGCAGATACTTGGCAAGCTCTGTCTAGTTCCACAGGTGCCTGAGCCTAATGCCCTGGCAGTGGGGATTAGTTAGGCTAATTTAAGTGGCGTACAGACGTACACTGCTACTCCCGTGGGGAATGACATCACGTGTTTCTGTGTCAGTGTCTACTCACTGCAGGGACTTTGCCAAACCGGTTAGACGGAGCATAGCTGACAATGCGTGAGATTGCTGCAGCTTTAACAGGACGGCCTAGTCTATGTTCTGACTGTTCTAATGGTTATTTACATCTCCAACGTGCAGCAGCTACGTTAATGTTTAGGTTCATCAGTTCAAGCGCTTTGTTTTTCATGTTGTCAAGGTGAAGTTGTCATGATGTGTCTGGATGTATAAGTCCCTAGTGTCCGTCCCTGACCTTCTCCTTGGTAGAGATATTGATCTGTATGCGTTTTATCGGCCCCAGCGGGCTTCAGTGTTGTCAGCACTCTCTAGTACAGTACAGCGCTATACAAATCTGCAGTAGTAGTCACACCTCCAGTCTGTCAGGCTGTTTTCCATGTGGAGTATGTTATTTTGTTTGACCTTCACCGACTTTGTTTTTTTCTTTTATATATCAATAATTCAAGTCCTTCACAGAAGTCAGGAATCCCAGACACTACTTGGCTCTAATCACAGGAATCCCAGACACTACTACTGACTGGGGACGTTACAAGGCCTATGGTCTTCTGAAGTGAGTAAGTAACCTAGCTGTTGGCCCAGAACAGGCTCTACTTAGTCCAAGTCGTGCTCACTGACCACCTTGCCAGGGCTGTTACCTTCTGATTGATACAGTGGTTCCTCCTTTAACTTCTTGACGCTACCCATCCCTGTCGCGGGATCATTGTCATCAGCAACCGCTGAATAGCATAGCGCAACAGTCATATAATATTACTAAAAAAATATTCATATTCATAAAATCACAAGTGCAATATTGCAAAACACAGCTTATCCTTTTGTTAATCCACCTGTCTCAGATTTTGAAATTATACTTCACAGCGAAAGCAATCCAAGCGTTTGTAAGTTTATCGATAGCCTAGCATAGCATTATGTACACTTAGCATCAGGAAGCTTGGTCATGAAAATCCGAAAAGCAATCAAATTAACCTTTTACCTTTGATCTTCGGATGTTTTCACTCACGAGATGTTCCTTTTGTTCCATAAAGATTATTTTTATACCCGAAATACCGACGTTTGTCGCATTATGTTCAGAACTCCACAGGAAAGAGCGGTCACAACATCGCAGATGGAAATTCCAAATAGTCTTCATAATGTCCACAGAAACATATGAAATGTTTTTTATAATCATTCCTCAGGTAGTTTTAAAAATATATCTTTGATAATATATCAACCGAGTGTTTAGGTTTTTCAATAACAGCGGGAGGAACAATGGTGGCTTTACTCTGTAGCGCAAAAACTCACTCCGAGAGCCCCCACCTATCCACTTACGCAATGATCGTTCACGCTAATTTTTCAAAATAAAAGCCTGAAACTGTCTAAAGACTGACACCTTAGGGAAGCCAGACAAAAAGGAATCTGGTTGATATCCCTTTAAATGGAGGATAGGCATGCAAAGGAACAGAAGGGTTTCAAAATAAGAGGCACTTCCTGATTGTATTTTCCTCAGGGTTTCGCCTGCAATATCAGTTCTGTTATACTCACAGACAATATTTAGACAGTTTTGAAAACTTCAGTGTTTTCTATCTATATGCATATTCTAGCATCTGGTCCTGAGAAATAGGCCGTTTACTTTGGCAACGTTATTTTTCCAAACATAAATATAGTGCCCCCTAGCTTCAAGAAGTTAACACCCCCGCTTCATTGATTTTCCTCACTTTGACACGAGGGGGTATATAAGCCAACCCGACCTGCTGAAGGTGTGTGCACACTACGGTCGGATATCCTCAAAAGGAAACCCAGTCGATCACGCCTAGCGGTATCACCGAGGCTTTTC